>NW_028241576.1:1200000-1785456 GCF_964263255.1 Lissotriton vulgaris
AAGTCATTTCTGTGCCTGAAACGGGTCAAAATTGAAGCTTTTGAGTAAGCAAAACTCTGTAAAAATGGCAATTTTGGTCACTTTGAGGGTTTAAAAAGTGGCTATTCAACATGAGGCACGATCCAATTGACATTTTGAATCATTTTTGGTACAGTCCAAAAAATCAATTTTCGGATGAAAAACGATGACTCCGGACCTGTCGAACGATCCCAAAATGGTCAATATGGATGAAATTTTAACATTTAATCTTTTGACTCTAAATGACTGTTGGATGTGAATTATGACTTTGTCAACTAAAATAAGTGTGTTTAAAGTCATTTCTGTGCCTGAAACGGGTCAAAATTGAAGCTTTTGAGTAAGCAAAACTCTGTAAAAATGGCAATTTTGGTCACTGTGAGGGTTTAAAAAGTGGTTATTCAACATGAGGCACGATCCAATTGACATTTTGAATCATTTTTGGTACAGTCCAAAAAATCAATTTTCGGATGAAAAACGATGACTCCGGACCTGTCGAACGATCCCAAAATGGTCAATATGGATGAAATTTTAACATTTAATCTTTTGACTATAAATGACTGTTGGATGTGAATTATGACTTTGTCAACTAAAATAAGTGTGTTTAAAGTCATTTCTGTGCCTGAAACGGGTCAAAATTGAAGCTTTTGAGTAAGCAAAACTCTGTAAAATGGCAATTTTGGTCACTGTGAGGGTTTAAAAAGTGGTTATTCAACATGAGGCACGATCCAATTGACATTTTGAATCATTTTTGGTACAGTCCAAAAAATCAATTTTCGGATGAAAAACGATGACTCCGGACCTGTCGAACGATCCCAAAATGGTCAATATGGATGAAATTTTAACATTTAATCTTTTGACTCTAAATGACTGTTGGATGTGAATTATGACTTTGTCAACTAAAATAAGTGTGTTTAAAGTCATTTCTGTGCCTGAAACGGGTCAAAATTGAAGCTTTTGAGAAAGCAAAACCCTGTAAAAATGGCAATTTTGGTCACTTTGAGGGTTTAAAAAGTGGCTATTCAACATGAGGCACGTTCCAATTGACATTTTGAATCATTTTTGGTACAGTCCAAAAAATCAATTTTCGGATGAAAAACGATGACTCCGGACCTGTCGAACAATCCCAAAATGGTCAATATGGATGAAATTTTAACATTTAATCTTTTGACTCTAAATGACTGTTGGATGTGAATTATGACTTTGTCAACTAAAATAAGTGTGTTTAAAGTCATTTCTGTGCCTGAAACGGGTCAAAATTGAAGCTTTTGAGTAAGCAAAACTCTGTAAAAATGGCAATTTTGGTCACTGTGAGGGTTTAAAAAGTGGCTATTCAACATGAGGCACGATCCAATTGACATTTTGAATCATTTTTGGTACAGTCCAAAAAATCAATTTTCGGATGAAAAACGATGACTCCGGACCTGTCGAACGATCCCAAAATGGTCAATATGGATGAAATTTTAACATTTAATCTTTTGACTCTAAATGACTGTTGGATGTGAATTATGACTTTGTCAACTAAAATAAGTGTGTTTAAAGTCATTTCTGTGCCTGAAAAGGGTCAAAATTGATGCTTTTGAGTAAGAAAAACTCTGTAAAAATGGCAATTTTGGTCACTGTGAGGGTTTAAAAAGTGGTTATTCAACATGAGGCACGATCCAATTGACATTTTGAATCATTTTTGGTACAGTCCAAAAAATAAATTTTCGGATGAAAAACGATGACTCCGGACCTGTCGAACAATCCCAAAATGGTCAATATGGATGAAATTTTAACATTTAATCTTTTGACTCTAAATGACTGTTGGATGTGAATTATGACTTTGTCAACTAAAATAAGTGTGTTTAAAGTCATTTCTGTGCCTGAAACGGGTCAAAATTGAAGCTTTTGAGTAAGCAAAACTCTGTAAAAATGGCAATTTTGGTCACTGTGAGGGTTTAAAAAGTGGTTATTCAACATGAGGCACGATCCAATTGACATTTTGAATCATTTTTGGTACAGTCCAAAAAATAAATTTTCGGATGAAAAACGATGACTCCGGACCTGTCGAACAATCCCAAAATGGTCAATATAGATGAAATTTTAACATTTAATCTTTTGACTCTAAATGACTGTTGGATGTGAATTATGACTTTGTCAACTAAAATAAGTGTGTTTAAAGTCATTTCTGTGCCTGAAACGGGTCAAAATTGAAGCTTTTGAGTAAGCAAAACTCTGTAAAAATGGCAATTTTGGTCACTTTGAGGGTTTAAAAAGTGGCTATTCAACATGAGGCACGATCCAATTGACATTTTGAATCATTTTTGGTACAGTCCAAAAAATCAATTTTCGGATGAAAAACGATGACTCCGGACCAGTCGAACGATCCCAAAATGGTCAATATGGATGAAATTTTAACATTTAATCTTTTGACTCTAAATGACTTTTGGATGTGAATTATGACTTTGTCAACTAAAATAAGTGTGTTTAAAGTCATTTCTGTGCCTGAAACGGGTCAAAATTGAAGCTTTTGAGTAAGCAAAACTCTGTAAAAATGGCAATTTTGGTCACTGTGAGGGTTTAAAAAGTGGTTATTCAACATGAGGCACGATCCAATTGACATTTTGAATCATTTTTGGTACAGTCCAAAAAATCAATTTTCGGATGAAAAACGATGACTCCGGACCTGTCGAACGATCCCAAAATGGTCAATATGGATGAAATTTTAACATTTAATCTTTTGACTCTAAATGACTGTTGGATGTGAATTATGACTTTGTCAACTAAAATAAGTGTGTTTAAAGTCATTTCTGTGCCTGAAACGGGTCAAAATTGAAGCTTTTGAGTAAGCAAAACTCTGTAAAATGGCAATTTTGGTCACTGTGAGGGTTTAAAAAGTGGTTATTCAACATGAGGCACGATCCAATTGACATTTTGAATCATTTTTGGTACAGTCCAAAAAATCAATTTTCGGATGAAAAACGATGACTCCGGACCTGTCGAACGATCCCAAAATGGTCAATATGGATGAAATTTTAACATTTAATCTTTTGACTCTAAATGACTGTTGGATGTGAATTATGACTTTGTCAACTAAAATAAGTGTGTTTAAAGTCATTTCTGTGCCTGAAACGGGTCAAAATTGAAGCTTTTGAGAAAGCAAAACTCTGTAAAAATGGCAATTTTGGTCACTTTGAGGGTTTAAAAAGTGGCTATTCAACATGAGGCACGTTCCAATTGACATTTTGAATCATTTTTGGTACAGTCCAAAAAATCAATTTTCGGATGAAAAACGATGACTCCGGACCTGTCGAACGATCCCAAAATGGTCAATATGGATGAAATTTTAACATTTAATCTTTTGACTCTAAATGACTGTTGGATGTGAATTATGACTTTGTCAACTAAAATAAGTGTGTTTAAAGTCATTTCTGTGCCTGAAAAGGGTCAAAATTGATGCTTTTGAGTAAGAAAAACTCTGTAAAAATGGCAATTTTGGTCACTGTGAGGGTTTAAAAAGTGGTTATTCAACATGAGGCACGATCCAATTGACATTTTGAATCATTTTTGGTACAGTCCAAAAAATAAATTTTCGGATGAAAAACGATGACTCCGGACCTGTCGAACAATCCCAAAATGGTCAATATGGATGAAATTTTAACATTTAATCTTTTGACTCTAAATGACTGTTGGATGTGAATTATGACTTTGTCAACTAAAATAAGTGTGTTTAAAGTCATTTCTGTGCCTGAAACGGGTCAAAATTGAAGCTTTTGAGTAAGCAAAACTCTGTAAAAATGGCAATTTTGGTCACTTTGAGGGTTTAAAAAGTGGCTATTCAACATGAGGCACGATCCAATTGACATTTTGAATCATTTTTGGTACAGTCCAAAAAATCAATTTTCGGATGAAAAACGATGACTCCGGACCAGTCGAACGATCCCAAAATGGTCAATATGTATGAAATTTTAACATTTAATCTTTTGACTCTAAATGACTGTTGGATGTGAATTATGACTTTGTCAACTAAAATAAGTGTGTTTAAAGTCATTTCTGTGCCTGAAACGGGTCAAAATTGAAGCTTTTGAGTAAGCAAAACTCTGTAAAAATGGCAATTTTGGTCACTGTGAGGGTTTAAAAAGTGGTTATTCAACATGAGGCACGATCCAATTGACATTTTGAATCATTTTTGGTACAGTCCAAAAAATCAATTTTCGGATGAAAAACGATGACTCCGGACCAGTCGAACGATCCCAAAATGGTCAATATGGACCAAATTTTAACATTTAATCTTTTGACTCTAAATGACTGTTGGATGTGAATTATGACTTTGTCAACTAAAATAAGTGTGTTTAATGTCATTTCTGTGCCTGAAACGGGTCAAAATTGAAGCTTTTGAGTAAGCAAAACTCTGTAAAAATGGCAATTTTGGTCACTGTGAGGGTTTAAAAAGTGGTTATTCAACATGAGGCACGATCCAATTGACATTTTGAATCATTTTTGGTACAGTCCAAAAAATCAATTTTCGGATGAAAAACGATGACTCCGGACCTGTCGAACGATCCCAAAATGGTCAATATGGATGAAATTTTAACATTTAATCTTTTGACTCTAAATGACTGTTGGATGTGAATTATGACTTTGTCAACTAAAATAAGTGTGTTTGAAGTCATTTCTGTGCCTGAAACGGGTCAAAATTGAAGCTTTTGAGTAAGCAAAACTCTGTAAAAATGGCAATTTTGGTCACTGTGAGGGTTTAAAAAGTGGTTATTCAACATGAGGCACGATCCAATTGACATTTTGAATCATTTTTGGTACAGTCCAAAAAATCAATTTTCGGATGAAAAACGATGACTCCGGACCTGTCGAACGATCCCAAAATGGTCAATATGGATGAAATTTTAACATTTAATCTTTTGACTCTAAATGACTGTTGGATGTGAATTATGACTTTGTCAACTAAAATAAGTGTGTTTAAAGTCATTTCTGTGCCTGAAACGGGTCAAAATTGAAGCTTTTGAGTAAGCAAAACTCTGTAAAATGGCAATTTTGGTCACTGTGAGGGTTTAAAAAGTGGTTATTCAACATGAGGCACGATCCAATTGACATTTTGAATCATTTTTGGTACAGTCCAAAAAATCAATTTTCGGATGAAAAACGATGACTCCGGACCTGTCGAACGATCCCAAAATGGTCAATATGGATGAAATTTTAACATTTAATCTTTTGACTCTAAATGACTGTTGGATGTGAATTATGACTTTGTCAACTAAAATAAGTGTGTTTAAAGTCATTTCTGTGCCTGAAACGGGTCAAAATTGAAGCTTTTGAGAAAGCAAAACTCTGTAAAAATGGCAATTTTGGTCACTTTGAGGGTTTAAAAAGTGGCTATTCAACATGAGGCACGTTCCAATTGACATTTTGAATCATTTTTGGTACAGTCCAAAAAATCAATTTTCGGATGAAAAACGATGACTCCGGACCTGTCGAACAATCCCAAAATGGTCAATATGGATGAAATTTTAACATTTAATCTTTTGACTCTAAATGACTGTTGGATGTGAATTATGACTTTGTCAACTAAAATAAGTGTGTTTAAAGTCATTTCTGTGCCTGAAACGGGTCAAAATTGAAGCTTTTGAGTAAGCAAAACTCTGTAAAAATGGCAATTTTGGTCACTGTGAGGGTTTAAAAAGTGGCTATTCAACATGAGGCACGATCCAATTGACATTTTGAATCATTTTTGGTACAGTCCAAAAAATCAATTTTCGGATGAAAAACGATGACTCCGGACCTGTCGAACGATCCCAAAATGGTCAATATGGATGAAATTTTAACATTTAATCTTTTGACTCTAAATGACTGTTGGATGTGAATTATGACTTTGTCAACTAAAATAAGTGTGTTTAAAGTCATTTCTGTGCCTGAAAAGGGTCAAAATTGATGCTTTTGAGTAAGAAAAACTCTGTATAAATGGCAATTTTGGTCACTGTGAGGGTTTAAAAAGTGGTTATTCAACATGAGGCACGATCCAATTGACATTTTGAATCATTTTTGGTACAGTCCAAAAAATAAATTTTCGGATGAAAAACGATGACTCCGGACCTGTCGAACAATCCCAAAATGGTCAATATGGATGAAATTTTAACATTTAATCTTTTGACTCTAAATGACTGTTGGATGTGAATTATGACTTTGTCAACTAAAATAAGTGTGTTTAAAGTCATTTCTGTGCCTGAAACGGGTCAAAATTGAAGCTTTTGAGTAAGCAAAACTCTGTAAAAATGGCAATTTTGGTCACTGTGAGGGTTTAAAAAGTGGTTATTCAACATGAGGCACGATCCAATTGACATTTTGAATCATTTTTGGTACAGTCCAAAAAATAAATTTTCGGATGAAAAACGATGACTCCGGACCTGTCGAACAATCCCAAAATGGTCAATATAGATGAAATTTTAACATTTAATCTTTTGACTCTAAATGACTGTTGGATGTGAATTATGACTTTGTCAACTAAAATAAGTGTGTTTAAAGTCATTTCTGTGCCTGAAACGGGTCAAAATTGAAGCTTTTGAGTAAGCAAAACTCTGTAAAATGGCAATTTTGGTCACTGTGAGGGTTTAAAAAGTGGTTATTCAACATGAGGCACGATCCAATTGACATTTTGAATCATTTTTGGTACAGTCCAAAAAATCAATTTTCGGATGAAAAACGATGACTCCGGACCTGTCGAACGATCCCAAAATGGTCAATATGGATGAAATTTTAACATTTAATCTTTTGACTCTAAATGACTGTTGGATGTGAATTATGACTTTGTCAACTAAAATAAGTGTGTTTAAAGTCATTTCTGTGCCTGAAACGGGTCAAAATTGAAGCTTTTGAGAAAGCAAAACTCTGTAAAAATGGCAATTTTGGTCACTTTGAGGGTTTAAAAAGTGGCTATTCAACATGAGGCACGTTCCAATTGACATTTTGAATCATTTTTGGTACAGTCCAAAAAATCAATTTTCGGATGAAAAACGATGACTCCGGACCTGTCGAACAATCCCAAAATGGTCAATATGGATGAAATTTTAACATTTAATCTTTTGACTCTAAATGACTGTTGGATGTGAATTATGACTTTGTCAACTAAAATAAGTGTGTTTAAAGTCATTTCTGTGCCTGAAACGGGTCAAAATTGAAGCTTTTGAGTAAGCAAAACTCTGTAAAAATGGCAATTTTGGTCACTGTGAGGGTTTAAAAAGTGGCTATTCAACATGAGGCACGATCCAATTGACATTTTGAATCATTTTTGGTACAGTCCAAAAAATCAATTTTCGGATGAAAAACGATGACTCCGGACCTGTCGAACGATCCCAAAATGGTCAATATGGATGAAATTTTAACATTTAATCTTTTGACTCTAAATGACTGTTGGATGTGAATTATGACTTTGTCAACTAAAATAAGTGTGTTTAAAGTCATTTCTGTGCCTGAAAAGGGTCAAAATTGATGCTTTTGAGTAAGAAAAACTCTGTAAAAATGGCAATTTTGGTCACTGTGAGGGTTTAAAAAGTGGTTATTCAACATGAGGCACGATCCAATTGACATTTTGAATCATTTTTGGTACAGTCCAAAAAATAAATTTTCGGATGAAAAACGATGACTCCGGACCTGTCGAACAATCCCAAAATGGTCAATATGGATGAAATTTTAACATTTAATCTTTTGACTCTAAATGACTGTTGGATGTGAATTATGACTTTGTCAACTAAAATAAGTGTGTTTAAAGTCATTTCTGTGCCTGAAACGGGTCAAAATTGAAGCTTTTGAGTAAGCAAAACTCTGTAAAAATGGCAATTTTGGTCACTGTGAGGGTTTAAAAAGTGGTTATTCAACATGAGGCACGATCCAATTGACATTTTGAATCATTTTTGGTACAGTCCAAAAAATAAATTTTCGGATGAAAAACGATGACTCCGGACCTGTCGAACAATCCCAAAATGGTCAATATGGATGAAATTTTAACATTTAATCTTTTGACTCTAAATGACTGTTGGATGTGAATTATGACTTTGTCAACTAAAATAAGTGTGTTTAAAGTCATTTCTGTGCCTGAAACGGGTCAAAATTGAAGCTTTTGAGTAAGCAAAACTCTGTAAAAATGGCAATTTTGGTCACTTTGAGGGTTTAAAAAGTGGTTATTCAACATGATGCACGATCCAATTGACATTTTGAATCATTTTTGGTACAGTCCAAAAAATCAATTTTCGGATGAAAAACGATGCCTCCGGACCAGTCGAACGATCCCAAAATGGTCAATATGGACGAAATTTTAACATTTAATCTTTTGACTCTAAATGACTGTTGGATGTGAATTATGACTTTGTCAACTAAAATAAGTGTGTTTGAAGTCATTTCTGTGCCTGAAACGGGTCAAAATTGAAGCTTTTGAGTAAGCAAAACTCTGTAAAAATGGCAATTTTGGTCACTGTGAGGGTTTAAAAAGTGGTTATTCAACATGAGGCACGATCTAATTGACATTTTGAATCATTTTTGGTACAGTCCAAAAAATCAATTTTCGGATGAAAAACGATGACTCCGGACCTGTCGAACGATCCCAAAATGTACAATATGGATGAAATTTTAAAATTTAATCTTTTGACTCTAAATGACTGTTGGATGTGAATTATGACTTTGTCAACTAAAATAAGTGTGTTTAAAGTCATTTCTGTGCCTGAAACGGGTCAAAATTGAAGCTTTTGAGTAAGCAAAACTCTGTAAAAATGGCAATTTTGGTCACTTTGAGGGTTTAAAAAGTGGCTATTCAACATGAGGCACGATCCAATTGACATTTTGAATCATTTTTGGTACAGTCCAAAAAATCAATTTTCGGATGAAAAACGATGACTCCGGACCTGTCGAACGATCCCAAAATGGTCAATATGGATGAAATTTTAACATTTAATCTTTTGACTCTAAATGACTGTTGGATGTGAATTATGACTTTGTCAACTAAAATAAGTGTGTTTAAAGTCATTTCTGTGCCTGAAACGGGTCAAAATTGAAGCTTTTGAGTAAGCAAAACTCTGTAAAAATGGCAATTTTGGTCACTGTGAGGGTTTAAAAAGTGGTTATTCAACATGAGGCACGATCCAATTGACATTTTGAATCATTTTTGGTACAGTCCAAAAAATCAATTTTCGGATGAAAAACGATGACTCCGGACCTGTCGAACGATCCCAAAATGGTCAATATGGATGAAATTTTAACATTTAATCTTTTGACTATAAATGACTGTTGGATGTGAATTATGACTTTGTCAACTAAAATAAGTGTGTTTAAAGTCATTTCTGTGCCTGAAACGGGTCAAAATTGAAGCTTTTGAGTAAGCAAAACTCTGTAAAATGGCAATTTTGGTCACTGTGAGGGTTTAAAAAGTGGTTATTCAACATGAGGCACGATCCAATTGACATTTTGAATCATTTTTGGTACAGTCCAAAAAATCAATTTTCGGATGAAAAACGATGACTCCGGACCTGTCGAACGATCCCAAAATGGTCAATATGGATGAAATTTTAACATTTAATCTTTTGACTCTAAATGACTGTTGGATGTGAATTATGACTTTGTCAACTAAAATAAGTGTGTTTAAAGTCATTTCTGTGCCTGAAACGGGTCAAAATTGAAGCTTTTGAGAAAGCAAAACCCTGTAAAAATGGCAATTTTGGTCACTTTGAGGGTTTAAAAAGTGGCTATTCAACATGAGGCACGTTCCAATTGACATTTTGAATCATTTTTGGTACAGTCCAAAAAATCAATTTTCGGATGAAAAACGATGACTCCGGACCTGTCGAACAATCCCAAAATGGTCAATATGGATGAAATTTTAACATTTAATCTTTTGACTCTAAATGACTGTTGGATGTGAATTATGACTTTGTCAACTAAAATAAGTGTGTTTAAAGTCATTTCTGTGCCTGAAACGGGTCAAAATTGAAGCTTTTGAGTAAGCAAAACTCTGTAAAAATGGCAATTTTGGTCACTGTGAGGGTTTAAAAAGTGGCTATTCAACATGAGGCACGATCCAATTGACATTTTGAATCATTTTTGGTACAGTCCAAAAAATCAATTTTCGGATGAAAAACGATGACTCCGGACCTGTCGAACGATCCCAAAATGGTCAATATGGATGAAATTTTAACATTTAATCTTTTGACTCTAAATGACTGTTGGATGTGAATTATGACTTTGTCAACTAAAATAAGTGTGTTTAAAGTCATTTCTGTGCCTGAAAAGGGTCAAAATTGATGCTTTTGAGTAAGAAAAACTCTGTAAAAATGGCAATTTTGGTCACTGTGAGGGTTTAAAAAGTGGTTATTCAACATGAGGCACGATCCAATTGACATTTTGAATCATTTTTGGTACAGTCCAAAAAATAAATTTTCGGATGAAAAACGATGACTCCGGACCTGTCGAACAATCCCAAAATGGTCAATATGGATGAAATTTTAACATTTAATCTTTTGACTCTAAATGACTGTTGGATGTGAATTATGACTTTGTCAACTAAAATAAGTGTGTTTAAAGTCATTTCTGTGCCTGAAACGGGTCAAAATTGAAGCTTTTGAGTAAGCAAAACTCTGTAAAAATGGCAATTTTGGTCACTGTGAGGGTTTAAAAAGTGGTTATTCAACATGAGGCACGATCCAATTGACATTTTGAATCATTTTTGGTACAGTCCAAAAAATAAATTTTCGGATGAAAAACGATGACTCCGGACCTGTCGAACAATCCCAAAATGGTCAATATAGATGAAATTTTAACATTTAATCTTTTGACTCTAAATGACTGTTGGATGTGAATTATGACTTTGTCAACTAAAATAAGTGTGTTTAAAGTCATTTCTGTGCCTGAAACGGGTCAAAATTGAAGCTTTTGAGTAAGCAAAACTCTGTAAAAATGGCAATTTTGGTCACTTTGAGGGTTTAAAAAGTGGCTATTCAACATGAGGCACGATCCAATTGACATTTTGAATCATTTTTGGTACAGTCCAAAAAATCAATTTTCGGATGAAAAACGATGACTCCGGACCAGTCGAACGATCCCAAAATGGTCAATATGGATGAAATTTTAACATTTAATCTTTTGACTCTAAATGACTTTTGGATGTGAATTATGACTTTGTCAACTAAAATAAGTGTGTTTAAAGTCATTTCTGTGCCTGAAACGGGTCAAAATTGAAGCTTTTGAGTAAGCAAAACTCTGTAAAAATGGCAATTTTGGTCACTGTGAGGGTTTAAAAAGTGGTTATTCAACATGAGGCACGATCCAATTGACATTTTGAATCATTTTTGGTACAGTCCAAAAAATCAATTTTCGGATGAAAAACGATGACTCCGGACCTGTCGAACGATCCCAAAATGGTCAATATGGATGAAATTTTAACATTTAATCTTTTGACTCTAAATGACTGTTGGATGTGAATTATGACTTTGTCAACTAAAATAAGTGTGTTTAAAGTCATTTCTGTGCCTGAAACGGGTCAAAATTGAAGCTTTTGAGTAAGCAAAACTCTGTAAAATGGCAATTTTGGTCACTGTGAGGGTTTAAAAAGTGGTTATTCAACATGAGGCACGATCCAATTGACATTTTGAATCATTTTTGGTACAGTCCAAAAAATCAATTTTCGGATGAAAAACGATGACTCCGGACCTGTCGAACGATCCCAAAATGGTCAATATGGATGAAATTTTAACATTTAATCTTTTGACTCTAAATGACTGTTGGATGTGAATTATGACTTTGTCAACTAAAATAAGTGTGTTTAAAGTCATTTCTGTGCCTGAAACGGGTCAAAATTGAAGCTTTTGAGAAAGCAAAACTCTGTAAAAATGGCAATTTTGGTCACTTTGAGGGTTTAAAAAGTGGCTATTCAACATGAGGCACGTTCCAATTGACATTTTGAATCATTTTTGGTACAGTCCAAAAAATCAATTTTCGGATGAAAAACGATGACTCCGGACCTGTCGAACGATCCCAAAATGGTCAATATGGATGAAATTTTAACATTTAATCTTTTGACTCTAAATGACTGTTGGATGTGAATTATGACTTTGTCAACTAAAATAAGTGTGTTTAAAGTCATTTCTGTGCCTGAAAAGGGTCAAAATTGATGCTTTTGAGTAAGAAAAACTCTGTAAAAATGGCAATTTTGGTCACTGTGAGGGTTTAAAAAGTGGTTATTCAACATGAGGCACGATCCAATTGACATTTTGAATCATTTTTGGTACAGTCCAAAAAATAAATTTTCGGATGAAAAACGATGACTCCGGACCTGTCGAACAATCCCAAAATGGTCAATATGGATGAAATTTTAACATTTAATCTTTTGACTCTAAATGACTGTTGGATGTGAATTATGACTTTGTCAACTAAAATAAGTGTGTTTAAAGTCATTTCTGTGCCTGAAACGGGTCAAAATTGAAGCTTTTGAGTAAGCAAAACTCTGTAAAAATGGCAATTTTGGTCACTTTGAGGGTTTAAAAAGTGGCTATTCAACATGAGGCACGATCCAATTGACATTTTGAATCATTTTTGGTACAGTCCAAAAAATCAATTTTCGGATGAAAAACGATGACTCCGGACCAGTCGAACGATCCCAAAATGGTCAATATGTATGAAATTTTAACATTTAATCTTTTGACTCTAAATGACTGTTGGATGTGAATTATGACTTTGTCAACTAAAATAAGTGTGTTTAAAGTCATTTCTGTGCCTGAAACGGGTCAAAATTGAAGCTTTTGAGTAAGCAAAACTCTGTAAAAATGGCAATTTTGGTCACTGTGAGGGTTTAAAAAGTGGTTATTCAACATGAGGCACGATCCAATTGACATTTTGAATCATTTTTGGTACAGTCCAAAAAATCAATTTTCGGATGAAAAACGATGACTCCGGACCAGTCGAACGATCCCAAAATGGTCAATATGGACCAAATTTTAACATTTAATCTTTTGACTCTAAATGACTGTTGGATGTGAATTATGACTTTGTCAACTAAAATAAGTGTGTTTAATGTCATTTCTGTGCCTGAAACGGGTCAAAATTGAAGCTTTTGAGTAAGCAAAACTCTGTAAAAATGGCAATTTTGGTCACTGTGAGGGTTTAAAAAGTGGTTATTCAACATGAGGCACGATCCAATTGACATTTTGAATCATTTTTGGTACAGTCCAAAAAATCAATTTTCGGATGAAAAACGATGACTCCGGACCTGTCGAACGATCCCAAAATGGTCAATATGGATGAAATTTTAACATTTAATCTTTTGACTCTAAATGACTGTTGGATGTGAATTATGACTTTGTCAACTAAAATAAGTGTGTTTGAAGTCATTTCTGTGCCTGAAACGGGTCAAAATTGAAGCTTTTGAGTAAGCAAAACTCTGTAAAAATGGCAATTTTGGTCACTGTGAGGGTTTAAAAAGTGGTTATTCAACATGAGGCACGATCCAATTGACATTTTGAATCATTTTTGGTACAGTCCAAAAAATCAATTTTCGGATGAAAAACGATGACTCCGGACCTGTCGAACGATCCCAAAATGGTCAATATGGATGAAATTTTAACATTTAATCTTTTGACTCTAAATGACTGTTGGATGTGAATTATGACTTTGTCAACTAAAATAAGTGTGTTTAAAGTCATTTCTGTGCCTGAAACGGGTCAAAATTGAAGCTTTTGAGTAAGCAAAACTCTGTAAAATGGCAATTTTGGTCACTGTGAGGGTTTAAAAAGTGGTTATTCAACATGAGGCACGATCCAATTGACATTTTGAATCATTTTTGGTACAGTCCAAAAAATCAATTTTCGGATGAAAAACGATGACTCCGGACCTGTCGAACGATCCCAAAATGGTCAATATGGATGAAATTTTAACATTTAATCTTTTGACTCTAAATGACTGTTGGATGTGAATTATGACTTTGTCAACTAAAATAAGTGTGTTTAAAGTCATTTCTGTGCCTGAAACGGGTCAAAATTGAAGCTTTTGAGAAAGCAAAACTCTGTAAAAATGGCAATTTTGGTCACTTTGAGGGTTTAAAAAGTGGCTATTCAACATGAGGCACGTTCCAATTGACATTTTGAATCATTTTTGGTACAGTCCAAAAAATCAATTTTCGGATGAAAAACGATGACTCCGGACCTGTCGAACAATCCCAAAATGGTCAATATGGATGAAATTTTAACATTTAATCTTTTGACTCTAAATGACTGTTGGATGTGAATTATGACTTTGTCAACTAAAATAAGTGTGTTTAAAGTCATTTCTGTGCCTGAAACGGGTCAAAATTGAAGCTTTTGAGTAAGCAAAACTCTGTAAAAATGGCAATTTTGGTCACTGTGAGGGTTTAAAAAGTGGCTATTCAACATGAGGCACGATCCAATTGACATTTTGAATCATTTTTGGTACAGTCCAAAAAATCAATTTTCGGATGAAAAACGATGACTCCGGACCTGTCGAACGATCCCAAAATGGTCAATATGGATGAAATTTTAACATTTAATCTTTTGACTCTAAATGACTGTTGGATGTGAATTATGACTTTGTCAACTAAAATAAGTGTGTTTAAAGTCATTTCTGTGCCTGAAAAGGGTCAAAATTGATGCTTTTGAGTAAGAAAAACTCTGTATAAATGGCAATTTTGGTCACTGTGAGGGTTTAAAAAGTGGTTATTCAACATGAGGCACGATCCAATTGACATTTTGAATCATTTTTGGTACAGTCCAAAAAATAAATTTTCGGATGAAAAACGATGACTCCGGACCTGTCGAACAATCCCAAAATGGTCAATATGGATGAAATTTTAACATTTAATCTTTTGACTCTAAATGACTGTTGGATGTGAATTATGACTTTGTCAACTAAAATAAGTGTGTTTAAAGTCATTTCTGTGCCTGAAACGGGTCAAAATTGAAGCTTTTGAGTAAGCAAAACTCTGTAAAAATGGCAATTTTGGTCACTGTGAGGGTTTAAAAAGTGGTTATTCAACATGAGGCACGATCCAATTGACATTTTGAATCATTTTTGGTACAGTCCAAAAAATAAATTTTCGGATGAAAAACGATGACTCCGGACCTGTCGAACAATCCCAAAATGGTCAATATAGATGAAATTTTAACATTTAATCTTTTGACTCTAAATGACTGTTGGATGTGAATTATGACTTTGTCAACTAAAATAAGTGTGTTTAAAGTCATTTCTGTGCCTGAAACGGGTCAAAATTGAAGCTTTTGAGTAAGCAAAACTCTGTAAAATGGCAATTTTGGTCACTTTGAGGGTTTAAAAAGTGGCTATTCAACATGAGGCACGATCCAATTGACATTTTGAATCATTTTTGGTACAGTCCAAAAAATAAATTTTCGGATGAAAAACGATGACTCCGGACCTGTCGAACAATCCCAAAATGGTCAATATGGATGAAATTTTAACATTTAATCTTTTGACTCTAAATGACTGTTGGATGTGAATTATGACTTTGTCAACTAAAATAAGTGTGTTTAAAGTCATTTCTGTGCCTGAAACGGGTCAAAATTGAAGCTTTTGAGTAAGCAAAACTCTGTAAAAATGGCAATTTTGGTCACTTTGAGGGTTTAAAAAGTGGCTATTCAACATGAGGCACGATCCAATTGACATTTTGAATCATTTTTGGTACAGTCCAAAAAATCAATTTTCGGATGAAAAACGATGACTCCGGACCAGTCGAACGATCCCAAAATGGTCAATATGGATGAAATTTTAACATTTAATCTTTTGACTCTAAATGACTGTTGGATGTGAATTATGACTTTGTCAACTAAAATAAGTGTGTTTAAAGTCATTTCTGTGCCTGAAACGGGTCAAAATTGAAGCTTTTGAGTAAGCAAAACTCTGTAAAAATGGCAATTTTGGTCACTGTGAGGGTTTAAAAAGTGGTTATTCAACATGAGGCACGATCCAATTGACATTTTGAATCATTTTTGGTACAGTCCAAAAAATCAATTTTCGGATGAAAAACGATGACTCCGGACCTGTCGAACGATCCCAAAATGGTCAATATGGATGAAATTTTAACATTTAATCTTTTGACTCTAAATGACTGTTGGATGTGAATTATGACTTTGTCAACTAAAATAAGTGTGTTTGAAGTCATTTCTGTGCCTGAAACGGGTCAAAATTGAAGCTTTTGAGTAAGCAAAACTCTGTAAAAATGGCAATTTTGGTCACTGTGAGGGTTTAAAAAGTGGTTATTCAACATGAGGCACGATCCAATTGACATTTTGAATCATTTTTGGTACAGTCCAAAAAATCAATTTTCGGATGAAAAACGATGACTCCGGACCTGTCGAACGATCCCAAAATGGTCAATATGGATGAAATTTTAACATTTAATCTTTTGACTCTAAATGACTGTTGGATGTGAATTATGACTTTGTCAACTAAAATAAGTGTGTTTAAAGTCATTTCTGTGCCTGAAACGGGTCAAAATTGAAGCTTTTGAGTAAGCAAAACTCTGTAAAAATTGCAATTTTGGTCACTGTGAGGGTTTAAAAAGTGGTTATTCAACATGAGGCACGATCCAATTGACATTTTGAATCATTTTTGGTACAGTCCAAAAAATCAATTTTCGGATGAAAAACTATGACTCCGGACCTGTCGAACGATCCCAAAATGGTCAATATGGATGAAATTTTAACATTTAATCTTTTGACTCTAAATGACTGTTGGATGTGAATTATGACTTTGTCAACTAAAATAAGTGTGTTTAAAGTCATTTCTGTGCCTGAAACGGGTCAACATTGAAGCATTTGAGTAAGCAAAACTCTGTAAAAATGGCAATTTTGGTCACTTTGAGGGTTTAAAAAGTGGTTATTCAACATGAGGCACGATCCAATTGACATTTTGAATCATTTTTGGTACAGTCTAAAAAATCAATTTTCGGATGAAAAATGATGACTCCGGACCTGTCGAACAATCCCAAAATGGTCAATATGGATGAAATTTTAACATTTAATCTTTTGACTCTAAATGACTGTTGGATGTGAATTATGACTTTGTCAACTAAAATAAGTGTTCTTAAAGTCATTTCTGTGCCTGAAACGAGTCAAAATTGATGCTTTTGAGTAAGAAAAACTCTGTAAAAATGGCAATTTTGGTCACTGTGAGGGTTTAAAAAGTGGTTATTCAACATGAGGCACGATCCAATTGACATTTTGAATCATTTTTGGTACAGTCCAAAAAATAAATTTTCGGATGAAAAACGATGACTCCGGACCTGTCGAACAATCCCAAAATGGTCAATATGGATGAAATTTTAACATTTAATCTTTTGACTCTAAATGACTGTTGGATGTGAATGATGACTTTGTCAACTAAAATAAGTGTGTTTAAAGTCATTTCTGTGCCTGAAACGGGTCAAAATTGAAGCTTTTGAGAAAGCAAAACTCTGTAAAAATGGCAATTTTGGTCACTTTGAGGGTTTAAAAAGTGGCTATTCAACATGAGGCACGATCCAATTGACATTTTGAATCATTTTTGGTACAGTCCAAAAAATCAATTTTCGGATGAAAAACGATGACTCCGGACCTGTCGAACGATCCCAAAATGGTCAATATGGATGAAATTTTAACATTTAATCTTTTGACTCTAAATGACTGTTGGATGTGAATTATGACTTTGTCAACTAAAATAAGTGTGTTTAAAGTCATTTCTGTGCCTGAAACGGGTCAAAATTGATGCTTTTGAGTAAGAAAAACTCTGTAAAAATGGCAATTTTGGTCACTGTGAGGGTTTAAAAAGTGGTTATTCAACATGAGGCACGATCCAATTGACATTTTGAATCATTTTTGGTACAGTCCAAAAAATCAATTTTCGGATGAAAAACGATGACTCCGGACCTGTCGAATGATCCCAAAATGGTCAATATGGATGAAATTTTAACATTTAATCTTTTGACTCTAAATGACTGTTGGATGTGAATTATGACTTTGTCAACTAAAATAAGTGTGTTTAAAGTCATTTCTGTGCCTGAAACGGGTCAAAATTGAAGCTTTTGAGTAAGCAAAACTCTGTAAAAATGGCAATTTTGGTCACTGTGAGGGTTTAAAAAGTGGTTATTCAACATGAGGCACGATCCAATTGACATTTTGAATCATTTTTGGTACAGTCCAAAAAATCAATTTTCGGATGAAAAACGATGACTCCGGACCTGTCGAACGATCCCAAAATGGTCAATATGGATGAAATTTTAACATTTAATCTTTTGACTCTAAATGACTGTTGGATGTGAATTATGACTTTGTCAACTAAAATAAGTGTGTTTAAAGTCATTTCTGTGCCTGAAACGGGTCAAAATTGAAGCTTTTGAGTAAGCAAAACTCTGTAAAAATGGCAATTTTGGTCACTTTGAGGGTTTAAAAAGTGGCTATTCAACATGAGGCACGATCCAATTGACATTTTGAATCATTTTTGGTACAGTCCAAAAAATCAATTTTCGGATGAAAAACGATGACTCCGGACCTGTCGAACAATCCCAAAATGGTCAATATGGATGAAATTTTAACATTTAATCTTTTGACTCTAAATGACTGTTGGATGTGAATGATGACTTTGTCAACTAAAATAAGTGTGTTTAAAGTCATTTCTGTGCCTGAAACGGGTCAAAATTGAAGCTTTTGAGAAAGCAAAACTCTGTAAAAATGGCAATTTTGGTCACTTTGAGGGTTTAAAAAGTGGCTATTCAACATGAGGCACGATCCAATTGACATTTTGAATCATTTTTGGTACAGTCCAAAAAATCAATTTTCGGATGAAAAACGATGACTCCGGACCTGTCGAACGATCCCAAAATGGTCAATATGGATGAAATTTTAACATTTAATCTTTTGACTCTAAATGACTGTTGGATGTGAATTATGACTTTGTCAACTAAAATAAGTGTGTTTAAAGTCATTTCTGTGCCTGAAACGGGTCAAAATTGATGCTTTTGAGTAAGAAAAACTCTGTAAAAATGGCAATTTTGGTCACTGTGAGGGTTTAAAAAGTGGTTATTCAACATGAGGCACGATCCAATTGACATTTTGAATCATTTTTGGTACAGTCCAAAAAATCAATTTTCAGATGAAAAATGATGACTCCGGACCTGTCGAACGATCCCAAAATGGTCAATATGGATGAAATTTTAACATTTAATCTTTTGACTCTAAATGACTGTTGGATGTGAATTTTGACTTTGTCAACTAAAATAAGTGTGTTTAAAGTCATTTCTGTGCCTGAAACGGGTCAAAATTGAAGCTTTTGAGTAAGCAAAACTCTGTAAAAATGGCAATTTTGGTCACTGTGAGGGTTTAAAAAGTGGTTATTCAACATGAGGCACGATCCAATTGACATTTTGAATCATTTTTGGTACAGTCCAAAAAATCAATTTTCGGATGAAAAACGATGACTCCGGACCTGTCGAACGATCCCAAAATGGTCAATATGGATGAAATTTTAACATTTAATCTTTTGACTCTAAATGACTGTTGGATGTGAATTATGACTTTGTCAACTAAAATAAGTGTGTTTAAAGTCATTTCTGTGCCTGAAACGGGTCAAAATTGAAGCTTTTGAGTAAGCAAAACTCTGTAAAAATGGCAATTTTGGTCACTTTGAGGGTTTAAAAAGTGGCTATTCAACATGAGGCATGATCCAATTGACATTTTGAATCATTTTTGGTACAGTCCAAAAAATCAATTTTTGGATGAAAAACGATGACTCCGGACCTGTCGAACAATCCCAAAATGGTCAATATGGACGAAATTTTAACATTTAATCTTTTGACTCTAAATGACTGTTGGATGTGAATTATGACTTTGTCAACTAAAATAAGTGTGTTTAAAGTCATTTCTGTGCCTGAAACGGGTCAAAATTGAAGCTTTTGAGTAAGCAAAACTCTGTAAAAATGGCAATTTTGGTCACTGTGAGGGTTTAAAAAGTGGTTATTCAACATGAGGCACGATCCAATTGACATTTTGAATCATTTTTGGTACAGTCCAAAAAATCAATTTTCGGATGAAAAACGATGACTCCGGACCAGTCGAACGATCCCAAAATGGTCAATATGGACGAAATTTTAACATTTAATCTTTTGACTCTAAATGACTGTTGGATGTGAATTATGACTTTGTCAACTAAAATAAGTGTGTTTAAAGTCATTTCTGTGCCTAAAACGGGTCAAAATTGAAGCTTTTGAGTAAGCAAAACTCTGTAAAAATGGCAATTTTGGTCACTGTGAGGGTTTAAAAAGTGGTTATTCAACATGAGGCATGATCCAATTGACATTTTGAATCATTTTTGCTACAGTCCAAAAAAATCAATTTTCGGATGAAAAACGATGACTCCGGACCTGTCGAACGATCCCAAAATGGTCAATATGGACGAAATTTTAACATTTAATCTTTTGACTCTAAATGACTGTTGGATGTGAATTATGACTTTGTCAACTAAAATAAGTGTGTTTAAAGTCATTTCTGTGCCTGAAACGGGTCAAAATTGAAGCTTTTGAGTAAGCAAAACTCTGTAAAAATGGCAATTTTGGTCACTGTGCGGGTTTAAAAAGTGGTTATTCAACATGAGGCACGATCCAATTGACATTTTGAATCATTTTTGGTACAGTCCAAAAAATCAATTTTCGGATGAAAAACGATGACCCCGGACCTGTCAAACGATCCCAAAATGGTCAATATGGATGAAATTTTAACATTTAATCTTTTGACTCTAAATGACTGTTGGATGTGAATTATGACTTTGTCAACTAAAATAAGTGTGTTTGAAGTCATTTCTGTGCCTGAAACGGGTCAAAATTGAAGCTTTTGAGTAAGCAAAACTCTGTAAAAATGGCAATTTTGGTCACTGTGAGGGTTTAAAAAGTGGTTATTCAACATGAGGCACGATCCAATTGACATTTTGAATCATTTTTGGTACAGTCCAAAAAATCAATTTTCGGATGAAAAACGATGACTCCGGACCTGTCGAACGATCCCAAAATGTACAATATGGATGAAATTTTAAAATTTAATCTTTTGACTCTAAATGACTGTTGGATGTGAATTATGACTTTGTCAACTAAAATAAGTGTGTTTAAAGTCATTTCTGTGCCTGAACGGGTCAAAATTGAAGCTTTTGAGTAAGCAAAACTCTGTAAAAATGGCAATTTTGGTCACTGTGAGGGTTTAAAAAGTGGTTATTCAACATGAGGCACGATCCAATTGACATTTTGAATCATTTTTGGTACAGTCCAAAAAATCAATTTTCGGATGAAAAACGATGACTCCGGACCTGTCGAACGATCCCAAAATGGTCAATATGGATGAAATTTTAACATTTAATCTTTTGACTCTAAATGACTGTTGGATGTGAATGATGACTTTGTCAACTAAAATAAGTGTGTTTAAAGTCATTTCTGTGCCTGAAACGGGTCAAAATTGAAGCTTTTGAGAAAGCAAAACTCTGTAAAAATGGCAATTTTGGTCACTTTGAGGGTTTAAAAAGTGGCTATTCAACATGAGGCACGATCCAATTGACATTTTGAATCATTTTTGGTACAGTCCAAAAAATCAATTTTCGGATGAAAAACGATGACTCCGGACCTGTCGAACGATCCCAAAATGGTCAATATGGATGAAATTTTAACATTTAATCTTTTGACTCTAAATGACTGTTGGATGTGAATTATGACTTTGTCAACTAAAATAAGTGTGTTTAAAGTCATTTCTGTGCCTGAAACGGGTCAAAATTGATGCTTTTGAGTAAGAAAAACTCTGTAAAAATGGAAATTTTGGTCACTGTGAGGGTTTAAAAAGTGGTTATTCAACATGAGGCACGATCCAATTGACATTTTGAATCATTTTTGGTACAGTCCAAAAAATCAACTTTCGGATGAAAAACGATGACTCCGGACCTGTCGAACGATCCCAAAATGGTCAATATGGGTGAAATTTTAACATTTAATCTTTTGACTCTAAATGACTGTTGGATGTGAATTATGACTTTGTCAACTAAAATAAGTGTGTTTAAAGTCATTTCTGTGCCTGAAACGGGTCAAAATTGAAGCTTTTGAGTAAGCAAAACTCTGTAAAAATGGCAATTTTGGTCACTGTGAGGGTTTAAAAAGTGGTTATTCAACATGAGGCACGATCCAATTGACATTTTGAATCATTTTTGGTACAGTCCAAAAAATCAATTTTCGGATGAAAAACGATGACTCCGGACCTGTCGAACGATCCCAAAATGGTCAATATGGATGAAATTTTAACATTTAATCTTTTGACTCTAAATGACTGTTGGATGTGAATTATGACTTTGTCAACTAAAATAAGTGTGTTTAAAGTCATTTCTGTGCCTGAAACGGGTCAAAATTGAAGCTTTTGAGTAAGCAAAACTCTGTAAAAATGGCAATTTTGGTCACTTTGAGGGTTTAAAAAGTGGCTATTCAACATGAGGCACGATCCAATTGACATTTTGAATCATTTTTGGTACAGTTCAAAAAATAAATTTTCGGATGAAAAACGATGACTCCGGACCTGTCGAACAATCCCAAAATGGTCAATATGGATGAAATTTTAACATTTAATCTTTTGACTCTAAATGACTGTTGGATGTGAATTATGACTTTGTCAACTAAAATAAGTGTGTTTAAAGTCATTTCTGTGCCTGAAACGGGTCAAAATTGAAGCTTTTGAGTAAGCAAAACTCTGTAAAAATGGCAATTTTGGTCACTTTGAGGGTTTAAAAAGTGGTTATTCAACATGATGCACGATCCAATTGACATTTTGAATCATTTTTGGTACAGTCCAAAAAATCAATTTTCGGATGAAAAACGATGACTCCGGACCAGTCGAACGATCCCAAAATGGTCAATATGGACGAAATTTTAACATTTAATCTTTTGACTCTCAATGACTGTTGGATGTGAATTATGACTTTGTCAACTAAAATAAGTGTGTTTGAAGTCATTTCTGTGCCTGAAACGGGTCAAAATTGAAGCTTTTGAGTAAGCAAAACTCTGTAAAAATGGCAATTTTGGTCACTGTGAGGGTTTAAAAAGTGGTTATTCAACATGAGGCACGATCCAATTGACATTTTGAATCATTTTTGGTACAGTCCAAAAAATCAATTTTCGGATGAAAAACGATGACTCCGGACCTGTCGAACGATCCCAAAATGTACAATATGGATGAAATTTTAAAATTTAATCTTTTGACTCTAAATGACTGTTGGATGTGAATTATGACTTTGTCAACTAAAATAAGTGTGTTTAAAGTCATTTCTGTGCCTGAAACGGGTCAAAATTGAAGCTTTTGAGTAAGCAAAACTCTGTAAAAATGGCAATTTTGGTCACTTTGAGGGTTTAAAAAGTGGCTATTCAACATGAGGCACGATCCAATTGACATTTTGAATCATTTTTGGTACAGTTCAAAAAATCAATTTTCGGATGAAAAACGATGACTCCGGACCTGTCGAACGATCCCAAAATGGTCAATATGGATGAAATTTTAACATTTAATCTTTTGACTCTAAATGACTGTTGGATGTGAATTATGACTTTGTCAACTAAAATAAGTGTGTTTAAAGTCATTTCTGTGCCTGAAACGGGTCAAAATTGAAGCTTTTGAGTAAGCAAAACTCTGTAAAAATGGCAATTTTGGTCACTGTGAGGGTTTAAAAAGTGGTTATTCAACATGAGGCACGATCCAATTGACATTTTGAATCATTTTTGGTACAGTCCAAAAAATCAATTTTCGGATGAAAAACGATGACTCCGGACCTGTCGAACGATCCCAAAATGGTCAATATGGATGAAATTTTAACATTTAATCTTTTGACTCTAAATGACTGTTGGATGTGAATTATGACTTTGTCAACTAAAATAAGTGTGTTTAAAGTCATTTCTGTGCCTGAAAAGGGTCAAAATTGATGCTTTTGAGTAAGAAAAACTCTGTAAAAATGGCAATTTTGGTCACTGTGAGGGTTTAAAAAGTGGGTATTCAACATGAGGCACGATCCAATTGACATTTTGAATCATTTTTGGTACAGTCCAAAAAATAAATTTTCGGATGAAAAACGATGACTCCGGACCTGTCGAACAATCCCAAAATGGTCAATATGGATGAAATTTTAACATTTAATCTTTTGACTCTAAATGACTGTTGGATGTGAATGATGACTTTGTCAACTAAAATAAGTGTGTTTAAAGTCATTTCTGTGCCTGAAACGGGTCAAAATTGAAGCTTTTGAGAAAGCAAAACTCTGTAAAAATGGCAATTTTGGTCACTTTGAGGGTTTAAAAAGTGGCTATTCAACATGAGGCACGATCCAATTGACATTTTGAATCATTTTTGGTACAGTCCAAAAAATCAATTTTCGGATGAAAAATGATGACTCCGGACCTGTCGAACGATCCCAAAATGGTCAATATGGATGAAATTTTAACATTTAATCTTTTGACTCTAAATGACTGTTGGATGTGAATTATGATTTTGTCAACTAAAATAAGTGTGTTTAAAGTCATTTCTGTGCCTGAAACGGGTCAAAATTGATGCTTTTGAGTAAGAAAAACTCTGTAAAAATGGCAATTTTGGTCACTGTGAGGGTTTAAAAAGTGGTTATTCAACATGAGGCACGATCCAATTGAAATTTTGAATCATTTTTGGTACAGTCCAAAAAATCAATTTTCGGATGAAAAACGATGACTCCGGACCTGTCGAACGATCCCAAAATGGTCAATATGGATGAAATTTTAACATTTAATCTTTTGACTCTAAATGACTGTTGGATGTGAATTATGACTTTGTCAACTAAAATAAGTGTGTTTAAAGTCATTTCTGTGCCTGAAACGGGTCAAAATTGAAGCTTTTGAGTAAGCAAAACTCTGTAAAAATGGCAATTTTGGTCACTGTGAGGGTTTAAAAAGTGGTTATTCAACATGAGGCACGATCCAATTGACATTTTGAATCATTTTTGGTACAGTCCAAAAAATCAATTTTCGGATGAAAAACGATGACTCCGGACCTGTCGAACGATCCCAAAATGGTCAATATGGATGAAATTTTAACATTTAATCTTTTGACTCTAAATGACTGTTGGATGTGAATTATGACTTTGTCAACTAAAATAAGTGTGTTTAAAGTCATTTCTGTGCCTGAAACGGGTCAAAATTGAAGCTTTTGAGTAAGCAAAACTCTGTAAAAATGGCAATTTTGGTCACTTTGAGGGTTTAAAAAGTGGCTATTCAACATGAGGCACGATCCAATTGACATTTTGAATCATTTTTGGTACAGTCCAAAAAATCAATTTTCGGATGAAAAACGATGACTCCGGACCTGTCGAACAATCCCAAAATGGTCAATATGGATGAAATTTTAACATTTAATCTTTTGACTCTAAATGACTGTTGGATGTGAATTATGACTTTGTCAGCTAAAATAAGTGTTCTTAAAGTCATTTCTGTGCCTGAAACGAGTCAAAATTGATGCTTTTGAGTAAGAAAAACTCTGTAAAAATGGCAATTTTGGTCACTGTGAGGGTTTAAAAAGTGGTTATTCAACATGAGGCACGATCCAATTGACATTTTGAATCATTTTTGGTACAGTCCAAAAAATAAATTTTCGGATGAAAAACGATGACTCCGGACCTGTCGAACAATCCCAAAATGGTCAATATGGATGAAATTTTAACATTTAATCTTTTGACTCTAAATGACTGTTGGATGTGAATTATGACTTTGTCAACTAAAATAAGTGTGTTTAAAGTCATTTCTGTGCCTGAAACGGGTCAAAATTGAAGCTTTTGAGTAAGCAAAACTCTGTAAAAATGGCAATTTTGGTCACTGTGAGGGTTTAAAAAGTGGTTATTCAACATGAGGCACGATCCAATTGACATTTTGAATCATTTTTGGTACAGTCCAAAAAATCAATTTTCGGATGAAAAACGATGACTCCGGACCTGTCGAACGATCCCAAAATGGTCAATATGGATGAAATTTTAACATTTAATCTTTTGACTCTAAATGACTGTTGGATGTGAATGATGACTTTGTCAACTAAAATAAGTGTGTTTAAAGTCATTTCTGTGCCTGAAACGGGTCAAAATTGAAGCTTTTGAGAAAGCAAAACTCTGTAAAAATGGCAATTTTGGTCACTTTGAGGGTTTAAAAAGTGGCTATTCAACATGAGGCACGATCCAATTGACATTTTGAATCATTTTTGGTACAGTCCAAAAAATCAATTTTCGGATGAAAAACGATGACTCCGGACCTGTCGAACGATCCCAAAATGGTCAATATGGATGAAATTTTAACATTTAATCTTTTGACTCTAAATGACTGTTGGATGTGAATTATGACTTTGTCAACTAAAATAAGTGTGTTTAAAGTCATTTCTGTGCCTGAAACGGGTCAAAATTGATGCTTTTGAGTAAGAAAAACTCTGTAAAAATGGCAATTTTGGTCACTGTGAGGGTTTAAAAAGTGGTTATTCAACATGAGGCACGATCCAATTGACATTTTGAATCATTTTTGGTACAGTCCAAAAAATCAATTTTCAGATGAAAAACGATGACTCCGGACCTGTCGAACGATCCCAAAATGGTCAATATGGATGAAATTTTAACATTTAATCTTTTGACTCTAAATGACTGTTGGATGTGAATTGTGACTTTGTCAACTAAAATAAGTGTGTTTAAAGTCATTTCTGTGCCTGAAACGGGTCAAAATTGAAGCTTTTGAGTAAGCAAAACTCTGTAAAAATGGCAATTTTGGTCACTGTGAGGGTTTAAAAAGTGGTTATTCAACATGAGGCACGATCCAATTGACATTTTGAATCATTTTTGGTACAGTCCAAAAAATCAATTTTCGGATGAAAAACGATGACTCCGGACCTGTCGAACGATCCCAAAATGGTCAATATGGATGAAATTTTAACATTTAATCTTTTGACTCTAAATGACTGTTGGATGTGAATTATGACTTTGTCAACTAAAATAAGTGTGTTTAAAGTCATTTCTGTGCCTGAAACGGGTCAAAATTGAAGCTTTTGAGTAAGCAAAACTCTGTAAAAATGGCAATTTTGGTCACTTTGAGGGTTTAAAAAGTGGCTATTCAACATGAGGCACGATCCAATTGACATTTTGAATCATTTTTGGTACAGTCCAAAAAATCAATTTTCGGATGAAAAACGATGACTCCGGACCTGTCGAACGATCCCAAAATGTACAATATGGATGAAATTTTAAAATTTAATCTTTTGACTCTAAATGACTGTTGGATGTGAATTATGACTTTGTCAACTAAAATAAGTGTGTTTAAAGTCATTTCTGTGCCTGAAACGGGTCAAAATTGAAGCTTTTGAGTAAGCAAAACTCTGTAAAAATGGCAATTTTGGTCACTTTGAGGGTTTAAAAAGTGGCTATTCAACATGAGGCACGATCCAATTGACATTTTGAATCATTTTTGGTACAGTTCAAAAAATCAATTTTCGGATGAAAAACGATGACTCCGGACCTGTCGAACGATCCCAAAATGGTCAATATGGATGAAATTTTAACATTTAATCTTTTGACTCTAAATGACTGTTGGATGTGAATTATGACTTTGTCAACTAAAATAAGTGTGTTTAAAGTCATTTCTGTGCCTGAAACGGGTCAAAATTGAAGCTTTTGAGTAAGCAAAACTCTGTAAAAATGGCAATTTTGGTCACTATGAGGGTTTAAAAAGTGGTTATTCAACATGAGGCACGATCCAATTGACATTTTGAATCATTTTTGGTACAGTCCAAAAAATCAATTTTCGGATGAAAAACGATGACTCCGGACCTGTCGAACGATCCCAAAATGGTCAATATGGATGAAATTTTAACATTTAATCTTTTGACTCTAAATGACTGTTGGATGTGAATTATGACTTTGTCAACTAAAATAAGTGTGTTTAAAGTCATTTCTGTGCCTGAAAAGGGTCAAAATTGATGCTTTTGAGTAAGAAAAACTCTGTAAAAATGGCAATTTTGGTCACTGTGAGGGTTTAAAAAGTGGGTATTCAACATGAGGCACGATCCAATTGACATTTTGAATCATTTTTGGTACAGTCCAAAAAATAAATTTTCGGATGAAAAACGATGACTCCGGACCTGTCGAACAATCCCAAAATGGTCAATATGGATGAAATTTTAACATTTAATCTTTTGACTCTAAATGACTGTTGGATGTGAATGATGACTTTGTCAACTAAAATAAGTGTGTTTAAAGTCATTTCTGTGCCTGAAACGGGTCAAAATTGAAGCTTTTGAGAAAGCAAAACTCTGTAAAAATGGCAATTTTGGTCACTTTGAGGGTTTAAAAAGTGGCTATTCAACATGAGGCACGATCCAATTGACATTTTGAATCATTTTTGGTACAGTCCAAAAAATCAATTTTCGGATGAAAAATGATGACTCCGGACCTGTCGAACGATCCCAAAATGGTCAATATGGATGAAATTTTAACATTTAATCTTTTGACTCTAAATGACTGTTGGATGTGAATTATGACTTTGTCAACTAAAATAAGTGTGTTTAAAGTCATTTCTGTGCCTGAAACGGGTCAAAATTGATGCTTTTGAGTAAGAAAAACTCTGTAAAAATGGCAATTTTGGTCACTGTGAGGGTTTAAAAAGTGGTTATTCAACATGAGGCACGATCCAATTGACATTTTGAATCATTTTTGGTACAGTCCAAAAAATCAATTTTCGGATGAAAAACGATGACTCCGGACCTGTCGAACGATCCCAAAATGGTCAATATGGATGAAATTTTAACATTTACAGCCTGATTCATGTACGGGCCGTTTTGCGTGTCCCTAATAGCGAATCATAGCGATTCGCTATTGAGGACACGCAAAACGGCATTCATGTAGGAATTGCAACTTCAATAGCGATTCCTACATGTTCTTTATTTGCGAGTAGCAATTTGCTACTCGCAAATACTCCCCATTCATTCCTATGGGCCAAGAGGCCCATTGGAATGAATGGGGATTTGCGAGTAGCAATTTGCTACTCGCAACTGAGATAGCGATTTTAAGGGTGACAGGGGTGTCCAAAGGACGCCCTGTAGCACCCCTAAAATGCACTTATGGACAGGTGTTGCGCACACACATGTCCAAAGGACATGTGTGTGTGCTACATGCAACTTTGAAAAATGCTTTTAAAAGCATTTTTCTGAGTTTTTGCTATTTACCGACAGGTCTGACCTGTCGGTAAATAGCGGCCCCAAAAGTCCAAAATCGCTATTTTGTTGTGTGTCATGAATAGCATTTAAGGAATCTCTATTAGAGATTCCTTAAATGCCATTCCACGCAAATATGCGAATTCTTAAATAGCGATTTTTGCATTTGGTATCATGAATACCAAATGCAAAAATTGCGCTCGCAAAGGGCCAGATTCTGAGAATCTGGCCCTTTGCGAGTGCAATTTAGCTACATGAATCAGGCTGTTAATCTTTTGACTCTAAATGACTGTTGGATGTGAATTATGACTTTGTCAACTAAAATAAGTGTGTTTAAAGTCATTTCTGTGCCTGAAACGGGTCAAAATTGAAGCTTTTGAGTAAGCAAAACTCTGTAAAAATGGCAATTTTGGTCACTGTGAGGGTTTAAAAAGTGGTTATTCAACATGAGGCACGATCCAATTGACATTTTGAATCATTTTTGGTACAGTCCAAAAAATCAATTTTCGGATGAAAAACGATGACTCCGGACCTGTCGAACGATCCCAAAATGGTCAATATGGATGAAATTTTAACATTTAATCTTTTGACTCTAAATGACTGTTGGATGTGAATTATGACTTTGTCAACTAAAATAAGTGTGTTTAAAGTCATTTCTGTGCCTGAAACGGGTCAAAATTGAAGCTTTTGAGTAAGCAAAACTCTGTAAAAATGGCAATTTTGGTCACTTTGAGGGTTTAAAAAGTGGCTATTCAACATGAGGCACGATCCAATTGACATTTTGAATCATTTTTGGTACAGTCCAAAAAATCAATTTTCGGATGAAAAACGATGACTCCGGACCTGTCGAACAATCCCAAAATGGTCAATATGGATGAAATTTTAACATTTAATCTTTTGACTCTAAATGACTGTTGGATGTGAATTATGACTTTGTCAGCTAAAATAAGTGTTCTTAAAGTCATTTCTGTGCCTGAAACGAGTCAAAATTGATGCTTTTGAGTAAGAAAAACTCTGTAAAAATGGCAATTTTGGTCACTGTGAGGGTTTAAAAAGTGGTTATTCAACATGAGGCACGATCCAATTGACATTTTGAATCATTTTTGGTACAGTCCAAAAAATAAATTTTCGGATGAAAAACGATGACTCCGGACCTGTCGAACAATCCCAAAATGGTCAATATGGATGAAATTTTAACATTTAATCTTTTGACTCTAAATGACTGTTGGATGTGAATTATGACTTTGTCAACTAAAATAAGTGTGTTTAAAGTCATTTCTGTGCCTGAAACGGGTCAAAATTGAAGCTTTTGAGTAAGCAAAACTCTGTAAAAATGGCAATTTTGGTCACTGTGAGGGTTTAAAAAGTGGTTATTCAACATGAGGCACGATCCAATTGACATTTTGAATCATTTTTGGTACAGTCCAAAAAATCAATTTTCGGATGAAAAACGATGACTCCGGACCTGTCGAACGATCCCAAAATGGTCAATATGGATGAAATTTTAACATTTAATCTTTTGACTCTAAATGACTGTTGGATGTGAATTATGACTTTGTCAACTAAAATAAGTGTGATTAAAGTCATTTCTGTGCCTGAAACGGGTCAAAATTGAAGCTTTTGAGTAAGCAAAACTCTGTAAAAATGGCAATTTTGGTCACTGTGAGGGTTTAAAAAGTGGTTATTCATCATGAGGCACGATCCAATTGACATTTTGAATCATTTTTGGTACAGTCCAAAAAATCAATTTTCGGATGAAAAACGATGACTCCGGACCTGTCGAACGATCCCAAAATGGTCAATATGGATGAAATTTTAACATTTAATCTTTTGACTCTAAATGACTGTTGGATGTGAATGATGACTTTGTCAACTAAAATAAGTGTGTTTAAAGTCATTTCTGTGCCTGAAACGGGTCAAAATTGAAGCTTTTGAGAAAGCAAAACTCTGTAAAAATGGCAATTTTGGTCACTTTGAGGGTTTAAAAAGTGGCTATTCAACATGAGGCACGATCCAATTGACATTTTGAATCATTTTTGGTACAGTCCAAAAAATCAATTTTCGGATGAAAAACGATGACTCCGGACCTGTCGAACGATCCCAAAATGGTCAATATGGATGAAATTTTAACATTTAATCTTTTGACTCTAAATGACTGTTGGATGTGAATTATGACTTTGTCAACTAAAATAAGTGTGTTTAAAGTCATTTCTGTGCCTGAAACGGGTCAAAATTGATGCTTTTGAGTAAGAAAAACTCTGTAAAAATGGCAATTTTGGTCACTGTGAGGGTTTAAAAAGTGGTTATTCAACATGAGGCACGATCCAATTGACATTTTGAATCATTTTTGGTACAGTCCAAAAAATCAATTTTCAGATGAAAAACGATGACTCCGGACCTGTCGAACGATCCCAAAATGGTCAATATGGATGAAATTTTAACATTTAATCTTTTGACTCTAAATGACTGTTGGATGTGAATTATGACTTTGTCAACTAAAATAAGTGTGTTTAAAGTCATTTCTGTGCCTGAAACGGGTCAAAATTGAAGCTTTTGAGTAAGCAAAACTCTGTAAAAATGGCAATTTTGGTCACTGTGAGGGTTTAAAAAGTGGTTATTCAACATGAGGCACGATCCAATTGACATTTTGAATCATTTTTGGTACAGTCCAAAAAATCAATTTTCGGATGAAAAACGATGACTCCGGACCTGTCGAACGATCCCAAAATGGTCAATATGGATGAAATTTTAACATTTAATCTTTTGACTCTAAATGACTGTTGGATGTGAATTATGACTTTGTCAACTAAAATAAGTGTGTTTAAAGTCATTTCTGTGCCTGAAACGGGTCAAAATTGAAGCTTTTGAGTAAGCAAAACTCTGTAAAAATGGCAATTTTGGTCACTTTGAGGGTTTAAAAAGTGGCTATTCAACATGAGGCACGATCCAATTGACATTTTGAATCATTTTTGGTACAGTCCAAAAAATCAATTTTTGGATGAAAAACGATGACTCCGGACCTGTCGAACAATCCCAAAATGGTCAATATGGACGAAATTTTAACATTTAATCTTTTGACTCTAATTGACTGTTGGATGTGAATTATGACTTTGTCAACTAAAATAAGTGTGTTTAAAGTCATTTCTGTGCCTGAAACGGGTCAAAATTGAAGCTTTTGAGTAAGCAAAACTCTGTAAAAATGGCAATTTTGGTCACTGTGAGGGTTTAAAAAGTGGTTATTCAACATGAGGCACGATCCAATTGACATTTTGAATCATTTTTGGTACAGTCCAAAAAATCAATTTTCGGATGAAAAACGATGACTCCGGACCAGTCGAACGATCCCAAAATGGTCAATATGGACGAAATTTTAACATTTAATCTTTTGACTCTAAATGACTGTTGGATGTGAATTATGACTTTGTCAACTAAAATAAGTGTGTTTAAAGTCATTTCTGTGCCTAAAACGGGTCAAAATTGAAGCTTTTGAGTAAGCAAAACTCTGTAAAAATGGCAATTTTGGTCACTGTGAGGGTTTAAAAAGTGGTTATTCAACATGAGGCATGATCCAATTGACATTTTGAATCATTTTTGGTACAGTCCAAAAAAATCAATTTTCGGATGAAAAACGATGACTCCGGACCTGTCGAACGATCCCAAAATGGTCAATATGGATGAAATTTTAACATTTAATCTTTTGACTCTAAATGACTGTTGGATGTGAATTATGACTTTGTCAACTAAAATAAGTGTGTTTAAAGTCATTTCTGTGCCTGAAACGGGTCAAAATTGAAGCTTTTGAGAAAGCAAAACTCTGTAAAAATGGCAATTTTGGTCACTTTGAGGGTTTAAAAAGTGGCTATTCAACATGAGGCACGATCCAATTGACATTTTGAATCATTTTTGGTACAGTCCAAAAAATCAATTTTCGGATGAAAAACGATGACTCCGGACCAGTCGAACGATCCCAAAATGGTCAATATGGACGAAATTTTAACATTTAATCTTTTGACTCTAAATGACTGTTGGATGTGAATTATGACTTTGTCAACTAAAATAAGTGTGTTTAAAGTCATTTCTGTGCCTGAAACGGGTCAAAATTGAAGCTTTTGAGTAAGCAAAACTCTGTAAAAATGGCAATTTTGGTCACTGTGCGGGTTTAAAAAGTGGTTATTCAACATGAGGCACGATCCAATTGACATTTTGAATCATTTTGGGTACAGTCCAAAAAATCAATTTTCGGATGAAAAACGATAACTCCGGACCTGTCAAACGATCCCAAAATGGTCAATATGGATGAAATTTTAACATTTAATCTTTTGACTCTAAATGACTGTTGGATGTGAATTATGACTTTGTCAACTAAAATAAGTGTGTTTGAAGTCATTTCTGTGCCTGAAACGGGTCAAAATTGAAGCTTTTGAGTAAGCAAAACTCTGTAAAAATGGCAATTTTGGTCACTGTGAGGGTTTAAAAAGTGGTTATTCAACATGAGGCACAATCCAATTGACATTTTTAATCATTTTTGGTACAGTCCAAAAAATCAATTTTCGGATGAAAAACGATGACTCCGGACCTGTCGAACGATCCCAAAATGTACAATATGGATGAAATTTTAAAATTTAATCTTTTGACTCTAAATGACTGTTGGATGTGAATTATGACTTTGTCAACTAAAATAAGTGTGTTTAAAGTCATTTCTGTGCCTGAAACGGGTCAAAATTGAAGCTTTTGAGTAAGCAAAACTCTGTAAAAATGGCAATTTTGGTCACTGTGAGGGTTTAAAAAGTGGTTATTCAACATGAGGCACGATCCAATTGACATTTTGAATCATTTTTGGTACAGTCCAAAAAATCAATTTTCGGATGAAAAACGATGACTCCGGACCTGTCGAACGATCCCAAAATGGTCAATATGGATGAAATTTTAACATTTAATCTTTTGACTCTAAATGACTGTTGGATGTGAATGATGACTTTGTCAACTAAAATAAGTATGTTTAAAGTCATTTCTGTGCCTGAAACGGGTCAAAATTGAAGCTTTTGAGAAAGCAAAACTCTGTAAAAATGGCAATTTTGGTCACTTTGAGGGTTTAAAAAGTGGCTATTCAACATGAGGCACGATCCAATTGACATTTTGAATCATTTTTGGTACAGTCCAAAAAATCAATTTTCGGATGAAAAACGATGACTCCGGACCTGTCGAACGATCCCAAAATGGTCAATATGGATGAAATTTTAACATTTAATCTTTTGACTCTAAATGACTGTTGGATGTGAATTATGACTTTGTCAACTAAAATAAGTGTGTTTAAAGTCATTTCTGTGCCTGAAACGGGTCAAAATTGATGCTTTTGAGTAAGAAAAACTCTGTAAAAATGGCAATTTTGGTCACTGTGAGGGTTTAAAAAGTGGTTATTCACCTTGAGGCACGATCCAATTGACATTTTGAATCATTTTTGGTACAGTCCAAAAAATCAATTTTCGGATGAAAAACGATGACTCCGGACCTGTCGAACGATCCCAAAATGGTCAATATGGATGAAATTTTAACATTTAATCTTTTGACTCTAAATGACTGTTGGATGTGAATTATGACTTTGTCAACTAAAATAAGTGTGTTTAAAGTCATTTCTGTGCCTGAAACGGGTCAAAATTGAAGCTTTTGAGTAAGCAAAACTCTGTAAAAATGGCAATTTTGGTCACTGTGAGGGTTTAAAAAGTGGTTATTCAACATGAGGCACGATCCAATTGACATTTTGAATCATTTTTGGTACAGTCCAAAAAATCAATTTTCGGATGAAAAACGATGACTCCGGACCTGTCGAACGATCCCAAAATGGTCAATATGGATGAAATTTTAACATTTAATCTTTTGACTCTAAATGACTGTTGGATGTGAATTATGACTTTGTCAACTAAAATAAGTGTGTTTAAAGTCATTTCTGTGCCTGAAACGGGTCAAAATTGAAGCTTTTGAGTAAGCAAAACTCTGTAAAAATGGCAATTTTGGTCACTGTGAGGGTTTAAAAAGTGGTTATTCAACATGAGGCACGATCCAATTGACATTTTGAATCATTTTTGGTACAGTCCAAAAAATCAATTTTCGGATGAAAAACGATGACTCCGGACCTGTCGAACGATCCCAAAATGGTCAATATGGATGAAATTTTAACATTTAATCTTTTGACTCTAAATGACTGTTGGATGTGAATTATGACTTTGTCAACTAAAATAAGTGTGTTTAAAGTCATTTCTGTGCCTGAAACGGGTCAAAATTGAAGCTTTTGAGTAAGCAAAACTCTGTAAAAATGGCAATTTTGGTCACTTTGAGGGTTTAAAAAGTGGCTATTCAACATGAGGCACGATCCAATTGACATTTTGAATCATTTTTGGTACAGTCCAAAAAATCAATTTTCGGATGAAAAACGATGACTCCGGACCTGTCGAACGATCCCAAAATGTACAATATGGATAAAATTTTAAAATTTAATCTTTTGACTCTAAATGACTGTTGGATGTGAATTATGACTTTGTCAACTAAAATAAGTGTGTTTAAAGTCATTTCTGTGCCTGAAACGGGTCAAAATTGATGCTTTTGAGTAAGAAAAACTCTGTAAAAATGGCAATTTTGGTCACTGTGAGGGTTTAAAAAGTGGTTATTCAACATGAGGCACGATCCAATTGACATTTTGAATCATTTTTGGTACAGTCCAAAAAATCAATTTTCGGATGAAAAACGATGACTCCGGACCTGTCGAACGATCCCAAAATGGTCAATATGGATGAAATTTTAACATTTAATCTTTTGACTCTAAATGACTGTTGGATGTGAATTATGACTTTGTCAACTAAAATAAGTGTGTTTAAAGTCATTTCTGTGCCTGAAACGGGTCAAAATTGAAGCTTTTGAGTAAGCAAAACTCTGTAAAAATGGCAATTTTGGTCACTTTGAGGGTTTAAAAAGTGGCTATTCAACATGAGGCACGATCCAATTGACATTTTGAATCATTTTTGGTACAGTCCAAAAAATCAATTTTCGGATGAAAAACGATGACTCCGGACCTGTCGAACAATCCCAAAATGGTCAATATGGATACAATTTTAACATTTAATCTTTTGACTCTAAATGACTGTTGATGTGAATTATGACTTTGTCAACTAAAATAAGTGTTTTTAAAGTCATTTCTGTGCCTGAAACGGGTCAAAATTGAAGCTTTTGAGTAAGCAAAACTCTGTAAAAATGGCAATTTTGGTCACTGTGAGGGTTTAAAAAGTGGCTATTCAACATGAGGCACGATCCAATTGACATTTTGAATCATTTTTGGTACAGTCCAAAAAATCAATTTTCGGATGAAAAACGATGACTCCGGACCTGTCGAACGATCCCAAAATGGTCAATATGGATGAAATTTTAACATTTAATCTTTTGACTCTAAATGACTGTTGGATGTGAATTATGACTTTGTCAACTAAAATAAGTGTGTTTAAAGTCATTTCTGTGCCTGAAACGGGTCAAAATTGATGCTTTTGAGTAAGAAAAACTCTGTAAAAATGGCAATTTTGGTCACTGTGAGGGTTTAAAAAGTGGTTATTCAACATGAGGCACGATCCAATTGACATTTTGAATCATTTTTGGTACAGTCCAAAAAATAAATTTTCGGATGAAAAACGATGACTCCGGACCTGTCGAACAATCCCAAAATGGTCAATATGGATGAAATTTTAACATTTAATCTTTTGACTCTAAATGACTGTTGGATGTGAATTATGACTTTGTCAACTAAAATAAGTGTGTTTAAAGTCATTTCTGTGCCTGAAACGGGTCAAAATTGAAGCTTTTGAGTAAGCAAAACTCTGTAAAAATGGCAATTTTGGTCACTGTGAGGGTTTAAAAAGTGGTTATTCAACATGATGCACGATCCAATTGACATTTTGAATCATTTTTGGTACAGTCCAAAAAATCAATTTTCGGATGAAAAACGATGACTCCGGACCTGTCGAACGATCCCAAAATGGTCAATATGGATGAAATTTTAACATTTAATCTTTTGACTCTAAATGACTGTTGGATGTGAATTATGACTTTGTCAACTAAAATAAGTGTGTTTAAAGTCATTTCTGTGCCTGAAACGGGTCAAAATTGAAGCTTTTGAGTAAGCAAAACTCTGTAAAAATGGCAATTTTGGTCACTGTGAGGGTTTAAAAAGTGGTTATTCAACATGAGGCACAATCCAATTGACATTTTGAATCATTTTTGGTACAGTCCAAAAAATCAATTTTCGGATGAAAAACGATGACTCCGGACCTGTCGAACGATCCCAAAATGGTCAATATGGATGAAATTTTAACATTTAATCTTTTGACTCTAAATGACTCTTGGATGTGAATTATGACTTTGTCAACTAAAATAAGTGTGTTTAAAGTCATTTCTGTGCCTGAAACGGGTCAAAATTGAAGCTTTTGAGTAAGCAAAACTCTGTAAAAATGGCAATTTTGGTCACTGTGAGGGTTTAAAAAGTGGCTATTCAACATGAGGCACGATCCAATTGACATTTTGAATCATTTTTGGTACAGTCCAAAAAATCAATTTTCGGATGAAAAACGATGACTCCGGACCTGTCGAACGATCCCAAAATGGTCAATATGGATGAAATTTTAACATTTAATCTTTTGACTCTAAATGACTGTTGGATGTGAATTATGACTTTGTCAACTAAAATAAGTGTGTTTAAAGTCATTTCTGTGCCTGAAACGGGTCAAAATTGATGCTTTTGAGTAAGAAAAACTCTGTAAAAATGGCAATTTTGGTCACTGTGAGGGTTTAAAAAGTGGTTATTCAACATGAGGCACGATCCAATTGACATTTTGAATCATTTTTGGTACAGTCCAAAAAATAAATTTTCGGATGAAAAACGATGACTCCGGACCTGTCGAACAATCCCAAAATGGTCAATATGGATGAAATTTTAACATTTAATCTTTTGACTCTAAATGACTGTTGGATGTGAATTATGACTTTGTCAACTAAAATAAGTGTGTTTAAAGTCATTTCTGTGCCTGAAACGGGTCAAAATTGAAGCTTTTGAGTAAGCAAAACTCTGTAAAAATGGCAATTTTGGTCACTGTGAGGGTTTAAAAAGTGGTTATTCAACATGAGGCACGATCCAATTGACATTTTGAATCATTTTTGGTACAGTCCAAAAAATCAATTTTCGGATGAAAAACGATGACTCCGGACCTGTCGAACGATCCCAAAATGGTCAATATGGATGAAATTTTAACATTTAATCTTTTGACTCTAAATGACTGTTGGATGTGAATTATGACTTTGTCAACTAAAATAAGTGTGTTTAAAGTCATTCTGTGCCTGAAACGGGTCATAATTGAAGCTTTTGAGTAAGCAAAACTCTGTAAAAATGGCAATTTTGGTCACTGTGAGGATTTAAAAAGTGGTTATTCAACACGAGGCACGATCCAATTGACATTTTGAATCATTTTTGGTACAGTCCAAAAAATCAATTTTCGGATGAAAAACGATGACTCCGGACCGTCGAACGATCCCAAAATGGTCAATATGGATGAAATTTTAACATTAACCGCCATATTCATGAAAATCGGCATTTGCGATTCTGAAATAGCGAAAAATAGCGAGTCGCTATTCAGAAATCGCAAATCCGAATTCATGAAGAATTGCGATAAAAAAAAGCGATTCGCACGCGATCGCAAAATCCGATAGCGATCCGATCGAAATTGCGATTATTCGCAGATTAATCGCTATTTCGGCCTACCCGCGGCTGGACTGCGATCTCGCAAATAGCGATATCGCTATTAGCGATATCGCTATTTGCGAGATCGCAAACTCGCGAGATCGGGAAAACGGGAAGTCGCATTTCGAGCCCAGTGATGACATCACAACCAGGAAGCTGCCGGTTCCCAGCACCATTCTCCACAGTGAGGCAGAGAGACAGGGAGCAGATAGAAGAGCAGCTGCACATCTTGGCTTGTAGACTCAACCACAGAGCCACTACCCATAACATGGCAGAGGAAGCTGCACCAGGGACCAGCAGCTCTGCTGGGAGGAAGCGAAAGCTCAAATTCAGCGAGCAGGAGCTTGAGCACCTCATCGAGGGAGTCGTGGCTAACCACGACCAACTGTTCGGTGCAAATTCCAGGAGGGTCCCGGAAATGGAGAAGAGGCGCATTTGGCAGGGGATAGCCTCTGCAGTTAACTCGGTGGGAGTGGCGGCCAGGTCCCTTGAAGAACTGAAAAAGAGGTGGTACGACCTCCGAGGCCGTGCCAAGGAGAAGGTGGCGGCGCGCCTTGGGGAGTCCTCGGGCACAGGAGGAGGAGGTCCGACGGTACCACCGAACACCGCCCTGGAGGACCAGGTGGAAAACACCCTCGAGATGGAGGCCGTTGTGGGTTTCACTGCACTGGACTCATCCGCCCCCACACAAGACACCCAAGGTAAGTGGCATGCGACTGCGACCCTGCCCCCTATGGATGTCCATGACCAAATAGGCCCCCCCAATGTCCCATAGGCATGTAAATGTTGCACATCAAGGATTGTCCTGAAGCATTGTGGGAGATGTAGTCTGACCACAATGTAGTAGTACCACAATGCAGCCATTGTGGGAGATGTAGTCAGGTCCCAATGCACACAAAGCCACTGCCATTCAGGGAATGTCACCCAGCATGCATGTAGCAACTGCACGTCTGCCAGATGCATACAACTAATGGTCCTCCACTTACCCCCACAGGTGGAGATACCAGTGACAGTGACAGGCTGGTGATTGACGACAGCGTCCTGGAGGAGCCAACACATACCCAGGCACCAGCCCCTAACGCTGCAACTGTACCACCATCAACAATCACCAGCAGCGTCCCACCTGCAACTGCTGCAGCGCCCTCATCTGCTGCCATCGCAGCCCCCATAGTGCTCCCTGCCACCGCTGCTCCTCCCAGAGCTGCAGCCAGGTCAGTCACTCCTGTGGCCCCCACAGCGACTGCCACAGCCACACCAGCAGGCACACCCCCAGCGACGAGCACACCAGCAACACCGGTGGCCTCATCCCCATCAGCTGGCACCTCAACATCCGGGGCTGCGCCACTGTCCAGTCAGCCCCCAGCCTCACAATCCGGCCAGCAGGGCAGGCGTGGCAGGTCACGCCAGCGATCCGCAGCTGCTACCAGGCGGGCCAATGGTGATGGACAGGCGCGGCTCAGCATTGAGCGCCGGATGCTGCACATACACCAGCGCCAGGCACGGCAGCAGGGGGCAATTCACCTCCAACTATGCAACATTGGCCGCAACGTGGCATGTGTTGCTACACAGATTGAAGGCATGAGGGCCGACCTGGCCGGTGTGGGCAATGGAATGGCCCGCATTGCTGCAGCCGTGGAGGCTAACACCCGCGCCATGAATAGGATGTACGGTGGCCAACGCCGGCACCACCGCCAACTGTTGACACAGCTTGGCACCTACAGTAGGGCAAGCTATGTGTCGGCCAATGCCACATCCCTACTGGCGAGGCGCTGTCTGACACAGCAGCACACTGTCATACAGTGCAGTGTGGACATGTCGAGGGTGCTGGAGACCCTCACCACGGCTGTCGTGGCACTTCACCCTCCACCCATTCCATCTGTTGTGGGGGGTGACGATGCGAGTGAGGGGGCATCCAGCCTGAGCTCGCTATCAGCCTCACAGGCCCCACTACCCACCCGCAGCACCAGGACCCCCCCATTGCCTGACGCCCCGGAGGAGGAAGGCCCTCAGAGGCGTTGTGGAGGGTCACGCTCTAGGCACACCTAGAGGACTGTAATCACCACTGGCACAGGCTGAGGTGAAGCCTGGCAAGCACAGCAGTATGGCGTAATACTGTTTGTGGGACTAATTTGGCACGGACCATTACATTTACTTTTGTGAATTGAACAGGTACTTTAATTTTGAGCTTTTGCACGGACCATTACATTTACTTTTGTGAATTGAACAGGTACTTTTATTTTGACCTTTTGCACGGACCATTACATTTACTTTTGTGATTTGAACAGGTACTTTTATTTTGACCTTTTGCACGGACCATTACATTTACTTTTGTGAATTGAACAGGTACTTTAATTTTGAGCTTTTGCACGGACCATTACATTTACTTTTGTGAATTGAACAGGTACTTTAATTTTGAGCTTTTGCACGTACCATTACATTTACTTTTGTGAATTGAACAAATACATTTCTTTTCCTACACACATTAGCGTTGTGTCTTCTTTACATTTTGCATGCATTGTTGATTAGTGGGGTGATGGCAGTGGTTGTACTAGAAACTGTTCACTGTGATGTGGTTGCGACGTCTGTGCCCTTCTGCTGGGGTCTCCCCTTGTGCATGGCGCGCATGTGCAGGTGGCTGGTTGTCCCCCTCAGATTCACTGCCAGAGATGTCAACAGGTATCCGGCGCTTGGTTGCAATGTTATGTAGTATTGCGCAGACAGCCACTATGCGGCAGCACTTTGCAGGACTGTAATACATGGCCCCACCTGTCTTGTGCAGTATGCGGAACCTGCTCTTGAGCAGGCCAAATGTCCTTTCTATGCAATTTCTTGTCCGTATGTGAGCAATATTGTAGCGCCGTTGCTGGGGTGTAGCAGGGTTGAGGTATGGGGTCAGGAGGTATTCACGGAGGGCGTAGCCACTGTCACCTGAATGGGAGGAGCAGATGGTGATTGCCTGTGCTGCGCTGTTACATCTTTGCAATGTGACATTTCAATCAAAGTGTACTTACCAAGTAGGTGTCCTTCCCCAAACTCTCCCCTGACCAGCCGTGTGTGGAGTGCGCTGTGCCGGAAGATGAAGGAGTCATGGGTACTCCCTGGGTACCGTGAGACAATGTCAGTGATGTATGTCTTGGCATTGCAGACCATCTGGATGTTGAGGGAGTGGTAGCACTTTCTGTTGCGGAACATATACTCCATGCCAGCTGGTGGGCAGACGGCGACGTGGGTACAGTCTATGCATCCGAGCACATGTGGAAAATGGGCTACATTGTAGAATTGTAGCTTTGTCATGTCCAATTCCTGTTGGCTGGCGGGGAATTTGATGTGACGGTGTAGCTGGGTGAGCATGGCGTCTACAAAACTGTCGAGGCAGCGTGACATGGTGGGCTGGGATATTCCCCCAACGGCCGCTACTACCCCCTGGAAGCTTCCGGAGGCCAGGAGGTGCAGGCTACACAATACCTGCACATGTGTGGGCACAGAATTGTTTCGCCTTGTTGGGTGCTGCATGATGGGGTCGAGTTCTTGTATCAGCCAGGTGATCATTTCCCCATTCAGCCTGTATTTAGCATAAATCTGTTCTCTGGTTTGGCCCAGCAAGGTGACCCGCAGCCGGTAAATCCTTGCCTGCCTCATGCGTCTCCTCCGTGCTGCTCGCTGTAGCCTTCGCCGCCTCACCACCATGTACATCCCAGGCATTGTGGAAAGCCTAATGCTGCTGCTGAATGTACTTATGTGTGATTGGTCAGGCCTGGCCCTGTTGGTGATAGGACAACGGTTTTTTGAAAAAAAAATTCTATGCCTTTCATGGTTACCACCTGCTTTGAGTTGTCCTTATTTTGCGCCGTGCAAATAGCGATTTTTGGGTTTTTCGCAAATAGCGATTTTTCTTGAATGCCGATTGCGATTTTCTATTGCGAATTCGCTATTATTTTCGCAGATTCCGTGGTGTGTCGCTATTACCGAATCGCTAATGCTCAGCGGCAGGGATTCTGCGATTATATTAGCGAATTCGCTAATATGTGTTAGCGAATTCGCTATTTTGTTGTTGAATGCCGATTACGGAAATTGCGCCCGCATTTGCGTTTTCGCAGCGATTGCGGGCGCAATTTCACTTCATGAATCAGGCTGTTAATCTTTTGACTCTAAATGACTGTTGGATGTGAATTATGACTTTGTCAACTAAAATAAGTGTGTTTAAAGTCATTTCTGTGCCTGAAACGGGTCAAAATTGAAGCTTTTGAGAAAGCAAAACTCTGTAAAAATGGCAATTTTGGTCACTTTGAGGGTTTAAAAAGTGGCTATTCAACATGAGGCACGATCCAATTGACATTTTGAATCATTTTTGGTACAGTCGAAAAAAACAATTTTCGGATGAAAAACGATGACTCCGGACCTGTCAAACGATCCCAAAATGGTCAATATGGATGAAATTTTAACATTTAATCTTTTGACTCTAAATGACTGTTGGATGTGAATTATGACTTTGTCAACTAAAATAAGTGTGTTTAAAGTCATTTCTGTGCCTGAAACGGGTCAAAATTGAAGCTTTTGAATAAGCAAAACTCTGTAAAAATGGCAATTTTGGTCACTTTGAGGGTTTAAAAAGTGGCTATTCAACATGAGGCACGATCCAATTGACATTTTGAATCATTTTTGGTACAGTCCAAAAAATCAATTTTCGGATGAAAAACGATGACTCCGGACCTGTCGAACAATCCCAAAATGGTCAATATGGATGAAATTTTAACATTTAATCTTTTGACTCTAAATGACTGTTGGATGTGAATTATGACTTTGTCAACTAAAATAAGTGTGTTTAAAGTCATTTCTGTGCCTGAAACGGGTCAAAATTGAAGCTTTTGAGTAAGCAAAACTCTGTAAAAATGGCAATTTTGGTCACTGTGAGGGTTTAAAAAGTGGCTATTCAACATGAGGCACGATCCAATTGACATTTTGAATCATTTTTGGTACAGTCCAAAAAATCAATTTTCGGATGAAAAACGATGACTCCGGACCTGTCGAACGATCCCAAAATGGTCAATATGGATGAAATTTTAACATTTAATCTTTTGACTCTAAATGACTGTTGGATGTGAATTATGACTTTGACAACTAAAATAAGTGTGTTTTAAGTCATTTCTGTGCCTGAAACGGGTCAAAATTGATGCTTTTGAGTAAGAAAAACTCTGTAAAAATGGCAATTTTGGTCACTGTGAGGGTTTAAAAAGTGGTTGTTCAACATGAGGCACGATCCAATTGACATTTTGAATCATTTTTGGTACAGTCCAAAAAATCAATTTTCGGATGAAAAACGATGACTCCGGACCTGTCGAACGATCCCAAAATGGTCCATATGGATGAAATTTTAACATTTAATCTTTTGACTCTAAATGACTGTTGGATGTGAATTATGACTTTGTCAACTAAAATAAGTGTGTTTAAAGTCATTTCTGTGCCTGAAACGGGTCAAAATTGAAGCTTTTGAGTAAGCAAAACTCTGTAAAAATGGCAATTTTGGTCACTTTGAGGGTTTAAAAAGTGGTTATTCAACACGAGGCACGATCCAATTGACATTTTGAATCATTTTTGGTACAGTCCAAAAAATCAATTTTCGGATGAAAAACGATGACTCCGGACCTGTCGAACGATCCCAAAATGGTCAATATGGATGAAATTTTAACATTTGATCTTTTGACTCTAAATGACAGTTGGATGTGAATTATGACTTTGTCAACTAAAATAAGTGTGTTTAAAGTCATTTCTGTGCCTGAAACGGGTCAAAATTGAAGCTTTTGAGTAAGCAAAACTCTGTAAAAATGGCAATTTTGGTCACTGTGAGGGTTTAAAAAGTGGTTATTCAACATGAGGCACGATCCAATTGACATTTTGAATAATTTTTGGTACAGTCCAAAAAATCAATTTTCGGATGAAAAACGATGACTCCGGACCTGTCGAACGATCCCAAAATGGTCAATATGGATGAAATTTTAACATTTAATCTTTTGACTCTAAATGACTGTTGGATGTGAATTATGACTTTGTCAACTAAAATAAGTGTGTTTAAAGTCATTTCTGTGCCTGAAACGGGTCAAAATTGAAGCTTTTGAGTAAGCAAAACTCTGTAAAAATGGCAATTTTGGTCACTGTGAGGGTTTAAAAAGTGGTTATTCAACATGAGGCACGATCCAATTGACATTTTGAATAATTTTTGGTACAGTCCAAAAAATCAATTTTCGGATGAAAACCGATGACTCCGGACCTGTCAAACGATCCCAAAATGGTCAATATGGATGAAATTTTAACATTTAATCTTTTGACTCTAAATGACTGTTGGATGTGAATTATGACTTTGTCAACTAAAATAAGTGTGTTTAAAGTCATTTCTGTGCCTGAAACGGGTCAAAATTGAAGCTTTTGAGTAAGCAAAACTCTGTAAAAATGGCAATTTTGGTCACTGTGAGGGTTTAAAAAGTGGTTATTCAACATGAGGCACGATCCAATTGACATTTTGAATCATTTTTGGTACAGTCCAAAAAATCAATTTTCGGATGAAAAACAATGACTCCGGACCTGTTGAACGATCCCAAAATGGTCAATATGGATGAAATTTTAACATTTAATCTTTTGACTCTAAATGACTGTTGGATGTGAATTATGACTTTGTCAACTAAAATAAGTGTGTTTAAAGTTATTTCTGTGCCTGAAACGGGTCAAAATTGAAGCTTTTGAGTAAGCAAAACTCTGTAAAAATAGCAATTTTGGTCACTGTGAGGGTTTTTATAAGTGGTTATTCAACACGAGGCACGATCCAATTGACATTTTGAATCATTTTTGGTACAGTCCAAAAAATCAATTTTCGGATGAAAAACGATGACTCCGGACCTGTCGAACGATCCCAAAATGGTCAATATGGATGAAATTTTAACATTTAATCTTTTGACTCTAAATGACTGTTGGGTGTGAATTATGACTTTGTCAACTAAAATAAGTTTGTTTAAAGTCATTTCTGTGCCTGAAACGGGTCAAAATTTAAGCTTTTGAGTAAGCAAAACTCTGTTAAAAATGGCAATTTTGGTCACTGTGAGGGTTTAAAAAGTGGTTATTCAACATGAGGCACGATCCAATTGACATTTTGAATCATTTTTTGTACAGTCCAAAAAATCAATTTTCGGATGAAAAACGATGACTCCGGACCTGTCGAACGATCCCAAAATGGTCAATATGGATGAAATTTTAACATTTAGTCTTTTGACTCTAAATGACTGTTGGATGTGAATTATGACTTTGTCAACTAAAATAAGTGTGTTTGAAGTCATTTCTGTGCCTGAAACGGGTCAAAATTGAAGCCTTTGAGTAAGCAAAACTCTGTAAAAATGGCAATTTTGGTCACTGTGAGGGTTTAAAAAGTGGTTATTCAACATGAGGCACGATCCAATTGACATTTTGAGTCATTTTTGGTACAGTCCAAAAAATCAATTTTCGGATGAAAAACGATGACTCCGGACCTGTTGAACGATCCCAAAATGGTTAATATGGATGACATTTTAACATTTAATCTTTTGACTCTAAATGACTGTTGGATGTGAATTATGACTTTGTCCACTAAAATAAGTGTGTTTAAAGTCATTTCTGTGCCTGAAACGGGTCAAAATTGAAGCTTTTGAGTAAGCAAAACTCTGTAAAAATGGCAATTTTGGTCACTGTGAGGGTTTAAAAAGTGGTTATTCAACATGAGGCACGATCCAATTGACATTTTGAATCATTTTTTGTACAGTCCAAAAAATCAATTTTCGGATGAAAAACGATGACTCCGGACCTGTCGAACGATCCCAAAATGGTCAATATGGATGAAATTTTAACATTTAATCTTTTGACTCTAAATGACTGTTGGATGTGAATTATGACTTTGTCAACTAAAATAAGTATGTTTAAAGTCATTTCTGTGCCTGAAACGGGTCAAAATTTAAGCTTTTGAGTAAGCAAATATCTGTAAAAATGGCAATTTTGGTCACTGTGAGGATTTAAAAAGTGGTTATTCAACATGAGGCACGATCCAATTGACATTTTGAATCATTTTTGGTACAGTCCAAAAAATCAATTTTCGGATGAAAAACGATGACTCCGGACCTGTCGAACAATCCCAAAATGGTCAATATGGATGAAATTTTAACATTTAATCTTCTGACTCTAAATGACTGTTGGATGTGAATTATGACTTTGTCAACTAAAATAAGTGTGTTTAAAGTCATTTCTGTGCCTGAAATGGGTCAAAATTGAAGCTTTTGAGTAAGCAAAACTCTGTAAAAATGGCAATTTTGGTCACTGTGAGGGTTTAAAAAGTGGTTATTCAACATGAGGCACGATCCAATTGACATTTTGAATCATTTTTGGTACAGTCCAAAAAATCAATTTTCGGATGAAAAACGATGACTCCGGACCTGTCGAACGATCCCAAAATGGTCAATATGGATGAAATTTTAAAATTTAATCTTTTGACTCTAAATGACTGTTGGATGTGAATTATGACTTTGTCAACTAAAATAAGTGTGTTTAAAGTCATTTCTGTGCCTGAAACGGGTCAAAATTGAAGCTTTTGAGTAAGCAAAACTCTGTAAAAATGGCAATGTTGGTCACTGTGAGGGTTTAAAAAGTGGTTATTCAACATGAGGCACGATCCAATTGACATTTTGAATCATTTTTGGTACAATCCAAAAAATCAATTTTCGGATGAAAAACGATGACTCCAGACCTGTCGAACGATCCCAAAATGGTCAATATGGATGAAATTTTAACATTTAATCTTTTGACTCTAAATGACTGTTGGATGTGAATTATGACTTTGTCAACTAAAATAAGTGTGTTTAAAGTCATTTCTGTGCCTGAAACGGGTCAAAATTGATGCTTTTGAGTAAGAAAAACTCTGTAAAAATGGCAATTTTGGTCACTGTGAGGGTTTAAAAAGTGGTTATTCAACATGAGGCACGATCCAATTGACATTTTGAATCATTTTTGGTACAGTCCAAAAAATCAATTTTCGGATGAAAAACGAAGACTCCAAACCTGTCGAACGATCCCAAAATGGTCAATATGGATGAAATTTTAACATTTAATCTTTTGACTCTAAATGACTGTTGGATGTGAATTATGACTTTGTCAACTAAAATAAGTGTGTTTAAAGTCATTTCTGTGCCTGAAACGGGTCAAAATTGAAGCTTTTGAGTAAGCAAAACTCTGTAAAAATGGCAATTTTGGTCACTTTGAGGGTTTAAAAAGTGGCTATTCAACATGAGGCACGACCCAATTGACATTTTGAATCATTTTTGGTACAGTCCAAAAAATCAATTTTCGGATGAAAAACGAAGACTCCAAACCTGTCGAACGATCCCAAAATGGTCAATATGGATGAAATTTTAACATTTAATCTTTTGACTCTAAATGACTGTTGGATGTGAATTATGACTTTGTCAACTAAAATAAGTGTGTTTAAAGTCATTTCTGTGCCTGAAACGGGTCAAAATTGATGCTTTTGAGTAAGAAAAACTCTGTAAAAATGGCAATTTTGGTCACTGTGAGGGTTTAAAAAGTGGTTATTCAACATGAGGCACGATCCAATTGACATTTTGAATCATTTTTGGTACAGTCCAAAAAATAAATTTTCGGATGAAAAACGATGACTCCGGACCTGTCGAACAATCCCAAAATGGTCAATATGGATGAAATTTTATCATTTAATCTTTTGACTCTAAATGACTGTTGGATGTGAATTATGACTTTGTCAACTAAAATAAGTGTGTTTGAAGTCATTTCTGTGCCTGAAACGGGTCAAAATTGAAGCTTTTGAGTAAGCAAAACTCTGTAAAAATGGCAATTTTGGTCACTGTGAGGGTTTAAAAAGTGGTTATTCAACATGAGGCACAATCCAATTGACATTTTTAATCATTTTTGGTACAGTCCAAAAAATCAATTTTCGGATGAAAAACGATGACTCCGGACCTGTCGAACGATCCCAAAATGTACAATATGGATGAAATTTTAAAATTTAATCTTTTGACTCTAAATGACTGTCGGATGTGAATTATGACTTTGTCAACTAAAATAAGTGTGTTTAAAGTCATTTCTGTGCCTGAAACGGGTCAAAATTGAAGCTTTTGAGTAAGCAAAACTCTGTAAAAATGGCAATTTTGGTCACTGTGAGGGTTTAAAAAGTGGTTATTCAACATGAGGCACGATCCAATTGACATTTTGAATCATTTTTGGTACAGTCCAAAAAATCAATTTTCGGATGAAAAACGATGACTCCGGACCTGTCGAACGATCCCAAAATGGTCAATATGGATGAAATTTTAACATTTAATCTTTTGACTCTAAATGACTGTTGGATGTGAATGATGACTTTGTCAACTAAAATAAGTATGTTTAAAGTCATTTCTGTGCCTGAAACGGGTCAAAATTGAAGCTTTTGAGAAAGCAAAACTCTGTAAAAATGGCAATTTTGGTCACTTTGAGGGTTTAAAAAGTGGCTATTCAACATGAGGCACGATCCAATTGACATTTTGAATCATTTTTGGTACAGTCCAAAAAATCAATTTTCGGATGAAAAACGATGACTCCGGACCTGTCGAACGATCCCAAAATGGTCAATATGGATGAAATTTTAACATTTAATCTTTTGACTCTAAATGACTGTTGGATGTGAATTATGACTTTGTCAACTAAAATAAGTGTGTTTAAAGTCATTTCTGTGCCTGAAACGGGTCAAAATTGATGCTTTTGAGTAAGAAAAACTCTGTAAAAATGGCAATTTTGGTCACTGTGAGGGTTTAAAAAGTGGTTATTCACCTTGAGGCACGATCCAATTGACATTTTGAATCATTTTTGGTACAGTCCAAAAAATCAATTTTCGGATGAAAAACGATGACTCCGGACCTGTCGAACGATCCCAAAATGGTCAATATGGATGAAATTTTAACATTTAATCTTTTGACTCTAAATGACTGTTGGATGTGAATTATGACTTTGTCAACTAAAATAAGTGTGTTTAAAGTCATTTCTGTGCCTGAAACGGGTCAAAATTGAAGCTTTTGAGTAAGCAAAACTCTGTAAAAATGGCAATTTTGGTCACTGTGAGGGTTTAAAAAGTGGTTATTCAACATGAGGCACGATCCAATTGACATTTTGAATCATTTTTGGTACAGTCCAAAAAATCAATTTTCGGATGAAAAACGATGACTCCGGACCTGTCGAACGATCCCAAAATGGTCAATATGGATGAAATTTTAACATTTAATCTTTTGACTCTAAATGACTGTTGGATGTGAATTATGACTTTGTCAACTAAAATAAGTGTGTTTAAAGTCATTTCTGTGCCTGAAACGGGTCAAAATTGAAGCTTTTGAGTAAGCAAAACTCTGTAAAAATGGCAATTTTGGTCACTGTGAGGGTTTAAAAAGTGGTTATTCAACATGAGGCACGATCCAATTGACATTTTGAATCATTTTTGGTACAGTCCAAAAAATCAATTTTCGGATGAAAAACGATGACTCCGGACCTGTCGAACGATCCCAAAATGGTCAATATGGATGAAATTTTAACATTTAATCTTTTGACTCTAAATGACTGTTGGATGTGAATTATGACTTTGTCAACTAAAATAAGTGTGTTTAAAGTCATTTCTGTGCCTGAAACGGGTCAAAATTGAAGCTTTTGAGTAAGCAAAACTCTGTAAAAATGGCAATTTTGGTCACTTTGAGGGTTTAAAAAGTGGCTATTCAACATGAGGCACGATCCAATTGACATTTTGAATCATTTTTGGTACAGTCCAAAAAATCAATTTTCGGATGAAAAACGATGACTCCGGACCTGTCGAACGATCCCAAAATGTACAATATGGATAAAATTTTAAAATTTAATCTTTTGACTCTAAATGACTGTTGGATGTGAATTATGACTTTGTCAACTAAAATAAGTGTGTTTAAAGTCATTTCTGTGCCTGAAACGGGTCAAAATTGATGCTTTTGAGTAAGAAAAACTCTGTAAAAATGGCAATTTTGGTCACTGTGAGGGTTTAAAAAGTGGTTATTCAACATGAGGCACGATCCAATTGACATTTTGAATCATTTTTGGTACAGTCCAAAAAATCAATTTTCGGATGAAAAACGATGACTCCGGACCTGTCGAACGATCCCAAAATGGTCAATATGGATGAAATTTTAACATTTAATCTTTTGACTCTAAATGACTGTTGGATGTGAATTATGACTTTGTCAACTAAAATAAGTGTGTTTAAAGTCATTTCTGTGCCTGAAACGGGTCAAAATTTAAGCTTTTGAGTAAGCAAAACTCTGTAAAAATGGCAATTTTGGTCACTGTGAGGGTTTAAAAAGTGGTTATTCAACATGAGGCACGATCCAATTGACATTTTGAATCATTTTTGGTACAGTCCAAAAAATCAATTTTCGGATGAAAAACGAAGACTCCAAACCTGTCGAACGATCCCAAAATGGTCAATATGGATGAAATTTTAACATTTAATCTTTTGACTCTAAATGACTGTTGGATGTGAATTATGACTTTGTCAACTAAAATAAGTGTGTTTAAAGTCATTTCTGTGCCTGAAACGGGTCAAAATTGAAGCTTTTGAGTAAGCAAAACTCTGTAAAAATGGCAATTTTGGTCACTTTGAGGGTTTAAAAAGTGGCTATTCAACATGAGGCACGATCCAATTGACATTTTGAATCATTTTTGGTACAGTCCAAAAAATCAATTTTCGGATGAAAAACGATGACTCCGGACCTGTCGAACAATCCCAAAATGGTCAATATGGATACAATTTTAACATTTAATCTTTTGACTCTAAATGACTGTTGGATGTGAATTATGACTTTGTCAACTAAAATAAGTGTTTTTAAAGTCATTTCTGTGCCTGAAACGGGTCAAAATTGAAGCTTTTGAGTAAGCAAAACTCTGTAAAAATGGCAATTTTGGTCACTGTGAGGGTTTAAAAAGTGGCTATTCAACATGAGGCACGATCCAATTGACATTTTGAATCATTTTTGGTACAGTCCAAAAAATCAATTTTCGGATGAAAAACGATGACTCCGGACCTGTCGAACGATCCCAAAATGGTCAATATGGATGAAATTTTAACATTTAATCTTTTGACTCTAAATGACTGTTGGATGTGAATTATGACTTTGTCAACTAAAATAAGTGTGTTTAAAGTCATTTCTGTGCCTGAAACGGGTCAAAATTGATGCTTTTGAGTAAGAAAAACTCTGTAAAAATGGCAATTTTGGTCACTGTGAGGGTTTAAAAAGTGGTTATTCAACATGAGGCACGATCCAATTGACATTTTGAATCATTTTTGGTACAGTCCAAAAAATAAATTTTCGGATGAAAAACGATGACTCCGGACCTGTCGAACAATCCCAAAATGGTCAATATGGATGAAATTTTAACATTTAATCTTTTGACTCTAAATGACTGTTGGATGTGAATTATGACTTTGTCAACTAAAATAAGTGTGTTTAAAGTCATTTCTGTGCCTGAAACGGGTCAAAATTGAAGCTTTTGAGTAAGCAAAACTCTGTAAAAATGGCAATTTTGGTCACTGTGAGGGTTTAAAAAGTGGTTATTCAACATGATGCACGATCCAATTGACATTTTGAATCATTTTTGGTACAGTCCAAAAAATCAATTTTCGGATGAAAAACGATGACTCCGGACCTGTCGAACGATCCCAAAATGGTCAATATGGATGAAATTTTAACATTTAATCTTTTGACTCTAAATGACTGTTGGATGTGAATTATGACTTTGTCAACTAAAATAAGTGTGTTTAAAGTCATTTCTGTGCCTGAAACGGGTCAAAATTGAAGCTTTTGAGTAAGCAAAACTCTGTAAAAATGGCAATTTTGGTCACTGTGAGGGTTTAAAAAGTGGTTATTCAACATGAGGCACAATCCAATTGACATTTTGAATCATTTTTGGTACAGTCCAAAAAATCAATTTTCGGATGAAAAACGATGACTCCGGACCTGTCGAACGATCCCAAAATGGTCAATATGGATGAAATTTTAACATTTAATCTTTTGACTCTAAATGACTCTTGGATGTGAATTATGACTTTGTCAACTAAAATAAGTGTGTTTAAAGTCATTTCTGTGCCTGAAACGGGTCAAAATTGAAGCTTTTGAGTAAGCAAAACTCTGTAAAAATGGCAATTTTGGTCACTGTGAGGGTTTAAAAAGTGGCTATTCAACATGAGGCACGATCCAATTGACATTTTGAATCATTTTTGGTACAGTCCAAAAAATCAATTTTCGGATGAAAAACGATGACTCCGGACCTGTCGAACGATCCCAAAATGGTCAATATGGATGAAATTTTAACATTTAATCTTTTGACTCTAAATGACTGTTGGATGTGAATTATGACTTTGTCAACTAAAATAAGTGTGTTTAAAGTCATTTCTGTGCCTGAAACGGGTCAAAATTGATGCTTTTGAGTAAGAAAAACTCTGTAAAAATGGCAATTTTGGTCACTGTGAGGGTTTAAAAAGTGGTTATTCAACATGAGGCACGATCCAATTGACATTTTGAATCATTTTTGGTACAGTCCAAAAAATAAATTTTCGGATGAAAAACGATGACTCCGGACCTGTCGAACAATCCCAAAATGGTCAATATGGATGAAATTTTAACATTTAATCTTTTGACTCTAAATGACTGTTGGATGTGAATTATGACTTTGTCAACTAAAATAAGTGTGTTTAAAGTCATTTCTGTGCCTGAAACGGGTCAAAATTGAAGCTTTTGAGTAAGCAAAACTCTGTAAAAATGGCAATTTTGGTCACTGTGAGGGTTTAAAAAGTGGTTATTCAACATGAGGCACGATCCAATTGACATTTTGAATCATTTTTGGTACAGTCCAAAAAATCAATTTTCGGATGAAAAACGATGACTCCGGACCTGTCGAACGATCCCAAAATGGTCAATATGGATGAAATTTTAACATTTAATCTTTTGACTCTAAATGACTGTTGGATGTGAATTATGACTTTGTCAACTAAAATAAGTGTGTTTAAAGTCATTCTGTGCCTGAAACGGGTCATAATTGAAGCTTTTGAGTAAGCAAAACTCTGTAAAAATGGCAATTTTGGTCACTGTGAGGATTTAAAAAGTGGTTATTCAACACGAGGCACGATCCAATTGACATTTTGAATCATTTTTGGTACAGTCCAAAAAATCAATTTTCGGATGAAAAACGATGACTCCGGACCTGTCGAACGATCCCAAAATGGTCAATATGGATGAAATTTTAACATTAACCGCCATATTCATGAAAATCGGCATTTGCGATTCTGAAATAGCGAAAAATAGCGAGTCGCTATTCAGAAATCGCAAATCCGAATTCATGAAGAATTGCGATAAAAAAAAGCGATTCGCACGCGATCGCAAAATCCGATAGCGATCCGATCGAAATTGCGATTATTCGCAGATTAATCGCTATTTCGGCCTACCCGCGGCTGGACTGCGATCTCGCAAATAGCGATATCGCTATTAGCGATATCGCTATTTGCGAGATCGCAAACTCGCGAGATCGGGAAAACGGGAAGTCGCATTTCGAGCCCAGTGATGACATCACAACCAGGAAGCTGCCGGTTCCCAGCACCATTCTCCACAGTGAGGCAGAGAGACAGGGAGCAGATAGAAGAGCAGCTGCACATCTTGGCTTGTAGACTCAACCACAGAGCCACTACCCATAACATGGCAGAGGAAGCTGCACCAGGGACCAGCAGCTCTGCTGGGAGGAAGCGAAAGCTCAAATTCAGCGAGCAGGAGCTTGAGCACCTCATCGAGGGAGTCGTGGCTAACCACGACCAACTGTTCGGTGCAAATTCCAGGAGGGTCCCGGAAATGGAGAAGAGGCGCATTTGGCAGGGGATAGCCTCTGCAGTTAACTCGGTGGGAGTGGCGGCCAGGTCCCTTGAAGAACTGAAAAAGAGGTGGTACGACCTCCGAGGCCGTGCCAAGGAGAAGGTGGCGGCGCGCCTTGGGGAGTCCTCGGGCACAGGAGGAGGAGGTCCGACGGTACCACCGAACACCGCCCTGGAGGACCAGGTGGAAAACACCCTCGAGATGGAGGCCGTTGTGGGTTTCACTGCACTGGACTCATCCGCCCCCACACAAGACACCCAAGGTAAGTGGCATGCGACTGCGACCCTGCCCCCTATGGATGTCCATGACCAAATAGGCCCCCCCAATGTCCCATAGGCATGTAAATGTTGCACATCAAGGATTGTCCTGAAGCATTGTGGGAGATGTAGTCTGACCACAATGTAGTAGTACCACAATGCAGCCATTGTGGGAGATGTAGTCAGGTCCCAATGCACACAAAGCCACTGCCATTCAGGGAATGTCACCCAGCATGCATGTAGCAACTGCACGTCTGCCAGATGCATACAACTAATGGTCCTCCACTTACCCCCACAGGTGGAGATACCAGTGACAGTGACAGGCTGGTGATTGACGACAGCGTCCTGGAGGAGCCAACACATACCCAGGCACCAGCCCCTAACGCTGCAACTGTACCACCATCAACAATCACCAGCAGCGTCCCACCTGCAACTGCTGCAGCGCCCTCATCTGCTGCCATCGCAGCCCCCATAGTGCTCCCTGCCACCGCTGCTCCTCCCAGAGCTGCAGCCAGGTCAGTCACTCCTGTGGCCCCCACAGCGACTGCCACAGCCACACCAGCAGGCACACCCCCAGCGACGAGCACACCAGCAACACCGGTGGCCTCATCCCCATCAGCTGGCACCTCAACATCCGGGGCTGCGCCACTGTCCAGTCAGCCCCCAGCCTCACAATCCGGCCAGCTGGGCAGGCGTGGCAGGTCACGCCAGCGATCCGCAGCTGCTACCAGGCGGGCCAATGGTGATGGACAGGCGCGGCTCAGCATTGAGCGCCGGATGCTGCACATACACCAGCGCCAGGCACGGCAGCAGGAGGCAATTCACCTCCAACTATGCAACATTGGCCGCAACGTGGCATGTGTTGCTACACAGATTGAAGGCATGAGGGCCGACCTGGCCGGTGTGGGCAATGGAATGGCCCGCATTGCTGCAGCCGTGGAGGCTAACACCCGCGCCATGAATAGGATGTACGGTGGCCAACGCCGGCACCACCGCCAACTGTTGACACAGCTTGGCACCTACAGTAGGGCAAGCTATGTGTCGGCCAATGCCACATCCCTACTGGCGAGGCGCTGTCTGACACAGCAGCACACTGTCATACAGTGCAGTGTGGACATGTCGAGGGTGCTGGAGACCCTCACCACGGCTGTCGTGGCACTTCACCCTCCACCCATTCCATCTGTTGTGGGGGGTGACGATGCGAGTGAGGGGGCGTCCAGCCTGAGCTCGCTATCAGCCTCACAGGCCCCACTACCCACCCGCAGCACCAGGACCCCCCCATTGCCTGACGCCCCGGAGGAGGAAGGCCCTCAGAGGCGTTGTGGAGGGTCACGCTCTAGGCACACCTAGAGGACTGTAATCACCACTGGCACAGGCTGAGGTGAAGCCTGGCAAGCACAGCAGTATGGCGTAATACTGTTTGTGGGACTAATTTGGCACGGACCATTACATTTACTTTTGTGAATTGAACAGGTACTTTAATTTTGAGCTTTTGCACGGACCATTACATTTACTTTTGTGAATTGAACAGGTACTTTTATTTTGACCTTTTGCACGGACCATTACATTTACTTTTGTGATTTGAACAGGTACTTTTATTTTGACCTTTTGCACGGACCATTACATTTACTTTTGTGAATTGAACAGGTACTTTAATTTTGAGCTTTTGCACGGACCATTACATTTACTTTTGTGAATTGAACAGGTACTTTAATTTTGAGCTTTTGCACGTACCATTACATTTACTTTTGTGAATTGAACAAATACATTTCTTTTCCTACACACATTAGCGTTGTGTCTTCTTTACATTTTGCATGCATTGTTGATTAGTGGGGTGATGGCAGTGGTTGTACTAGAAACTGTTCACTGTGATGTGGTTGCGACGTCTGTGCCCTTCTGCTGGGGTCTCCCCTTGTGCATGGCGCGCATGTGCAGGTGGCTGGTTGTCCCCCTCAGATTCACTGCCAGAGATGTCAACAGGTATCCGGCGCTTGGTTGCAATGTTATGTAGTATTGCGCAGACAGCCACTATGCGGCAGCACTTTGCAGGACTGTAATACATGGCCCCACCTGTCTTGTGCAGTATGCGGAACCTGCTCTTGAGCAGGCCAAATGTCCTTTCTATGCAATTTCTTGTCCGTATGTGAGCAATATTGTAGCGCCGTTGCTGGGGTGTAGCAGGGTTGAGGTATGGGGTCAGGAGGTATTCACGGAGGGCGTAGCCACTGTCACCTGAATGGGAGGAGCAGATGGTGATTGCCTGTGCTGCGCTGTTACATCTTTGCAATGTGACATTTCAATCAAAGTGTACTTACCAAGTAGGTGTCCTTCCCCAAACTCTCCCCTGACCAGCCGTGTGTGGAGTGCGCTGTGCCGGAAGATGAAGGAGTCATGGGTACTCCCTGGGTACCGTGAGACAATGTCAGTGATGTATGTCTTGGCATTGCAGACCATCTGGATGTTGAGGGAGTGGTAGCACTTTCTGTTGCGGAACATATACTCCATGCCAGCTGGTGGGCAGACGGCGACGTGGGTACAGTCTATGCATCCGAGCACATGTGGAAAATGGGCTACATTGTAGAATTGTAGCTTTGTCATGTCCAATTCCTGTTGGCTGGCGGGGAATTTGATGTGACGGTGTAGCTGGGTGAGCATGGCGTCTACAAAACTGTCGAGGCAGCGTGACATGGTGGGCTGGGATATTCCCCCAACGGCCGCTACTACCCCCTGGAAGCTTCCGGAGGCCAGGAGGTGCAGGCTACACAATACCTGCACATGTGTGGGCACAGAATTGTTTCGCCTTGTTGGGTGCTGCATGATGGGGTCGAGTTCTTGTATCAGCCAGGTGATCATTTCCCCATTCAGCCTGTATTTAGCATAAATCTGTTCTCTGGTTTGGCCCAGCAAGGTGACCCGCAGCCGGTAAATCCTTGCCTGCCTCATGCGTCTCCTCCGTGCTGCTCGCTGTAGCCTTCGCCGCCTCACCACCATGTACATCCCAGGCATTGTGGAAAGCCTAATGCTGCTGCTGAATGTACTTATGTGTGATTGGTCAGGCCTGGCCCTGTTGGTGATAGGACAACGGTTTTTTGAAAAAAAAATTCTATGCCTTTCATGGTTACCACCTGCTTTGAGTTGTCCTTATTTTGCGCCGTGCAAATAGCGATTTTTGGGTTTTTCGCAAATAGCGATTTTTCTTGAATGCCGATTGCGATTTTCTATTGCGAATTCGCTATTATTTTCGCAGATTCCGTGGTGTGTCTCTATTACCGAATCGCTAATGCTCAGCGGCAGGGATTCTGCGATTATATTAGCGAATTCGCTAATATGTGTTAGCGAATTTGCTATTTTGTTGTTGAATGCCGATTACGGAAATTGCGCCCGCATTTGCGTTTTCGCAGCGATTGCGGGCGCAATTTCACTTCATGAATCAGGCTGTTAATCTTTTGACTCTAAATGACTGTTGGATGTGAATTATGACTTTGTCAACTAAAATAAGTGTGTTTAAAGTCATTTCTGTGCCTGAAACGGGTCAAAATTGAAGCTTTTGAGAAAGCAAAACTCTGTAAAAATGGCAATTTTGGTCACTTTGAGGGTTTAAAAAGTGGCTATTCAACATGAGGCACGATCCAATTGACATTTTGAATCATTTTTGGTACAGTCGAAAAAAACAATTTTCGGATGAAAAACGATGACTCCGGACCTGTCAAACGATCCCAAAATGGTCAATATGGATGAAATTTTAACATTTAATCTTTTGACTCTAAATGACTGTTGGATGTGAATTATGACTTTGACAACTAAAATAAGTGTGTTTTAAGTCATTTCTGTGCCTGAAACGTGTCAAAATTGATGCTTTTGAGTAAGAAAAACTCTGTAAAAATGGCAATTTTGGTCACTTTGAGGGTTTAAAAAGTGGCTATTCAACATGAGGCACGATCCAATTGACATTTTGAATCATTTTTGGTACAGTCCAAAAAATCAATTTTCGGATGAAAAACGATGACTCCGGACCTGTCGAACAATCCCAAAATGGTCAATATGGATGAAATTTTAACATTTAATCTTTTGACTCTAAATGACTGTTGGATGTGAATTATGACTTTGTCAACTAAAATAAGTGTGTTTAAAGTCATTTCTGTGCCTGAAACGGGTCAAAATTGAAGCTTTTGAGTAAGCAAAACTCTGTAAAAATGGCAATTTTGGTCACTGTGAGGGTTTAAAAAGTGGCTATTCAACATGAGGCACGATCCAATTGACATTTTGAATCATTTTTGGTACAGTCCAAAAAATCAATTTTCGGATGAAAAACGATGACTCCGGACCTGTCGAACGATCCCAAAATGGTCAATATGGATGAAATTTTAACATTTAATCTTTTGACTCTAAATGACTGTTGGATGTGAATTATGACTTTGACAACTAAAATAAGTGTGTTTTAAGTCATTTCTGTGCCTGAAACGGGTCAAAATTGATGCTTTTGAGTAAGAAAAACTCTGTAAAAATGGCAATTTTGGTCACTGTGAGGGTTTAAAAAGTGGTTATTCAACATGAGGCACGATCCAATTGACATTTTGAATCATTTTTGGTACAGTCCAAAAAATAAATTTTCGGATGAAAAACGATGACTCCGGACCTGTCGAACGATCCCAAAATGGTCAATATGGATGAAATTTTAACATTTAATCTTTTGACTCTAAATGACTGTTGGATGTGAATTATGACTTTGTCAACTAAAATAAGTGTGTTTGAAGTCATTTCTGTGCCTGAAACGGGTCAAAATTGATGCTTTTGAGTAAGCAAAACTCTGTAAAAATGGCAATTTTGGTCACTGTGAGGGTTTAAAAATTGGTTATTCAACATGAGGCACGATCCAATTGACATTTTGAATCATTTTTGGTACAGTCCAAAAAATCAATTTTCGGATGAAAAACGATGACTCCGGACCTGTCGAACGATCCCAAAATGGTTAATATGGATGAAATTTTAACATTTGATCTTTTGACTCTAAATGACTGTTGGATGTGAATTATGACTTTGTCAACTAAAATAAGTGTGTTTAAAGTCATTTCTGTGCCTGAAACGGGTCAAAATTGAAGCTTTTGAGTAAGCAAAACTCTGTAAAAATGGCAATTTTGGTCACTGTGAGGGTTTAAAAAGTGGTTATTCAACATGAGGCACGATCCAATTGACATTTTGAATCATTTTTGGTACAGTCCAAAAAATCAATTTTCGGATGAAAAACGATGACTCCGGACCTGTCGAACGATCCCAAAATGGTCCATATGGATGAAATTTTAACATTTAATCTTTTGACTCTAAATGACTGTTGGATGTGAATTATGACTTTGTCAACTAAAATAAGTGTGTTTAAAGTCATTTCTGTGCCTGAAACGGGTCAAAATTGAAGCTTTTGAGTAAGCAAAACTCTGTAAAAATGGCAATTTTGGTCACTTTGAGGGTTTAAAAAGTGGCTATTCAACATGAGGCACGATCCAATTGACATTTTGAATCATTTTTGGTACAGTCCAAAAAATCAATTTTCGGATGAAAAACGATGACTCTGGACCTGTTGAACGATCCCAAAATGGTCAATATGGATGAAATTTTAACATTTAATCTTTTGACTCTAAATGACTGTTGGATGTGAATTATGACTTTGTCAACTAAAATAAGTGTGTTTAAAGTTATTTCTGTGCCTGAAACGGGTCAAAATTGAAGCTTTTGAGTAAGCAAAACTCTGTAAAAATAGCAATTTTGGTCACTGTGAGGGTTTAAAAAGTGGTTATTCAACACGAGGCACGATCCAATTGACATTTTGAATCATTTTTGGTACAGTCCAAAAAATCAATTTTCGGATGAAAAACGATGACTCCGGACCTGTCGAACGATCCCAAAATGGTCAATATGGATGAAATTTTAACATTTGATCTTTTGACTCTAAATGACAGTTGGATGTGAATTATGACTTTGTCAACTAAAATAAGTGTGTTTAAAGTCATTTCTGTGCCTGAAACGGGTCAAAATTGAAGCTTTTGAGTAAGCAAAACTCTGTAAAAATGGCAATTTTGGTCACTGTGAGGGTTTAAAAAGTGGTTATTCAACATGAGGCACGATCCAATTGACATTTTGAATAATTTTTGGTACAGTCCAAAAAATCAATTTTCGGATGAAAAACGATGACTCCGGACCTGTCGAACGATCCCAAAATGGTCAATATGGATGAAATTTTAACATTTAATCTTTTGACTCTAAATGACTGTTGGATGTGAATTATGACTTTGTCAACTAAAATAAGTGTGTTTAAAGTCATTTCTGTGCCTGAAACGGGTCAAAATTGAAGCTTTTGAGTAAGCAAAACTCTGTAAAAATGGCAATTTTGGTCACTGTGAGGGTTTAAAAAGTGGTTATTCAACATGAGGCACGATCCAATTGACATTTTGAATAATTTTTGGTACAGTCCAAAAAATCAATTTTCGGATGAAAACCGATGACTCCGGACCTGTCAAACGATCCCAAAATGGTCAATATGGATGAAATTTTAACATTTAATCTTTTGACTCTAAATGACTGTTGGATGTGAATTATGACTTTGTCAACTAAAATAAGTGTGTTTAAAGTCATTTCTGTGCCTGAAACGGGTCAAAATTGAAGCTTTTGAGTAAGCAAAACTCTGTAAAAATGGCAATTTTGGTCACTGTGAGGGTTTAAAAAGTGGTTATTCAACATGAGGCACGATCCAATTGACATTTTGAATCATTTTTGGTACAGTCCAAAAAATCAATTTTCGGATGAAAAACAATGACTCCGGACCTGTTGAACGATCCCAAAATGGTCAATATGGATGAAATTTTAACATTTAATCTTTTGACTCTAAATGACTGTTGGATGTGAATTATGACTTTGTCAACTAAAATAAGTGTGTTTAAAGTTATTTCTGTGCCTGAAACGGGTCAAAATTGAAGCTTTTGAGTAAGCAAAACTCTGTAAAAATAGCAATTTTGGTCACTGTGAGGGTTTTTATAAGTGGTTATTCAACACGAGGCACGATCCAATTGACATTTTGAATCATTTTTGGTACAGTCCAAAAAATCAATTTTCGGATGAAAAACGATGACTCCGGACCTGTCGAACGATCCCAAAATGGTCAATATGGATGAAATTTTAACATTTAATCTTTTGACTCTAAATGACTGTTGGGTGTGAATTATGACTTTGTCAACTAAAATAAGTTTGTTTAAAGTCATTTCTGTGCCTGAAACGGGTCAAAATTTAAGCTTTTGAGTAAGCAAAACTCTGTTAAAAATGGCAATTTTGGTCACTGTGAGGGTTTAAAAAGTGGTTATTCAACATGAGGCACGATCCAATTGACATTTTGAATCATTTTTTGTACAGTCCAAAAAATCAATTTTCGGATGAAAAACGATGACTCCGGACCTGTCGAACGATCCCAAAATGGTCAATATGGATGAAATTTTAACATTTAATCTTTTGACTCGAAATTACTGTTGGATGTGAATTATGACTTTGTCATCTAAAATAAGTGTGTTTAAAGTCATTTCTGTGCCTGAAACGGGTCAAAATTGAAGCTTTTGAGTAAGCAAAACTCTGTAAAAATGGCAATTTTGGTCACTGTGAGGGTTTAAAAAGTGGTTATTCAACATGAGGCACGATCCAATTGACATTTTGAATCATTTTTGGTACAGTCCAAAAAATCAATTTTCGGATGAAAAACGATGACTCCGGACCTTTCGAACAATCCCAAAATGATCAATATGGATGAAATTTTAACATTTAATCTTTTGACTCTAAATGACTGTTGGATGTGAATTATGACTTTGTCAACTAAAATAAGTGTGTTTAAAGTCATTTCTGTGCCTGAAACGGGTCAAAATTGAAGCTTTTGAGTAAGCAAAACTCTGTAAAAATGGCAATTTTGGTCACTGCGAGGGTTTAAAAAGTGGTTATTCAACATGAGGCACGATCCAATTGACATTTTGAATCATTTTTGGTACAGTCCAAAAAATCAATTTTCGGATGAAAAACGATGACTCCGGACCTGTCGAACGATCCCAAAATGGTCAATATGGATGAAATTTTAACATTTAATCTTTTGACTCTAAATGACTGTTGGATGTGAATTCTGACTTTGTCAACTAAAATAAGTGTGTTTAAAGTTATTTCTGTGCCTGAAACGGGTCAAAATGGAAGCTTTTGAGTAAGCAAAACTCTGTAAAAATAGCAATTTTGGTCACTGTGAGGGTTTAAAAAGTGGTTATTCAACATGAGACACGATCCAATTGACATTTTGAATCATTTTTGGTACAGTCCAAAAAATCAATTTTCGGATGAAAAACGATGACTCCGGACCTGTCGAACGATCCCAAAATGGTTAATATGGATGAAATTTTAACATTTGATCTTTTGACTCTAAATGACTGTTGGATGTGAATTATGACTTTATCAACTAAAATAAGTGTGTTTAAAGTCATTTCGGTGCCTGAAACAGGTCAAAATTGAAGCTTTTGAGTAAGCAAAACTCTGTAAAAATGGCAATTTTGGTCACTGTGAGGGTTTAAAAAGTGGTTATTCATCATGAGGCACGATCCAATTGACATTTTGAATCATTTTTGGTACAGTCCAAAAAATCAATTTTCGGATGAAAAACGATGACTCCGGACCTGTCGAACGATCCCAAAATGGTTAATATGGATGACATTTTAACATTTAATCTTTTGACTCTAAATGACTGTTGGATGTGAATTATGACTTTGTCCACTAAAATAAGTGTGTTTAAAGTCATTTCTGTGCCTGAAACGGGTCAAAATTGAAGCTTTTGAGTAAGCAAAACTCTGTAAAAATGGCAATTTTGGTCACTGTGAGGGTTTAAAAAGTGGGTATTCAACATGAGGCACGATCCAATTGACATTTTGAATCATTTTTGGTACAGTCCAAAAAATCAATTTTCGGATGAAAAACGATGACTCCGGACCTGTCGAACGATCCCAAAATGGTCAATATGGATGAAATTTTAACATTTAATCTTTTGACTTTAAATGACTGTTGGGTGTGAATTATGACTTTGTCAACTAAAATAAGTGTTTTTAAAGTCATTTCTGTGCCTGAAACGGGTCAAAATTGAAGCTTTTGAGTAAGCAAAACTCTGTAAAAATGGCAATTTTGGTCACTGTGAGGGTTTAAAAAGTGGTTATTCAACATGAGGCACGATCCAATTGACATTTTGAATCATTTTTTGTACAGTCCAAAAAATCAATTTTCGGATGAAAAACGATGACTCCGGACCTGTCGAACGATCCCAAAATGGTCAATATGGATGAAATTTTAACATTTAATCTTTTGACTCTAAATGACTGTTGGATGTGAATTATGACTTTGTCAACTAAAATAAGTATGTTTAAAGTCATTTCTGTGCCTGAAACGGGTCAAAATTTAAGCTTTTGAGTAAGCAAATATCTGTAAAAATGGCAATTTTGGTCACTGTGAGGATTTAAAAAGTGGTTATTCAACATGAGGCACGATCCAATTGACATTTTGAATCATTTTTGGTACAGTCCAAAAAATCAATTTTCGGATGAAAAACGATGACTCCGGACCTGTCGAACAATCCCAAAATGGTCAATATGGATGAAATTTTAACATTTAATCTTCTGACTCTAAATGACTGTTGGATGTGAATTATGACTTTGTCAACTAAAATAAGTGTGTTTAAAGTCATTTCTGTGCCTGAAATGGGTCAAAATTGAAGCTTTTGAGTAAGCAAAACTCTGTAAAAATGGCAATTTTGGTCACTGTGAGGGTTTAAAAAGTGGTTATTCAACATGAGGCACGATCCAATTGACATTTTGAATCATTTTTGGTACAGTCCAAAAAATCAATTTTCGGATGAAAAACGATGACTCCGGACCTGTCGAACGATCCCAAAATGGTCAATATGGATGAAATTTTAAAATTTAATCTTTTGACTCTAAATGACTGTTGGATGTGAATTATGACTTTGTCAACTAAAATAAGTGTGTTTAAAGTCATTTCTGTGCCTGAAACGGGTCAAAATTGAAGCTTTTGAGTAAGCAAAACTCTGTAAAAATGGCAATTTTGGTCACTGTGAGGGTTTAAAAAGTGGTTATTCAACATGAGGCACGATCCAATTGACATTTTGAATCATTTTTGGTACAATCCAAAAAATCAATTTTCGGATGAAAAACGATGACTCCAGACCTGTCGAACGATCCCAAAATGGTCAATATGGATGAAATTTTAACATTTAATCTTTTGACTCTAAATGACTGTTGGATGTGAATTATGACTTTGTCAACTAAAATAAGTGTGTTTAAAGTCATTTCTGTGCCTGAAACGGGTCAAAATTGATGCTTTTGAGTAAGAAAAACTCTGTAAAAATGGCAATTTTGGTCACTGTGAGGGTTTAAAAAGTGGTTATTCAACATGAGGCACGATCCAATTGACATTTTGAATCATTTTTGGTACAGTCCAAAAAATCAATTTTCGGATGAAAAACGATGACTCCGGACCTGTCGAACAATCCCAAAATGGTCAATATGGATACAATTTTAACATTTAATCTTTTGACTCTAAATGACTGTTGGATGTGAATTATGACTTTGTCAACTAAAATAAGTGTGTTTAAAGTCATTTCTGTGCCTGAAACGGGTCAAAATTTAAGCTTTTGAGTAAGCAAAACTCTGTAAAAATGGCAATTTTGGTCACTGTGAGGGTTTAAAAAGTGGTTATTCAACATGAGGCACGATCCAATTGACATTTTGAATCATTTTTGGTACAGTCCAAAAAATCAATTTTCGGATGAAAAACGAAGACTCCAAACCTGTCGAACGATCCCAAAATGGTCAATATGGATGAAATTTTAACATTTAATCGTTTGACTCTAAATGACTGTTGGATGTGAATTATGACTTTGTCAACTAAAATAAGTGTGTTTAAAGTCATTTCTGTGCCTGAAACGGGTCAAAATTGAAGCTTTTGAGTAAGCAAAACTCTGTAAAAATGGCAATTTTGGTCACTTTGAGGGTTTAAAAAGTGGCTATTCAACATGAGGCACGATCCAATTGACATTTTGAATCATTTTTGGTACAGTCCAAAAAATCAATTTTCGGATGAAAAACGATGACTCCGGACCTGTCGAACAATCCCAAAATGGTCAATATGGATACAATTTTAACATTTAATCTTTTGACTCTAAATGACTGTTGGATGTGAATTATGACTTTGTCAACTAAAATAAGTGTGTTTAAAGTCATTTCTGTGCCTGAAACGGGTCAAAATTTAAGCTTTTGAGTAAGCAAAACTCTGTAAAAATGGCAATTTTGGTCACTGTGAGGGTTTAAAAAGTGGTTATTCAACATGAGGCACGATCCAATTGACATTTTGAATCATTTTTGGTACAGTCCAAAAAATCAATTTTCGGATGAAAAACGAAGACTCCAAACCTGTCGAACGATCCCAAAATGGTCAATATGGATGAAATTTTAACATTTAATCTTTTGACTCTAAATGACTGTTGGATGTGAATTATGACTTTGTCAACTAAAATAAGTGTGTTTAAAGTCATTTCTGTGCCTGAAACGGGTCAAAATTGATGCTTTTGAGTAAGAAAAACTCTGTAAAAATGGCAATTTTGGTCACTGTGAGGGTTTAAAAAGTGGTTATTCAACATGAGGCACGATCCAATTGACATTTTGAATCATTTTTGGTACAGTCCAAAAAATAAATTTTCGGATGAAAAACGATGACTCCGGACCTGTCGAACAATCCCAAAATGGTCAATATGGATGAAAGTTTAACATTTAATCTTTTGACTCTAAATGACTGTTGGATGTGAATTATGACTTTGTCAACTAAAATAAGTGTGTTTAAAGTCATTTCTGTGCCTGAAACGGGTCAAAATTGAAGCTTTTGAGTAAGCAAAACTCTGTAAAAATGGCAATTTTGGTCACTGTGAGGGTTTAAAAAGTGGTTATTCAACATGAGGCACAATCCAATTGACATTTTGAATCATTTTTGGTACAGTCCAAAAAATCAATTTTCGGATGAAAAACGATGACTCCGGACCTGTCGAACGATCCCAAAATGGTCAATATGGATGAAATTTTAACATTTAATCTTTTGACTCTAAATGACTCTTGGATGTGAATTATGACTTTGTCAACTAAAATAAGTGTGTTTAAAGTCATTTCTGTGCCTGAAACGGGTCAAAATTGAAGCTTTTGAGTAAGCAAAACTCTGTAAAAATGGCAATTTTGGTCACTTTGAGGGTTTAAAAAGTGGCTATTCAACATGAGGCACGATCCAATTGACATTTTGAATCATTTTTGGTACAGTCCAAAAAATCAATTTTCGGATGAAAAACGATGACTCCGGACCTGTCGAACAATCCCAAAATGGTCAATATGGATGAAATTTTAACATTTAATCTTTTGACTCTAAATGACTGTTGGATGTGAATTATGACTTTGTCAACTAAAATAAGTGTGTTTAAAGTCATTTCTGTGCCTGAAACGGGTCAAAATTGAAGCTTTTGAGTAAGCAAAACTCTGTAAAAATGGCATTTTTTGGTCACTGTGAGGGTTTAAAAAGTGGCTATTCAACATGAGGCACGATCCAATTGACATTTGGATCATTTTTGGTACAGTCCAAAAAATCAATTTTCGGATGAAAAACGATGACTCCGGACCTGTCGAACGATCCCAAAATGGTCAATATGGATGAAATTTTAACATTTAATCTTTTGACTCTAAATGACTGTTGGATGTGAATTATGACTTTGTCAACTAAAATAAGTGTGTTTAAAGTCATTTCTGTGCCTGAAACGGGTCAAAATTGATGCTTTTGAGTAAGAAAAACTCTGTAAAAATGGCAATTTTGGTCACTGTGAGGGTTTAAAAAGTGGTTATTCAACATGAGGCACGATCCAATTGACATTTTGAATCATTTTTGGTACAGTCCAAAAAATAAATTTTCGGATGAAAAACGATGATTCCGGACCTGTCGAACAATCCCAAAATGGTCAATATGGATGAAATTTTAACATTTAATCTTTTGACTCTAAATGACTGTTGGATGTGAATTATGACTTTGTCAACTAAAATAAGTGTGTTTAAAGTCATTTCTGTGCCTGAAACGGGTCAACATTGAAGCTTTTGAGAAAGCAAAACTCTGTAAAAATGGCAATTTTGGTCACTTTGAGGGTTTAAAAAGTGGCTATTCAACATGAGGCACGATCCAATTGACATTTTGAATCATTTTTGGTACAGTCCAAAAAATCAATTTTCGGATGAAAAACGATGACTCCGGACCTGTCGAACGATCCCAAAATGGTCAATATGGATGAAATTTTAACATTTAATCTTTTGACTCTAAATGACTGTTGGATGTGAATTATGACTTTGTCAACTAAAATAAGTGTGTTTAAAGTCATTTCTGTGCCTGAAACGGGTCAAAATTGATGCTTTTGAGTAAGAAAAACTCTGTAAAAATGGCAATTTTGGTCACTGTGAGGGTTTAAAAAGTGGTTATTCAACATGAGGCACGATCCAATTGACATTTTGAATCATTTTTGGTACAGTCCAAAAAATCAATTTTCGGATGAAAAACGAAGACTCCAAACCTGTCGAACGATCCCAAAATGGTCAATATGGATGAAATTTTAACATTTAATCTTTTGACTCTAAATGACTGTTGGATGTGAATTATGACTTTGTCAACTAAAATAAGTGTGTTTAAAGTCATTTCTGTGCCTGAAACGGGTCAAAATTGAAGCTTTTGAGTAAGCAAAACTCTGTAAAAATGGCAATTTTGGTCACTTTGAGGGTTTAAAAAGTGGCTATTCAACATGAGGCACGATCCAATTGACATTTTGAATCATTTTTGGTACAGTCCAAAAAATCAATTTTCGGATGAAAAACGATGACTCCGGACCTGTCGAACAATCCCAAAATGGTCAATATGGATACAATTTTAACATTTAATCTTTTGACTCTAAATGACTGTTGGATGTGAATTATGACTTTGTCAACTAAAATAAGTGTGTTTAAAGTCATTTCTGTGCCTGAAACGGGTCAAAATTTAAGCTTTTGAGTAAGCAAAACTCTGTAAAAATGGCAATTTTGGTCACTGTGAGGGTTTAAAAAGTGGTTATTCAACATGAGGCACGATCCAATTGACATTTTGAATCATTTTTGGTACAGTCCAAAAAATCAATTTTCGGATGAAAAACGAAGACTCCAAACCTGTCGAACGATCCCAAAATGGTCAATATGGATGAAATTTTAACATTTAATCTTTTGACTCTAAATGACTGTTGGATGTGAATTATGACTTTGTCAACTAAAATAAGTGTGTTTAAAGTCATTTCTGTGCCTGAAACGGGTCAAAATTGATGCTTTTGAGTAAGAAAAACTCTGTAAAAATGGCAATTTTGGTCACTGTGAGGGTTTAAAAAGTGGTTATTCAACATGAGGCACGATCCAATTGACATTTTGAATCATTTTTGGTACAGTCCAAAAAATAAATTTTCGGATGAAAAACGATGACTCCGGACCTGTCGAACAATCCCAAAATGGTCAATATGGATGAAATTTTAACATTTAATCTTTTGACTCTAAATGACTGTTGGATGTGAATTATGACTTTGTCAACTAAAATAAGTGTGTTTAAAGTCATTTCTGTGCCTGAAACGGGTCAAAATTGAAGCTTTTGAGTAAGCAAAACTCTGTAAAAATGGCAATTTTGGTCACTGTGAGGGTTTAAAAAGTGGTTATTCAACATGATGCACGATCCAATTGACATTTTGAATCATTTTTGGTACAGTCCAAAAAATCAATTTTCGGATGAAAAACGATGACTCCGGACCTGTCGAACGATCCCAAAATGGTCAATATGGATGAAATTTTAACATTTAATCTTTTGACTCTAAATGACTGTTGGATGTGAATTATGACTTTGTCAACTAAAATAAGTGTGTTTAAAGTCATTTCTGTGCCTGAAACGGGTCAAAATTGAAGCTTTTGAGTAAGCAAAACTCTGTAAAAATGGCAATTTTGGTCACTGTGAGGGTTTAAAAAGTGGTTATTCAACATGAGGCACAATCCAATTGACATTTTGAATCATTTTTGGTACAGTCCAAAAAATCAATTTTCGGATGAAAAACGATGACTCCGGACCTGTCGAACGATCCCAAAATGGTCAATATGGATGAAATTTTAACATTTAATCTTTTGACTCTAAATGACTCTTGGATGTGAATTATGACTTTGTCAACTAAAATAAGTGTGTTTAAAGTCATTTCTGTGCCTGAAACGGGTCAAAATTGAAGCTTTTGAGTAAGCAAAACTCTGTAAAAATGGCAATTTTGGTCACTTTGAGGGTTTAAAAAGTGGCTATTCAACATGAGGCACGATCCAATTGACATTTTGAATCATTTTTGGTACAGTCCAAAAAATCAATTTTCGGATGAAAAACGATGACTCCGGACCTGTCGAACAATCCCAAAATGGTCAATATGGATGAAATTTTAACATTTAATCTTTTGACTCTAAATGACTGTTGGATGTGAATTATGACTTTGTCAACTAAAATAAGTGTGTTTAAAGTCATTTCTGTGCCTGAAACGGGTCAAAATTGAAGCTTTTGAGTAAGCAAAACTCTGTAAAAATGGCAATTTTGGTCACTGTGAGGGTTTAAAAAGTGGCTATTCAACATGAGGCACGATCCAATTGACATTTTGAATCATTTTTGGTACAGTCCAAAAAATCAATTTTCGGATGAAAAACGATGACTCCGGACCTGTCGAACGATCCCAAAATGGTCAATATGGATGAAATTTTAACATTTAATCTTTTGACTCTAAATGACTGTTGGATGTGAATTATGACTTTGTCAACTAAAATAAGTGTGTTTAAAGTCATTTCTGTGCCTGAAACGGGTCAAAATTGATGCTTTTGAGTAAGAAAAACTCTGTAAAAATGGCAATTTTGGTCACTGTGAGGGTTTAAAAAGTGGTTATTCAACATGAGGCACGATCCAATTGACATTTTGAATCATTTTTGGTACAGTCCAAAAAATAAATTTTCGGATGAAAAACGATGACTCCGGACCTGTCGAACAATCCCAAAATGGTCAATATGGATGAAATTTTAACATTTAATCTTTTGACTCTAAATGACTGTTGGATGTGAATTATGACTTTGTCAACTAAAATAAGTGTGTTTAAAGTCATTTCTGTGCCTGAAACGGGTCAAAATTGAAGCTTTTGAGTAAGCAAAACTCTGTAAAAATGGCAATTTTGGTCACTGTGAGGGTTTAAAAAGTGGTTATTCAACATGAGGCACGATCCAATTGACATTTTGAATCATTTTTGGTACAGTCCAAAAAATCAATTTTCGGATGAAAAACGATGACTCCGGACCTGTCGAACGATCCCAAAATGGTCAATATGGATGAAATTTTAACATTTAATCTTTTGACTCTAAATGACTGTTGGATGTGAATTATGACTTTGTCAACTAAAATAAGTGTGTTTAAAGTCATTCTGTGCCTGAAACGGGTCAAAATTGAAGCTTTTGAGTAAGCAAAACTCTGTAAAAATGGCAATTTTGGTCACTGTGAGGATTTAAAAAGTGGTTATTCAACACGAGGCACGATCCAATTGACATTTTGAATCATTTTTGGTACAGTCCAAAAAATAAATTTTCGGATGAAAAACGATGACTCCGGACCTGTCGAACGATCCCAAAATGGTCAATATGGATGAAATTTTAACATTAACCGCCATATTCATGAAAATCGGCATTTGCGATTCTGAAATAGCGAAAAATAGCGAGTCGCTATTCAGAAATCGCAAATCCGAATTCATGAAGAATTGCGATAAAAAAAAGCGATTCGCACGCGATCGCAAAATCCGATAGCGATCCGATCGAAATTGCGATTATTCGCAGATTAATCACTATTTCGGCCTACCCGCGGCTGGACTGCGATCTCGCAAATAGCGATATCGCTATTAGCGATATCGCTATTTGCGAGATCGCAAACTCGCGAGATCGGGAAAACGGGAAGTCGCATTTCGAGCCCAGTGATGACATCACAACCAGGAAGCTGCCGGTTCCCAGCACCATTCTCCACAGTGAGGCAGAGAGACAGGGAGCAGATAGAAGAGCAGCTGCACATCTTGGCTTGTAGACTCAACCACAGAGCCACTACCCATAACATGGCAGAGGAAGCTGCACCAGGGACCAGCAGCTCTGCTGTGAGGAAGCGAAAGCTCAAATTCAGCGAGCAGGAGCTTGAGCACCTCATCGAGGGAGTCGTGGCTAACCACGACCAACTGTTCGGTGCAAATTCCAGGAGGGTCCCGGAAATGGAGAAGAGGCGCATTTGGCAGGGGATAGCCTCTGCAGTTAACTCGGTGGGAGTGGCGGCCAGGTCCCTTGAAGAACTGAAAAAGAGGTGGTACGACCTCCGAGGCCGTGCCAAGGAGAAGGTGGCGGCGCGCCTTGGGGAGTCCTCGGGCACAGGAGGAGGAGGTCCGACGGTACCACCAAACACCGCCCTGGAGGACCAGGTGGAAAACACCCTCGAGATGGAGGCCGTTGTGGGTTTCACTGCACTGGACTCATCCGCCCCCACACAAGACACCCAAGGTAAGTGGCATGCGACTGCGACCCTGCCCCCTATGGATGTCCATGACCAAATAGGCCCCCCCAATGTCCCATAGGCATGTAAATGTTGCACATCAAGGATTGTCCTGAAGCATTGTGGGAGATGTAGTCTGACCACAATGTAGTAGTACCACAATGCAGCCATTGTGGGAGATGTAGTCAGGTCCCAATGCACACAAAGCCACTGCCATTCAGGGAATGTCACCCAGCATGCATGTAGCAACTGCACGTCTGCCAGATGCATACAACTAATGGTCCTCCACTTACCCCCACAGGTGGAGATACCAGTGACAGTGACAGGCTGGTGATTGACGACAGCGTCCTGGAGGAGCCAACACATACCCAGGCACCAGCCCCTAACGCTGCAACTGTACCACCATCAACAATCACCAGCAGCGTCCCACCTGCAACTGCTGCAGCGCCCTCATCTGCTGCCATCGCAGCCCCCATAGTGCTCCCTGCCACCGCTGCTCCTCCCAGAGCTGCAGCCAGGTCAGTCACTCCTGTGGCCCCCACAGCGACTGCCACAGCCACACCAGCAGGCACACCCCCAGCGACGAGCACACCAGCAACACCGGTGGCCTCATCCCCATCAGCTGGCACCTCAACATCCGGGGCTGCGCCACTGTCCAGTCAGCCCCCAGCCTCACAATCCGGCCAGCAGGGCAGGCGTGGCAGGTCACGCCAGCGATCCGCAGCTGCTACCAGGCGGGCCAATGGTGATGGACAGGCGCGGCTCAGCATCGAGCGCCGGATGCTGCACATACACCAGCGCCAGGCACGGCAGCAGGGGGCAATTCACCTCCAACTATGCAACATTGGCCGCAACGTGGCATGTGTTGCTACACAGATTGAAGGCATGAGGGCCGACCTGGCCGGTGTGGGCAATGGAATGGCCCGCATTGCTGCAGCCGTGGAGGCTAACACCCGCGCCATGAATAGGATGTACGGTGGCCAACGCCGGCACCACCGCCAACTGTTGACACAGCTTGGCACCTACAGTAGGGCAAGCTATGTGTCGGCCAATGCCACATCCCTACTGGCGAGGCGCTGTCTGACACAGCAGCACACTGTCATACAGTGCAGTGTGGACATGTCGAGGGTGCTGGAGACCCTCACCACGGCTGTCGTGGCACTTCACCCTCCACCCATTCCATCTGTTGTGGGGGGTGACGATGCGAGTGAGGGGGCGTCCAGCCTGAGCTCGCTATCAGCCTCACAGGCCCCACTACCCACCCGCAGCACCAGGACCCCCCCATTGCCTGACGCCCCGGAGGAGGAAGGCCCTCAGAGGCGTTGTGGAGGGTCACGCTCTAGGCACACCTAGAGGACTGTAATCACCACTGGCACAGGCTGAGGTGAAGCCTGGCAAGCACAGCAGTATGGCGTAATACTGTTTGTGGGACTAATTTGGCACGGACCATTACATTTACTTTTGTGAATTGAACAGGTACTTTAATTTTGAGCTTTTGCACGGACCATTACATTTACTTTTGTGAATTGAACAGGTACTTTTATTTTGACCTTTTGCACGGACCATTACATTTACTTTTGTGATTTGAACAGGTACTTTTATTTTGACCTTTTGCACGGACCATTACATTTACTTTTGTGAATTGAACAGGTACTTTAATTTTGAGCTTTTGCACGGACCATTACATTTACTTTTGTGAATTGAACAGGTACTTTAATTTTGAGCTTTTGCACGTACCATTACATTTACTTTTGTGAATTGAACAAATACATTTCTTTTCCTACACACATTAGCGTTGTGTCTTCTTTACATTTTGCATGCATTGTTGATTAGTGGGGTGATGGCAGTGGTTGTACTAGAAACTGTTCACTGTGATGTGGTTGCGACGTCTGTGCCCTTCTGCTGGGGTCTCCCCTTGTGCATGGCACGCATGTGCAGGTGGCTGGTTGTCCCCCTCAGATTCACTGCCAGAGATGTCAACAGGTATCCGGCGCTTGGTTGCAATGTTATGTAGTATTGCGCAGACAGCCACTATGCGGCAGCACTTTGCAGGACTGTAATACATGGCCCCACCTGTCTTGTGCAGTATGCGGAACCTGCTCTTGAGCAGGCCAAATGTCCTTTCTATGCAATTTCTTGTCCGTATGTGAGCAATATTGTAGCGCCGTTGCTGGGGTGTAGCAGGGTTGAGGTATGGGGTCAGGAGGTATTCACGGAGGGCGTAGCCACTGTCACCTGAATGGGAGGAGCAGATGGTGATTGCCTGTGCTGCGCTGTTACATCTTTGCAATGTGACATTTCAATCAAAGTGTACTTACCAAGTAGGTGTCCTTCCCCAAACTCTCCCCTGACCAGCCGTGTGTGGAGTGCGCTGTGCCGGAAGATGAAGGAGTCATGGGTACTCCCTGGGTACCGTGAGACAATGTCAGTGATGTATGTCTTGGCATTGCAGACCATCTGGATGTTGAGGGAGTGGTAGCACTTTCTGTTGCGGAACATATACTCCATGCCAGCTGGTGGGCAGACGGCGACGTGGGTACAGTCTATGCATCCGAGCACATGTGGAAAATGGGCTACATTGTAGAATTGTAGCTTTGTCATGTCCAATTCCTGTTGGCTGGCGGGGAATTTGATGTGACGGTGTAGCTGGGTGAGCATGGCGTCTACAAAACTGTCGAGGCAGCGTGACATGGTGGGCTGGGATATTCCCCCAACGGCCGCTACTACCCCCTGGAAGCTTCCGGAGGCCAGGAGGTGCAGGCTACACAATACCTGCACATGTGTGGGCACAGAATTGTTTCGCCTTGTTGGGTGCTGCATGATGGGGTCGAGTTCTTGTATCAGCCAGGTGATCATTTCCCCATTCAGCCTGTATTTAGCATAAATCTGTTCTCTGGTTTGGCCCAGCAAGGTGACCCGCAGCCGGTAAATCCTTGCCTGCCTCATGCGTCTCCTCCGTGCTGCTCGCTGTAGCCTTCGCCGCCTCACCACCATGTACATCCCAGGCATTGTGGAAAGCCTAATGCTGCTGCTGAATGTACTTATGTGTGATTGGTCAGGCCTGGCCCTGTTGGTGATAGGACAACGGTTTTTTGAAAAAAAAATTCTATGCCTTTCATGGTTACCACCTGCTTTGAGTTGTCCTTATTTTGCGCCGTGCAAATAGCGATTTTTGGGTTTTTCGCAAATAGCGATTTTTCTTGAATGCCGATTGCGATTTTCTATTGCGAATTCGCTATTATTTTCGCAGATTCCGTGGTGTGTCGCTATTACCGAATCGCTAATGCTCAGCGGCAGGGATTCTGCGATTATATTAGCGAATTCGCTAATATGTGTTAGCGAATTCGCTATTTTGTTGTTGAATGCCGATTACGGAAATTGCGCCCGCATTTGCGTTTTCGCAGCGATTGCGGGCGCAATTTCACTTCATGAATCAGGCTGTTAATCTTTTGACTCTAAATGACTGTTGGATGTGAATTATGACTTTGTCAACTAAAATAAGTGTGTTTAAAGTCATTTCTGTGCCTGAAACGGGTCAAAATTGAAGCTTTTGAGAAAGCAAAACTCTGTAAAAATGGCAATTTTGGTCACTTTGAGGGTTTAAAAAGTGGCTATTCAACATGAGGCACGATCCAATTGACATTTTGAATCATTTTTGGTACAGTCGAAAAAATCAATTTTCGGATGAAAAACGATGACTCCGGACCTGTCAAACGATCCCAAAATGGTCAATATGGATGAAATTTTAACATTTAATCTTTTGACTCTAAATGACTGTTGGATGTGAATTATGACTTTGTCAACTAAAATAAGTGTGTTTAAAGTCATTTCTGTGCCTGAAACGGGTCAAAATTGATGCTTTTGAGTAAGAAAAACTCTGTAAAAATGGCAATTTTGGTCACTGTGAGGGTTTAAAAAGTGGTTATTCAACATGAGGCACGATCCAATTGACATTTTGAATAATTTTTGGTACAGTCCAAAAAATCAATTTTCGGATGAAAAACGATGACTCCGGACCTGTCGAACAATCCCAAAATGGTCAATATGGATGAAATTTTAACATTTAATCTTTTGACTCTAAATGACTGTTGGATGTGAATTATGACTTTGTCAACTAAAATAAGTGTGTTTAAAGTCATTTCTGTGCCTGAAACGGGTCAAAATTGAAGCTTTTGAGTAAGCAAAACTCTGTAAAAATGGCAATTTTGGTCACTGTGAGGGTTTAAAAAGTGGTTATTCAACATGAGGCACGATCCAATTGACATTTTGAATCATTTTTGGTACAGTCCAAAAAATCAATTTTCGGATGAAAAACGATGACTCCGGACCTGTCGAACGATCCCAAAATGGTCAATATGGATGAAATTTTAACATTTAATCTTTTGACTCTAAATGACTGTTGGATGTGAATTATGACTTTGTCAACTAAAATAAGTGTGTTTAAAGTCATTCTGTGCCTGAAACGGGTCAAAATTGAAGCTTTTGAGTAAGCAAAACTCTGTAAAAATGGCAATTTTGGTCACTGTGAGGATTTAAAAAGTGGTTATTCAACACGAGGCACGATCCAATTGACATTTTGAATCATTTTTGGTACAGTCCAAAAAATAAATTTTCGGATGAAAAACGATGACTCCGGACCTGTCGAACGATCCCAAAATGGTCAATATGGATGAAATTTTAACATTAACCGCCATATTCATGAAAATCGGCATTTGCGATTCTGAAATAGCGAAAAATAGCGAGTCGCTATTCAGAAATCGCAAATCCGAATTCATGAAGAATTGCGATAAAAAAAAGCGATTCGCACGCGATCGCAAAATCCGATAGCGATCCGATCGAAATTGCGATTATTCGCAGATTAATCACTATTTCGGCCTACCCGCGGCTGGACTGCGATCTCGCAAATAGCGATATCGCTATTAGCGATATCGCTATTTGCGAGATCGCAAACTCGCGAGATCGGGAAAACGGGAAGTCGCATTTCGAGCCCAGTGATGACATCACAACCAGGAAGCTGCCGGTTCCCAGCACCATTCTCCACAGTGAGGCAGAGAGACAGGGAGCAGATAGAAGAGCAGCTGCACATCTTGGCTTGTAGACTCAACCACAGAGCCACTACCCATAACATGGCAGAGGAAGCTGCACCAGGGACCAGCAGCTCTGCTGTGAGGAAGCGAAAGCTCAAATTCAGCGAGCAGGAGCTTGAGCACCTCATCGAGGGAGTCGTGGCTAACCACGACCAACTGTTCGGTGCAAATTCCAGGAGGGTCCCGGAAATGGAGAAGAGGCGCATTTGGCAGGGGATAGCCTCTGCAGTTAACTCGGTGGGAGTGGCGGCCAGGTCCCTTGAAGAACTGAAAAAGAGGTGGTACGACCTCCGAGGCCGTGCCAAGGAGAAGGTGGCGGCGCGCCTTGGGGAGTCCTCGGGCACAGGAGGAGGAGGTCCGACGGTACCACCAAACACCGCCCTGGAGGACCAGGTGGAAAACACCCTCGAGATGGAGGCCGTTGTGGGTTTCACTGCACTGGACTCATCCGCCCCCACACAAGACACCCAAGGTAAGTGGCATGCGACTGCGACCCTGCCCCCTATGGATGTCCATGACCAAATAGGCCCCCCCAATGTCCCATAGGCATGTAAATGTTGCACATCAAGGATTGTCCTGAAGCATTGTGGGAGATGTAGTCTGACCACAATGTAGTAGTACCACAATGCAGCCATTGTGGGAGATGTAGTCAGGTCCCAATGCACACAAAGCCACTGCCATTCAGGGAATGTCACCCAGCATGCATGTAGCAACTGCACGTCTGCCAGATGCATACAACTAATGGTCCTCCACTTACCCCCACAGGTGGAGATACCAGTGACAGTGACAGGCTGGTGATTGACGACAGCGTCCTGGAGGAGCCAACACATACCCAGGCACCAGCCCCTAACGCTGCAACTGTACCACCATCAACAATCACCAGCAGCGTCCCACCTGCAACTGCTGCAGCGCCCTCATCTGCTGCCATCGCAGCCCCCATAGTGCTCCCTGCCACCGCTGCTCCTCCCAGAGCTGCAGCCAGGTCAGTCACTCCTGTGGCCCCCACAGCGACTGCCACAGCCACACCAGCAGGCACACCCCCAGCGACGAGCACACCAGCAACACCGGTGGCCTCATCCCCATCAGCTGGCACCTCAACATCCGGGGCTGCGCCACTGTCCAGTCAGCCCCCAGCCTCACAATCCGGCCAGCAGGGCAGGCGTGGCAGGTCACGCCAGCGATCCGCAGCTGCTACCAGGCGGGCCAATGGTGATGGACAGGCGCGGCTCAGCATCGAGCGCCGGATGCTGCACATACACCAGCGCCAGGCACGGCAGCAGGGGGCAATTCACCTCCAACTATGCAACATTGGCCGCAACGTGGCATGTGTTGCTACACAGATTGAAGGCATGAGGGCCGACCTGGCCGGTGTGGGCAATGGAATGGCCCGCATTGCTGCAGCCGTGGAGGCTAACACCCGCGCCATGAATAGGATGTACGGTGGCCAACGCCGGCACCACCGCCAACTGTTGACACAGCTTGGCACCTACAGTAGGGCAAGCTATGTGTCGGCCAATGCCACATCCCTACTGGCGAGGCGCTGTCTGACACAGCAGCACACTGTCATACAGTGCAGTGTGGACATGTCGAGGGTGCTGGAGACCCTCACCACGGCTGTCGTGGCACTTCACCCTCCACCCATTCCATCTGTTGTGGGGGGTGACGATGCGAGTGAGGGGGCGTCCAGCCTGAGCTCGCTATCAGCCTCACAGGCCCCACTACCCACCCGCAGCACCAGGACCCCCCCATTGCCTGACGCCCCGGAGGAGGAAGGCCCTCAGAGGCGTTGTGGAGGGTCACGCTCTAGGCACACCTAGAGGACTGTAATCACCACTGGCACAGGCTGAGGTGAAGCCTGGCAAGCACAGCAGTATGGCGTAATACTGTTTGTGGGACTAATTTGGCACGGACCATTACATTTACTTTTGTGAATTGAACAGGTACTTTAATTTTGAGCTTTTGCACGGACCATTACATTTACTTTTGTGAATTGAACAGGTACTTTTATTTTGACCTTTTGCACGGACCATTACATTTACTTTTGTGATTTGAACAGGTACTTTTATTTTGACCTTTTGCACGGACCATTACATTTACTTTTGTGAATTGAACAGGTACTTTAATTTTGAGCTTTTGCACGGACCATTACATTTACTTTTGTGAATTGAACAGGTACTTTAATTTTGAGCTTTTGCACGTACCATTACATTTACTTTTGTGAATTGAACAAATACATTTCTTTTCCTACACACATTAGCGTTGTGTCTTCTTTACATTTTGCATGCATTGTTGATTAGTGGGGTGATGGCAGTGGTTGTACTAGAAACTGTTCACTGTGATGTGGTTGCGACGTCTGTGCCCTTCTGCTGGGGTCTCCCCTTGTGCATGGCACGCATGTGCAGGTGGCTGGTTGTCCCCCTCAGATTCACTGCCAGAGATGTCAACAGGTATCCGGCGCTTGGTTGCAATGTTATGTAGTATTGCGCAGACAGCCACTATGCGGCAGCACTTTGCAGGACTGTAATACATGGCCCCACCTGTCTTGTGCAGTATGCGGAACCTGCTCTTGAGCAGGCCAAATGTCCTTTCTATGCAATTTCTTGTCCGTATGTGAGCAATATTGTAGCGCCGTTGCTGGGGTGTAGCAGGGTTGAGGTATGGGGTCAGGAGGTATTCACGGAGGGCGTAGCCACTGTCACCTGAATGGGAGGAGCAGATGGTGATTGCCTGTGCTGCGCTGTTACATCTTTGCAATGTGACATTTCAATCAAAGTGTACTTACCAAGTAGGTGTCCTTCCCCAAACTCTCCCCTGACCAGCCGTGTGTGGAGTGCGCTGTGCCGGAAGATGAAGGAGTCATGGGTACTCCCTGGGTACCGTGAGACAATGTCAGTGATGTATGTCTTGGCATTGCAGACCATCTGGATGTTGAGGGAGTGGTAGCACTTTCTGTTGCGGAACATATACTCCATGCCAGCTGGTGGGCAGACGGCGACGTGGGTACAGTCTATGCATCCGAGCACATGTGGAAAATGGGCTACATTGTAGAATTGTAGCTTTGTCATGTCCAATTCCTGTTGGCTGGCGGGGAATTTGATGTGACGGTGTAGCTGGGTGAGCATGGCGTCTACAAAACTGTCGAGGCAGCGTGACATGGTGGGCTGGGATATTCCCCCAACGGCCGCTACTACCCCCTGGAAGCTTCCGGAGGCCAGGAGGTGCAGGCTACACAATACCTGCACATGTGTGGGCACAGAATTGTTTCGCCTTGTTGGGTGCTGCATGATGGGGTCGAGTTCTTGTATCAGCCAGGTGATCATTTCCCCATTCAGCCTGTATTTAGCATAAATCTGTTCTCTGGTTTGGCCCAGCAAGGTGACCCGCAGCCGGTAAATCCTTGCCTGCCTCATGCGTCTCCTCCGTGCTGCTCGCTGTAGCCTTCGCCGCCTCACCACCATGTACATCCCAGGCATTGTGGAAAGCCTAATGCTGCTGCTGAATGTACTTATGTGTGATTGGTCAGGCCTGGCCCTGTTGGTGATAGGACAACGGTTTTTTGAAAAAAAAATTCTATGCCTTTCATGGTTACCACCTGCTTTGAGTTGTCCTTATTTTGCGCCGTGCAAATAGCGATTTTTGGGTTTTTCGCAAATAGCGATTTTTCTTGAATGCCGATTGCGATTTTCTATTGCGAATTCGCTATTATTTTCGCAGATTCCGTGGTGTGTCGCTATTACCGAATCGCTAATGCTCAGCGGCAGGGATTCTGCGATTATATTAGCGAATTCGCTAATATGTGTTAGCGAATTCGCTATTTTGTTGTTGAATGCCGATTACGGAAATTGCGCCCGCATTTGCGTTTTCGCAGCGATTGCGGGCGCAATTTCACTTCATGAATCAGGCTGTTAATCTTTTGACTCTAAATGACTGTTGGATGTGAATTATGACTTTGTCAACTAAAATAAGTGTGTTTAAAGTCATTTCTGTGCCTGAAACGGGTCAAAATTGAAGCTTTTGAGAAAGCAAAACTCTGTAAAAATGGCAATTTTGGTCACTTTGAGGGTTTAAAAAGTGGCTATTCAACATGAGGCACGATCCAATTGACATTTTGAATCATTTTTGGTACAGTCGAAAAAATCAATTTTCGGATGAAAAACGATGACTCCGGACCTGTCAAACGATCCCAAAATGGTCAATATGGATGAAATTTTAACATTTAATCTTTTGACTCTAAATGACTGTTGGATGTGAATTATGACTTTGTCAACTAAAATAAGTGTGTTTAAAGTCATTTCTGTGCCTGAAACGGGTCAAAATTGATGCTTTTGAGTAAGAAAAACTCTGTAAAAATGGCAATTTTGGTCACTGTGAGGGTTTAAAAAGTGGTTATTCAACATGAGGCACGATCCAATTGACATTTTGAATAATTTTTGGTACAGTCCAAAAAATAAATTTTCGGATGAAAAACGATGACTCCGGACCTGTCTAACAATCCCAAAATGGTCAATATGGATGAAATTTTAACATTTAATCTTTTGACTCTAAATGACTGTTGGATGTGAATTATGACTTTGTCAACTAAAATAAGTGTGTTTAAAGTCATTTCTGTGCCTGAAACGGGTCAAAATTGAAGCTTTTGAGTAAGCAAAACTCTGTAAAAATGGCAATTTTGGTCACTGTGAGGGTTTAAAAAGTGGTTATTCAACATGATGCATGATCCAATTGACATTTTGAATCATTTTTGGTACAGTCCAAAAAATCAATTTTCGGATGAAAAACGATGACTCCGGACCAGTCGAACGATCCCAAAATGGTCAATATGGACGAAATTTTAACATTTAATCTTTTGACTCTAAATGACTGTTGGATGTGAATTATGACTTTGTCAACTAAAATAAGTGTGTTTAAAGTCATTTCTGTGCCTGAAACGGGTCAAAATTGAAGCTTTTGAGTAAGCAAAACTCTGTAAAAATGGCAATTTTGGTCACTGTGAGGGTTTAAAAAGTGGTTATTCAACATGAGGCACGATCCAATTGACATTTTGAATCATTTTTGGTACAGTCCAAAAAATCAATTTTCGGATGAAAAACGATGACTCCGGACCTGTCGAACGATCCCAAAATGGTCAATATGGATGACATTTTAACATTTAATCTTTTGACTCTAAATGACTGTTGGATGTGAATTATGACTTTGTCAACTAAAATAAGTGTGTTTAAAGTCATTTCTGTGCCTGAAACGGGTCAAAATTGAAGCTTTTGAGTAAGCAAAACTCTGTAAAAATGGCAATTTTGGTCACTGTGAGGGTTTAAAAAGTGGTTATTCAACATGAGGCACGATCCAATTGACATTTTGAATCATTTTTGGTACAGTCCAAAAAATCAATTTTCGGATGAAAAACGATGACTCCGGACCTGTCGAACGATCCCAAAATGGTCAATATGGATGAAATTTTAACATTTAATCTTTTGACTCTAAATGACTGTTGGATGTGAATTATGACTTTGTCAACTAAAATAAGTGTGTTTAAAGTCATTTCTGTGCCTGAAACGGGTCAAAATTGAAGCTTTTGAATAAGCAAAACTCTGTAAAAATGGCAATTTTGGTCACTTTGAGGGTTTAAAAAGTGGCTATTCAACATGAGGCACGATCCAATTGACATTTTGAATCATTTTTGGTACAGTCCAAAAAATCAATTTTCGGATGAAAAACGATGACTCCGGACCTGTCGAACAATCCCAAAATGGTCAATATGGATGAAATTTTAACATTTAATCTTTTGACTCTAAATGACTGTTGGATGTGAATTATGACTTTGTCAACTAAAATAAGTGTGTTTAAAGTCATTTCTGTGCCTGAAACGGGTCAAAATTGAAGCTTTTGAGTAAGCAAAACTCTGTAAAAATGGCAATTTTGGTCACTTTGAGGGTTTAAAAAGTGGCTATTCAACATGAGGCACGATCCAATTGACATTTTGAATCATTTTTGGTACAGTCCAAAAAATCAATTTTCGGATGAAAAACGATGACTCCGGACCTGTCGAACAATCCCAAAATGGTCAATATGGATGAAATTTTAACATTTAATCTTTTGACTCTAAATGACTGTTGGATGTGAATTATGACTTTGTCAACTAAAATAAGTGTGTTTAAAGTCATTTCTGTGCCTGAAATGGGTCAAAATTGAAGCTTTTGAGTAAGCAAAACTCTGTAAAAATGGCAATTTTGGTCACTGTGAGGGTTTAAAAAGTGGCTATTCAACATGAGGCACGATCCAATTGACATTTTGAATCATTTTTGGTACAGTCCAAAAAATTAATTTTCGGATGAAAAACGATGACTCCGGACCTGTCGAACGATCCCAAAATGGTCAATATGGATGAAATTTTAACATTTAATCTTTTGACTCTAAATGACTGTTGGATGTGAATTATGACTTTGTCAACTAAAATAAGTGTGTTTGAAGTCATTTCTGTGCCTGAAACGGGTCAAAATTGAAGCTTTTGAGTAAGCAAAACTCTGTAAAAATGGCAATTTTGGTCACTGTGAGGGTTTAAAAAGTGGTTATTCAACATGAGGCACGATCCAATTGACATTTTGAATCATTTTTGGTACAGTCCAAAAAATCAATTTTCGGATGAAAAACGATGACTCCGGACCTGTCGAACGATCCCAAAATGGTTAATATGGATGAAATTTTAACATTTGATCTTTTGACTCTAAATGACTGTTGGATGTGAATTATGACTTTGTCAACTAAAATAAGTGTGTTTAAAGTCATTTCTGTGCCTGAAACGGGTCAAAATTGAAGCTTTTGAGTAAGCAAAACTCTGTAAAAATGGCAATTTTGGTCACTGTGAGGGTTTAAAAAGTGGTTATTCAACATGAGGCACGATCCAATTGACATTTTGAATCATTTTTGGTACAGTCCAAAAAATCAATTTTCGGATGAAAAACGATGACTCCGGACCTGTCGAACGATCCCAAAATGGTCCATATGGATGAAATTTTAACATTTAATCTTTTGACTCTAAATGACTGTTGGATGTGAATTATGACTTTGTCAACTAAAATAAGTGTGTTTAAAGTCATTTCTGTGCCTGAAACGGGTCAAAATTGAAGCTTTTGAGTAAGCAAAACTCTGTAAAAATGCCAATTTTGGTCACTTTGAGGGTTTAAAAAGTGGCTATTCAACATGAGGCACGATCCAATTGACATTTTGAATCATTTTTGGTACAGTCCAAAAAATCAATTTTCGGATGAAAAACGATGACTCTGGACCTGTTGAACGATCCCAAAATGGTCAATATGGATGAAATTTTAACATTTAATCTTTTGACTCTAAATGACTGTTGGATGTGAATTATGACTTTGTCAACTAAAATAAGTGTGTTTAAAGTTATTTCTGTGCCTGAAACGGGTCAAAATTGAAGCTTTTGAGTAAGCAAAACTCTGTAAAAATAGCAATTTTGGTCACTGTGAGGGTTTAAAAAGTGGTTATTCAACACGAGGCACGATCCAATTGACATTTTGAATCATTTTTGGTACAGTCCAAAAAATCAATTTTCGGATGAAAAACGATGACTCCGGACCTGTCGAACGATCCCAAAATGGTCAATATGGATGAAATTTTAACATTTGATCTTTTGACTCTAAATGACAGTTGGATGTGAATTATGACTTTGTCAACTAAAATAAGTGTGTTTAAAGTCATTTCTGTGCCTGAAACGGGTCAAAATTGAAGCTTTTGAGTAAGCAAAACTCTGTAAAAATGGCAATTTTGGTCACTGTGAGGGTTTAAAAAGTGGTTATTCAACATGAGGCACGATCCAATTGACATTTTGAATAATTTTTGGTACAGTCCAAAAAATCAATTTTCGGATGAAAAACGATGACTCCGGACCTGTCGAACGATCCCAAAATGGTCAATATGGATGAAATTTTAACATTTAATCTTTTGACTCTAAATGACTGTTGGATGTGAATTATGACTTTGTCAACTAAAATAAGTGTGTTTAAAGTCATTTCTGTGCCTGAAACGGGTCAAAATTGAAGCTTTTGAGTAAGCAAAACTCTGTAAAAATGGCAATTTTGGTCACTGTGAGGGTTTAAAAAGTGGTTATTCAACATGAGGCACGATCCAATTGACATTTTGAATCATTTTTGGTACAGTCCAAAAAATCAATTTTCGGATGAAAAACGATGACTCCGGACCTTTCGAACAATCCCAAAATGGTCAATATGGATGAAATTTTAACATTTAATCTTTTGACTCTAAATGACTGTTGGATGTGAATTATGACTTTGTCAACTAAAATAAGTGTGTTTAAAGTCATTTCTGTGCCTGAAACGGGTCAAAATTGAAGCTTTTGAGTAAGCAAAACTCTGTAAAAATGGCAATTTTGGTCACTGCGAGGGTTTAAAAAGTGGTTATTCAACATGAGGCACGATCCAATTGACATTTTGAATCATTTTTGGTACAGTCCAAAAAATCAATTTTCGGATGAAAAACGATGACTCCGGACCTGTCGAACGATCCCAAAATGGTCAATATGGATGAAATTTTAACATTTAATCTTTTGACTCTAAATGACTGTTGGATGTAAATTCTGACTTTGTCAACTAAAATAAGTGTGTTTAAAGTTATTTCTGTGCCTGAAACGGGTCAAAATGGAAGCTTTTGAGTAAGCAAAACTCTGTAAAAATAGCAATTTTGGTCACTGTGAGGGTTTAAAAAGTGGTTATTCAACATGAGACACGATCCAATTGACATTTTGAATCATTTTTGGTACAGTCCAAAAAATCAATTTTCGGATGAAAAACGATGACTCCGGACCTGTCGAACGATCCCAAAATGGTTAATATGGATGAAATTTTAACATTTGATCTTTTGACTCTAAATGACTGTTGGATGTGAATTATGACTTTATCAACTAAAATAAGTGTGTTTAAAGTCATTTCGGTGCCTGAAACAGGTCAAAATTGAAGCTTTTGAGTAAGCAAAACTCTGTAAAAATGGCAATTTTGGTCACTGTGAGGGTTTAAAAAGTGGTTATTCATCATGAGGCGCGATCCAATTGACATTTTGAATCATTTTTGGTACAGTCCAAAAAATCAATTTTCGGATGAAAAACGATGACTCCGGACCTGTCGAACGATCCCAAAATGGTCAATATGGATGAAATTTTAACATTTAGTCTTTTGACTCTAAATGACTGTTGGATGTGAATTATGACTTTGTCAACTAAAATAAGTGTGTTTGAAGTCATTTCTGTGCCTGAAACGGGTCAAAATTGAAGCCTTTGAGTAAGCAAAACTCTGTAAAAATGGCAATTTTGGTCACTGTGAGGGTTTAAAAAGTGGTTATTCAACATGAGGCACGATCCAATTGACATTTTGAGTCATTTTTGGTACAGTCCAAAAAATCAATTTTCGGATGAAAAACGATGACTCCGGACCTGTTGAACGATCCCAAAATGGTTAATATGGATGACATTTTAACATTTAATCTTTTGACTCTAAATGACTGTTGGATGTGAATTATGACTTTGTCCACTAAAATAAGTGTGTTTAAAGTCATTTCTGTGCCTGAAACGGGTCAAAATTGAAGCTTTTGAGTAAGCAAAACTCTGTAAAAATGGCAATTTTGGTCACTGTGAGGGTTTAAAAAGTGGGTATTCAACATGAGGCACGATCCAATTGACATTTTGAATCATTTTTGGTACAGTCCAAAAAATCAATTTTCGGATGAAAAACGATGACTCCGGACCTGTCGAACGATCCCAAAATGGTCAATATGGATGAAATTTTAACATTTAATCTTTTGACTCTAAATGACTGTTGGGTGTGAATTATGACTTTGTCAACTAAAATAAGTTTGTTTAAAGTCATTTCTGTGCCTGAAACGGGTCAAAATTGAAGCTTTTGAGTAAGCAAAACTCTGTTAAAAATGGCAATTTTGGTCACTGTGAGGGTTTAAAAAGTGGTTATTCAACATGAGGCACGATCCAATTGACATTTTGAATCATTTTTTGTACAGTCCAAAAAATCAATTTTCGGATGAAAAACGATGACTCCGGACCTGTCGAACGATCCCAAAATGGTCAATATGGATGAAATTTTAACATTTAATCTTCTGACTCTAAATGACTGTTGGATGTGAATTATGACTTTGTCAACTAAAATAAGTATGTTTAAAGTCATTTCTGTGCCTGAAACGGGTCAAAATTTAAGCTTTTGAGTAAGCAAATATCTGTAAAAATGGCAATTTTGGTCACTGTGAGGGTTTAAAAAGTGGTTATTCAACATGAGGCACGATCCAATTGACATTTTGAATCGTTTTTGGTACAGTCCAAAAAAATCAATTTTCGGATGAAAAACGATGACTCCGGACCTGTCGAACGATCCCAAAATGGTCAATATGGATGAAATTTTAACATTTAATCTTTTGACTCTAAATGACTGTTGGATGTGAATTATGACTTTGTCAACTAAAATAAGTGTGTTTAAAGTTATTTCTGTGTCTGAAACGGGTCAAAATTGAAGCTTTTGAGTAAGCAAAACTCTGTAAAAATGGCAATTTTGGTCACTGTGAGGGTTTAAAAAGTGGTTATTCAACATGAGGCACGATCCAATTGTCATTTTGAATCATTTTTGGTACAGTCCAAAAAATCAATTTTCGGATGAAAAACGATGACTCCGGACCTGTCGAACGATCCCAAAATGGTCAATATGGATGAAATTTTAACATTTAATCTTTTGACTTTAAATGACTGTTGGATGTGAATTATGACTTTGTCAACTAAAATAAGTGTGTTTAAAGTCATTTCTGTGCCTGAAACGGGTCAAAATTGAAGCTTTTGAGTAAGCAAAACTCTGTAAAAATGGCAATTTTGGTCACTGTGAGGGTTTAAAAAGTGGTTATTCAACATGAGGCACGATCCAATTGACATTTTGAATCATTTTTTGTACAGTCCAAAAAATCAATTTTCGGATGAAAAACGATGACTCCGGACCTGTCGAACGATCCCAAAATGGTCAAACTGGATGAAATTTTAACATTTAATCTTTTGACTCTAAATGACTGTTGGATGTGAATTATGACTTTGTCAACTAAAATAAGTGTGTTTAAAGTCATTTCTGTGCCTGAAACGGGTCAAAATTTAAGCTTTTGAGTAAGCAAATATCTGTAAAAATGGCAATTTTGGTCACTGTGAGGGTTTAAAAAGTGGTTATTCAACATGAGGCACGATCCAATTGACATTTTGAATCATTTTTGGTACAGTCCAAAAAATCAATTTTCGGATGAAAAACGATGACTCCGGACCTGTCGAACAATCCCAAAATGGTCAATATGGATGAAATTTTAACAGTTAATCTTCTGACTCTAAATGACTGTTGGATGTGAATTATGACTTTGTCAACTAAAATAAGTGTGTTTAAAGTCATTTCTGTGCCTGAAATGGGTCAAAATTGAAGCTTTTGAGTAAGCAAAACTCTGTAAAAATGGCAATTTTGGTCACTGTGAGGGTTTAAAAAGTGGTTATTCAACATGAGGCACGATCCAATTGACATTTTGAATCATTTTTGGTACGGTCCAAAAAATCAATTTTCGGATGAAAAACGATGACTCCGGACCTGTCGAACGATCCCAAAATGGTCAATATGGATGAAATTTTAACATTTAATCTTTTGACTCTAAATGACTGTTGGATGTGAATTATGACTTTGTCAACTAAAATAAGTGTGTTTAAAGTTATTTCTGTGTCTGAAACGGGTCAAAATTGAAGCTTTTGAGTAAGCAAAACTCTGTAAAAATGGCAACTTTGGTCACTGTGAGGGTTTAAAAAGTGGTTATTCAACATGAGGCACGATCCAATTGACATTTTGAATCATTTTTGGTACAGTCCAAAAAATCAATTTTCGGATGAAAAACGATGACTCCGGACCTGTCGAACGATCCCAAAATGGTCAATATGGATGAAATTTTAACATTTAATCTTTTGACTCTAAATGACTGTTGGATGTGAATTATGACTTTGTCAACTAAAATAAGTGTGTTTAAAGTCATTTCTGTGCCTGAAACGGGTCAAAATTGAAGCTTTTGAGTAAGCAAAACTCTGTAAAAATTGCAATTTTGGTCACTTTGAGGGTTTAAAAAGTGGCTATTCAACATGAGGCACGATCCAATTGACATTTTGAATCATTTTTGGTACAGTCCAAAAAATCAATTTTCGGATGAAAAACGATGACTCCGGACCTGTCGAACGATCCCAAAATGGTCAATATGGATGAAATTTTAACATTTAATCTTTTGACTCTAAATGACTGTTGGATGTGAATTATGACTTTGTCAACTAAAATAAGTGTGTTTAAAGTTATTTCTGTGTCTGAAACGGGTCAAAATTGAAGCTTTTGAGTAAGCAAAACTCTGTAAAAATGGCAATTTTGGTCACTGTGAGGGTTTAAAAAGTGGGTATTCAACATGAGGCACGATCCAATTGACATTTTGAATCATTTTTGGTACAGTCCAAAAAATCAATTTTCGGATGAAAAACGATGACTCCGGACCTGTCGAACGATCCCAAAATGGTCAATATGGATGAAATTTTAACATTTAATCTTTTGACTCTAAATGACTGTTGGGTGTGAATTATGACTTTGTCAACTAAAATAAGTTTGTTTAAAGTCATTTCTGTGCCTGAAACGGGTCAAAATTGAAGCTTTTGAGTAAGCAAATATCTGTAAAAATGGCAATTTTGGTCACTGTGAGGGTTTAAAAAGTGGTTATTCAACATGAGGCACGATCCAATTGACATTTTGAATCGTTTTTGGTACAGTCCAAAAAAATCAATTTTCGGATGAAAAACGATGACTCCGGACCTGTCGAACGATCCCAAAATGGTCAATATGGATGAAATTTTAACATTTAATCTTTTGACTCTAAATGACTGTTGGATGTGAATTATGACTTTGTCAACTAAAATAAGTGTGTTTAAAGTTATTTCTGTGTCTGAAACGGGTCAAAATTGAAGCTTTTGAGTAAGCAAAACTCTGTAAAAATGGCAACTTTGGTCACTGTGAGGGTTTAAAAAGTGGTTATTCAACATGAGGCACGATCCAATTGACATTTTGAATCATTTTTGGTACAGTCCAAAAAATCAATTTTCGGATGAAAAACGATGACTCCGGACCTGTCGAACGATCCCAAAATGGTCAATATGGATGAAATTTTAACATTTAATCTTTTGACTCTAAATGACTGTTGGATGTGAATTATGACTTTGTCAACTAAAATAAGTGTGTTTAAAGTCATTTCTGTGCCTGAAACGGGTCAAAATTGAAGCTTTTGAGTAAGCAAAACTCTGTAAAAATGGCAATTTTGGTCACTGTGAGGGTTTAAAAAGTGGTTATTCAACATGAGGCACGATCCAATTGTCATTTTGAATCATTTTTGGTACAGTCCAAAAAATCAATTTTCGGATGAAAAACGATGACTCCGGACCTGTCGAACGATCCCAAAATGGTCAATATGGATGAAATTTTAACATTTAATCTTTTGACTTTAAATGACTGTTGGATGTGAATTATGACTTTGTCAACTAAAATAAGTGTGTTTAAAGTCATTTCTGTGCCTGAAACGGGTCAAAATTGAAGCTTTTGAGTAAGCAAAACTCTGTAAAAATGGCAATTTTGGTCACTGTGAGGGTTTAAAAAGTGGTTATTCAACATGAGGCACGATCCAATTGACATTTTGAATCATTTTTTGTACAGTCCAAAAAATCAATTTTCGGATGAAAAACGATGACTCCGGACCTGTCGAACGATCCCAAAATGGTCAAACTGGATGAAATTTTAACATTTAATCTTTTGACTCTAAATGACTGTTGGATGTGAATTATGACTTTGTCAACTAAAATAAGTGTGTTTAAAGTCATTTCTGTGCCTGAAACGGGTCAAAATTTAAGCTTTTGAGTAAGCAAATATCTGTAAAAATGGCAATTTTGGTCACTGTGAGGGTTTAAAAAGTGGTTATTCAACATGAGGCACGATCCAATTGACATTTTGAATCATTTTTGGTACAGTCCAAAAAATCAATTTTCGGATGAAAAACGATGACTCCGGACCTGTCGAACAATCCCAAAATGGTCAATATGGATGAAATTTTAACATTTAATCTTCTGACTCTAAATGACTGTTGGATGTGAATTATGACTTTGTCAACTAAAATAAGTGTGTTTAAAGTTATTTCTGTGCCTGAAATGGGTCAAAATTGAAGCTTTTGAGTAAGCAAAACTCTGTAAAAATGGCAATTTTGGTCACTGTGAGGGTTTAAAAAGTGGTTATTCAACATGAGGCACGATCCAATTGACATTTTGAATCATTTTTGGTACGGTCCAAAAAATCAATTTTCGGATGAAAAACGATGACTCCGGACCTGTCGAACGATCCCAAAATGGTCAATATGGATGAAATTTTAACATTTAATCTTTTGACTCTAAATGACTGTTGGATGTGAATTATGACTTTGTCAACTAAAATAAGTGTGTTTAAAGTTATTTCTGTGTCTGAAACGGGTCAAAATTGAAGCTTTTGAGTAAGCAAAACTCTGTAAAAATGGCAACTTTGGTCACTGTGAGGGTTTAAAAAGTGGTTATTCAACATGAGGCACGATCCAATTGACATTTTGAATCATTTTTGGTACAGTCCAAAAAATCAATTTTCGGATGAAAAACGATGACTCCGGACCTGTCGAACGATCCCAAAATGGTCAATATGGATGAAATTTTAACATTTAATCTTTTGACTCTAAATGACTGTTGGATGTGAATTATGACTTTGTCAACTAAAATAAGTGTGTTTAAAGTCATTTCTGTGCCTGAAACGGGTCAAAATTGAAGCTTTTGAGTAAGCAAAACTCTGTAAAAATTGCAATTTTGGTCACTTTGAGGGTTTAAAAAGTGGCTATTCAACATGAGGCACGATCCAATTGACATTTTGAATCATTTTTGGTACAGTCCAAAAAATCAATTTTCGGATGAAAAACGATGACTCCGGACCTGTCGAACAATCCCAAAATGGTCAATATGGATGAAATTTTAACATTTAATCTTTTGACTCTAAATGACTGTTGGATGTAAATTCTGACTTTGTCAACTAAAATAAGTGTGTTTAAAGTTATTTCTGTGCCTGAAACGGGTCAAAATGGAAGCTTTTGAGTAAGCAAAACTCTGTAAAAATAGCAATTTTGGTCACTGTGAGGGTTTAAAAAGTGGTTATTCAACATGAGACACGATCCAATTGACATTTTGAATCATTTTTGGTACAGTCCAAAAAATCAATTTTCGGATGAAAAACGATGACTCCGGACCTGTCGAACGATCCCAAAATGGTTAATATGGATGAAATTTTAACATTTGATCTTTTGACTCTAAATGACTGTTGGATGTGAATTATGACTTTATCAACTAAAATAAGTGTGTTTAAAGTCATTTCGGTGCCTGAAACAGGTCAAAATTGAAGCTTTTGAGTAAGCAAAACTCTGTAAAAATGGCAATTTTGGTCACTGTGAGGGTTTAAAAAGTGGTTATTCATCATGAGGCGCGATCCAATTGACATTTTGAATCATTTTTGGTACAGTCCAAAAAATCAATTTTCGGATGAAAAACGATGACTCCGGACCTGTCGAACGATCCCAAAATGGTCAATATGGATGAAATTTTAACATTTAGTCTTTTGACTCTAAATGACTGTTGGATGTGAATTATGACTTTGTCAACTAAAATAAGTGTGTTTGAAGTCATTTCTGTGCCTGAAACGGGTCAAAATTGAAGCCTTTGAGTAAGCAAAACTCTGTAAAAATGGCAATTTTGGTCACTGTGAGGGTTTAAAAAGTGGTTATTCAACATGAGGCACGATCCAATTGACATTTTGAGTCATTTTTGGTACAGTCCAAAAAATCAATTTTCGGATGAAAAACGATGACTCCGGACCTGTTGAACGATCCCAAAATGGTTAATATGGATGACATTTTAACATTTAATCTTTTGACTCTAAATGACTGTTGGATGTGAATTATGACTTTGTCCACTAAAATAAGTGTGTTTAAAGTCATTTCTGTGCCTGAAACGGGTCAAAATTGAAGCTTTTGAGTAAGCAAAACTCTGTAAAAATGGCAATTTTGGTCACTGTGAGGGTTTAAAAAGTGGGTATTCAACATGAGGCACGATCCAATTGACATTTTGAATCATTTTTGGTACAGTCCAAAAAATCAATTTTCGGATGAAAAACGATGACTCCGGACCTGTCGAACGATCCCAAAATGGTCAATATGGATGAAATTTTAACATTTAATCTTTTGACTCTAAATGACTGTTGGGTGTGAATTATGACTTTGTCAACTAAAATAAGTTTGTTTAAAGTCATTTCTGTGCCTGAAACGGGTCAAAATTGAAGCTTTTGAGTAAGCAAAACTCTGTTAAAAATGGCAATTTTGGTCACTGTGAGGGTTTAAAAAGTGGTTATTCAACATGAGGCACGATCCAATTGACATTTTGAATCATTTTTTGTACAGTCCAAAAAATCAATTTTCGGATGAAAAACGATGACTCCGGACCTGTCGAACGATCCCAAAATGGTCAATATGGATGAAATTTTAACATTTAATCTTCTGACTCTAAATGACTGTTGGATGTGAATTATGACTTTGTCAACTAAAATAAGTATGTTTAAAGTCATTTCTGTGCCTGAAACGGGTCAAAATTTAAGCTTTTGAGTAAGCAAATATCTGTAAAAATGGCAATTTTGGTCACTGTGAGGGTTTAAAAAGTGGTTATTCAACATGAGGCACGATCCAATTGACATTTTGAATCGTTTTTGGTACAGTCCAAAAAAATCAATTTTCGGATGAAAAACGATGACTCCGGACCTGTCGAACGATCCCAAAATGGTCAATATGGATGAAATTTTAACATTTAATCTTTTGACTCTAAATGACTGTTGGATGTGAATTATGACTTTGTCAACTAAAATAAGTGTGTTTAAAGTTATTTCTGTGTCTGAAACGGGTCAAAATTGAAGCTTTTGAGTAAGCAAAACTCTGTAAAAATGGCAACTTTGGTCACTGTGAGGGTTTAAAAAGTGGTTATTCAACATGAGGCACGATCCAATTGACATTTTGAATCATTTTTGGTACAGTCCAAAAATCAATTTTCGGATGAAAAACGATGACTCCGGACCTGTCGAACGATCCCAAAATGGTCAATATGGATGAAATTTTAACATTTAATCTTTTGACTCTAAATGACTGTTGGATGTGAATTATGACTTTGTCAACTAAAATAAGTGTGTTTAAAGTCATTTCTGTGCCTGAAACGGGTCAAAATTGAAGCTTTTGAGTAAGCAAAACTCTGTAAAAATGGCAATTTTGGTCACTGTGAGGGTTTAAAAAGTGGTTATTCAACATGAGGCACGATCCAATTGTCATTTTGAATCATTTTTGGTACAGTCCAAAAAATCAATTTTCGGATGAAAAACGATGACTCCGGACCTGTCGAACGATCCCAAAATGGTCAATATGGATGAAATTTTAACATTTAATCTTTTGACTTTAAATGACTGTTGGATGTGAATTATGACTTTGTCAACTAAAATAAGTGTGTTTAAAGTCATTTCTGTGCCTGAAACGGGTCAAAATTGAAGCTTTTGAGTAAGCAAAACTCTGTAAAAATGGCAATTTTGGTCACTGTGAGGGTTTAAAAAGTGGTTATTCAACATGAGGCACGATCCAATTGACATTTTGAATCATTTTTTGTACAGTCCAAAAAATCAATTTTCGGATGAAAAACGATGACTCCGGACCTGTCGAACGATCCCAAAATGGTCAAACTGGATGAAATTTTAACATTTAATCTTTTGACTCTAAATGACTGTTGGATGTGAATTATGACTTTGTCAACTAAAATAAGTGTGTTTAAAGTCATTTCTGTGCCTGAAACGGGTCAAAATTTAAGCTTTTGAGTAAGCAAATATCTGTAAAAATGGCAATTTTGGTCACTGTGAGGGTTTAAAAAGTGGTTATTCAACATGAGGCACGAACCAATTGACATTTTGAATCATTTTTGGTACAGTCCAAAAAATCAATTTTCGGATGAAAAACGATGACTCCGGACCTGTCGAACAATCCCAAAATGGTCAATATGGATGAAATTTTAACATTTAATCTTCTGACTCTAAATGACTGTTGGATGTGAATTATGACTTTGTCAACTAAAATAAGTGTGTTTAAAGTCATTTCTGTGCCTGAAATGGGTCAAAATTGAAGCTTTTGAGTAAGCAAAACTCTGTAAAAATGGCAATTTTGGTCACTGTGAGGGTTTAAAAAGTGGTTATTCAACATGAGGCACGATCCAATTGACATTTTGAATCATTTTTGGTACGGTCCAAAAAATCAATTTTCGGATGAAAAACGATGACTCCGGACCTGTCGAACGATCCCAAAATGGTCAATATGGATGAAATTTTAACATTTAATCTTTTGACTCTAAATGACTGTTGGATGTGAATTATGACTTTGTCAACTAAAATAAGTGTGTTTAAAGTTATTTCTGTGTCTGAAACGGGTCAAAATTGAAGCTTTTGAGTAAGCAAAACTCTGTAAAAATGGCAACTTTGGTCACTGTGAGGGTTTAAAAAGTGGTTATTCAACATGAGGCACGATCCAATTGACATTTTGAATCATTTTTGGTACAGTCCAAAAAATCAATTTTCGGATGAAAAACGATGACTCCGGACCTGTCGAACGATCCCAAAATGGTCAATATGGATGAAATTTTAACATTTAATCTTTTGACTCTAAATGACTGTTGGATGTGAATTATGACTTTGTCAACTAAAATAAGTGTGTTTAAAGTCATTTCTGTGCCTGAAACGGGTCAAAATTGAAGCTTTTGAGTAAGCAAAACTCTGTAAAAATTGCAATTTTGGTCACTTTGAGGGTTTAAAAAGTGGCTATTCAACATGAGGCACGATCCAATTGACATTTTGAATCATTTTTGGTACAGTCCAAAAAATCAATTTTCGGATGAAAAACGATGACTCCGGACCTGTCGAACAATCCCAAAATGGTCAATATGGATGAAATTTTAACATTTAATCTTTTGACTCTAAATGACTGTTGGATGTGAATTATGACTTTGTCAACTAAAATAAGTGTGTTTAAAGTCATTTCTGTGCCTGAAACGGGTCAAAATTGAAGCTTTTGAGTAAGCAAAACTCTGTAAAAATGGCAATTTTGGTCACTGTGAGGGTTTAAAAAGTGGCTATTCAACATGAGGCACGATCCAATTGACATTTTGAATCATTTTTGGTACAGTCCAAAAAATCCATTTTCGGATGAAAAACGATGACTCCGGACCTGTCGAACGATCCCAAAATGGTCAATATGGATGAAATTTTAACATTTAATCTTTTGACTCTACATGACTGTTGGATGTGAATTATGACTTTGTCAACTAAAATAAGTGTGTTTAAAGTCATTTCTGTGCCTGAAACGGGTCAAAATTGATGCTTTTGAGTAAGAAAAACTCTGTAAAAATGCCAATTTTGGTCACTGTGAGGGTTTAAAAAGTGGTTATTCAACATGAGGCACGATCCAATTGACATTTTGAATCATTTTTGGTACAGTCCAAAAAATAAATTTTCGGATGAAAAACGATGACTCCGGACCTGTCGAACGATCCCAAAATGGTCAATATGGATGAAATTTTAACATTTAATCTTTTGACTCTAAATGACTGTTGGATGTGAATTATGACTTTGTCAACTAAAATAAGTGTGTTTAAAGTCATTTCTGTGCCTGAAACGGGTCAAAATTGAAGCTTTTGAGTAAGCAAAACTCTGTAAAAATGGCAATTTTGGTCACTGTGAGGATTTAAAAAGTGGCTATTCAACATGAGGCACGATCCAATTGACATTTTGAATCATTTTTGGTACAGTCCAAAAAATCCATTTTCGGATGAAAAACGATGACTCCGGACCTGTCGAACGATCCCAAAATGGTCAATATGGATGAAATTTTAACATTTAATCTTTTGACTCTACATGACTGTTGGATGTGAATTATGACTTTGTCAACTAAAATAAGTGTGTTTAAAGTCATTTCTGTGCCTGAAACGGGTCAAAATTGATGCTTTTGAGTAAGAAAAACTCTGTAAAAATGCCAATTTTGGTCACTGTGGGGGTTTAAAAAGTGGTTATTCAACATGAGGCACGATCCAATTGACATTTTGAATCATTTTTGGTACAGTCCAAAAAATAAATTTTCGGATGAAAAACGATGACTCCGGACCTGTCGAACGATCCCAAAATGGTCAATATGGATGAAATTTTAACATTTAATCTTTTGACTCTAAATGACTGTTGGATGTGAATTATGACTTTGTCAACTAAAATAAGTGTGTTTAAAGTCATTTCTGTGCCTGAAACGGGTCAAAATTGAAGCTTTTGAGTAAGCAAAACTCTGTAAAAATTGCAATTTTGGTCACTTTGAGGGTTTAAAAAGTGGCTATTCAACATGAGGCACGATCCAATTGACATTTTGAATCATTTTTGGTACAGTCCAAAAAATCAATTTTCGGATGAAAAACGATGACTCCGGACCTGTCGAACAATCCCAAAATGGTCAATATGGATGAAATTTTAACATTTAATCTTTTGACTCTAAATGACTGTTGGATGTGAATTATGACTTTGTCAACTAAAATAAGTGTGTTTAAAGTCATTTCTGTGCCTGAAACGGGTCAAAATTGAAGCTTTTGAGTAAGCAAAACTCTGTAAAAATGGCAATTTTGGTCACTGTGAGGGTTTAAAAAGTGGCTATTCAACATGAGGCACGATCCAATTGACATTTTGAATCATTTTTGGTACAGTCCAAAAAATCCATTTTCGGATGAAAAACGATGACTCCGGACCTGTCGAACGATCCAAAAATGGTCAATATGGATGAAATTTTAACATTTAATCTTTTGACTCTAAATGACTGTTGGATGTGAATTATGACTTTGTCAACTAAAATAAGTGTGTTTAAAGTCATTTCTGTGCCTGAAACGGGTCAAAATTGAAGCTTTTGAGTAAGCAAAACTCTGTAAAAATGGCAATTTTGGTCACTGTGAGGGTTTAAAAAGTGGTTATTCAACATGAGGCACGATCCAATTGACATTTTGAATCATTTTTGGTACAGTCCAAAAAATAAATTTTCGGATGAAAAACGATGACTCCGGACCTGTCGAACGATCCCAAAATGGTCAATATGGATGAAATTTTAACATTTAATCTTTTGACTCTAAATGACTGTTGGATGTGAATTATGACTTTGTCAACTAAAATAAGTGTGTTTAAAGTCATTTCTGTGCCTGAAACGGGTCAAAATTGAAGCTTTTGAGTAAGCAAAACTCTGTAAAAATGGCAATTTTGGTCACTGTGAGGGTTTAAAAAGTGGTTATTCAACATGAGGCACGATCCAATTGACATTTTGAATCATTTTTGGTACAGTCCAAAAAATCAATTTTCGGATGAAAAACGATGACTCCGGACCAGTCGAACGATCCCAAAATGGTCAATATGGACGAAATTTTAACATTTAATCTTTTGACTCTAAATGACTGTTGGATGTGAATTATGACTTTGTCAACTAAAATAAGTGTGTTTAAAGTCATTTCTGTGCCTGAAACGGGTCAAAATTGAAGCTTTTGAGTAAGCAAAACTCTGTAAAAATGGCAATTTTGGTCACTGTGAGGGTTTAAAAAGTGGTTATTCAACATGAGGCACGATCCAATTGACATTTTGAATCATTTTTGGTACAGTCCAAAAAATCAATTTTCGGATGAAAAACGATGACTCCGGACCTGTCGAACGATCCCAAAATGGTCAATATGGACGAAATTTTAACATTTAATCTTTTGACTCTAAATGACTGTTGGATGTGTATTATGACTTTGTCAACTAAAATAAGTGTGTTTAAAGTCATTTCTGTGCCTGAAACGGGTCAAAATTGAAGCTTTTGAGTAAGCAAAACTCTGTAAAAATGGCAATTTTGGTCACTGTGAGGGTTTAAAAAGTGGCTATTCAACATGAGGCACGATCCAATTGACATTTTGAATCATTTTTGGTACAGTCCAAAAAATCAATTTTCTGATGAAAAACGATGACTCCGGACCTGTCGAACGATCCCAAAATGGTCAATATGGATGAAATTTTAACATTTAATCTTTTGACTCTAAATGACTGTTGGATGTGAATTATGACTTTGTCAACTAAAATAAGTGTGTTTAAAGTCATTTCTGTGCCTGAAACGGGTCAAAATTGATGCTTTTGAGTAAGAAAAACTCTGTAAAAATGCCAATTTTGGTCACTGTGAGGGTTTAAAAAGTGGTTATTCAACATGAGGCACGATCCAATTGACATTTTGAATCATTTTTGGTACAGTCCAAAAAATAAATTTTCGGATGAAAAACGATGACTTCTGACCTGTCGAACAATCCCAAAATGGTCAATATGGATGAAATTTTAACATTTAATCTTTTGACTCTAAATGACTGTTGGATGTGAATTATGACTTTGTCAACTAAAATAAGTGTGTTTAAAGTCATTTCTGTGCCTGAAACGGGTCAAAATTGGAGCTTTTGTGTAAGCAAAACTCTGTAAAAATGGCAATTTTGGTCACTGTGAGGGTTTAAAAAGTGGTTATTTAACATGAGGCACGATCCAATTGACATTTTGAATCATTTTTTGTACAGTCCAAAAAATCAATTTTCGGATGAAAAACGATGACTCCGGACCTGTCGAACGATCCCAAAATGGTCAATATGGATGAAATTTTAACATTTAATCTTTTGACTTTAAATGACTGTTGGATGTGAATTATGACTTTGTCAACTAAAATAAGTGTGTTTAAAGTCATTTCTGTGCCTGAAACGGGTCAAAATTGAAGCTTTTGAGTAAGCAAAACTCTGTAAAAATGGCAATTTTGGTCACTGTGAGGGTTTAAAAAGTGGTTATTCAACATGAGGCACGATCCAATTGACATTTTGAATCATTTTTGGTACAGTCCAAAAAATCAATTTTCGGATGAAAAACGATGACTCCGGACCTGTCGAACGATCCCAAAATGGTCAATATGGATGAAATTTTAACATTTAATCTTTTGACTCTAAATGACTGTTGGATGTGAATTATGACTTTGTCAACTAAAATAAGTGTGTTTAAAGTCATTTCTGTGCCTGAAACGGGTCAAAATTAAAGCTTTTGAGTAAGCAAAACTCTGTAAAAATGGCAATTTTGGTCACTGTGAGGGTTTAAAAAGTGGCTATTCAACATGAGGCACGATCCAATTGACATTTTGAATCATTTTTGGTACAGTCCAAAAAATCCATTTTCGGATGAAAAACGATGACTCCGGACCTGTCGAACGATCCCAAAATGGTCAATATGGATGAAATTTTAACATTTAATCTTTTGACTCTAAATGACTGTTGGATGTGAATTATGACTTTGTCAACTAAAATAAGTGTGTTTAAAGTCATTTCTGTGCCTGAAACGGGTCAAAATTGATGCTTTTGAGTAAGAAAAACTCTGTAAAAATGCCAATTTTGGTCACTGTGAGGGTTTAAAAAGTGGTTATTCAACATGAGGCACGATCCAATTGACATTTTGAATCATTTTTGGTACAGTCCAAAAAATAAATTTTCGGATGAAAAACGATGACTCCGGACCTGTCGAACAATCCCAAAATGGTCAATATGGATGAAATTTTAACATTTAATCTTTTGACTCTAAATGACTGTTGGATGTGAATTATGACTTTGTCAACTAAAATAAGTGTGTTTAAAGTAATTTCTGTGCCTGAAACGGGTCAAAATTGAAGCTTTTGAGTAAGCAAAACTCTGTAAAAATGGCAATTTTGGTCACTTTGAGGGTTTAAAAAGTGGCTATTCAACATGAGGCACGATCCAATTGACATTTTGAATCATTTTTGGTACAGTCCAAAAAATCAATTTTCGGATGAAAAACGATGACTCCGGACCTGTCGAACAATCCCAAAATGGTCAATATGGATGAAATTTTAACATTTAATCTTTTGACTCTAAATGACTGTTGGATGTGAATTATGACTTTGTCAACTAAAATAAGTGTGTTTAAAGTCATTTCTGTGCCTGAAACGGGTCAAAATTAAAGCTTTTGAGTAAGCAAAACTCTGTAAAAATGGCAATTTTGGTCACTGTGAGGGTTTAAAAAGTGGCTATTCAACATGAGGCACGATCCAATTGACATTTTGAATCATTTTTGGTACAGTCCAAAAAATCCATTTTCGGATGAAAAACGATGACTCCGGACCTGTCGAACGATCCCAAAATGGTCAATATGGATGAAATTTTAACATTTAATCTTTTGACTCTAAATGACTGTTGGATGTGAATTATGACTTTGTCAACTAAAATAAGTGTGTTTAAAGTCATTTCTGTGCCTGAAACGGGTCAAAATTGATGCTTTTGAGTAAGAAAAACTCTGTAAAAATGCCAATTTTGGTCACTGTGAGGGTTTAAAAAGTGGTTATTCAACATGAGGCACGATCCAATTGACATTTTTAATCATTTTTGGTACAGTCCAAAAAATAAATTTTCGGATGAAAAACGATGACTCCGGACCTGTCGAACAATCCCAAAATGGTCAATATGGATGAAATTTTAACATTTAATCTTTTGACTCTAAATGACTGTTGGATGTGAATTATGACTTTGTCAACTAAAATAAGTGTGTTTAAAGTCATTTCTGTGCCTGAAACGGGTCAAAATTGAAGCTTTTGAGTAAGCAAAACTCTGTAAAAATGGCAATTTTGGTCACTTTGAGGGTTTAAAAAGTGGCTATTCAACATGAGGCACGATCCAATTGACATTTTGAATCATTTTTGGTACAGTCCAAAAAATCAATTTTCGGATGAAAAACGATGACTCCGGACCTGTCGAACAATCCCAAAATGGTCAATATGGATGAAATTTTAACATTTAATCTTTTGACTCTAAATGACTGTTGGATGTGAATTATGACTTTGTCAACTAAAATAAGTGTGTTTAAAGTCATTTCTGTGCCTGAAACGGGTCAAAATTGAAGCTTTTGAGTAAGCAAAACTCTGTAAAAATGGCAATTTTGGTCACTGTGAGGGTTTAAAAAGTGGCTATTCAACATGAGGCATGATCCACTTGACATTTTGAATCATTTTTGGTACAGTCCAAAAAATCAATTTTCGGATGAAAAACGATGACTCCGGACCTGTCGAACGATCCCAAAATGGTGAATATGGATGAAATTTTAACATTTAATCTTTTGACTCTAAATGACTGTTGGATGTGAATTATGACTTTGTCAACTAAAATAAGTGTGTTTAAAGTCATTTCTGTGCCTGAAACGGGTCAAAATTGATGCTTTTGAGTAAGAAAAACTCTGTAAAAATGCCAATTTTGGTCACTGGGAGGGTTTAAAAAGTGGTTATTCAACATGAGGCACGATCCAATTGACATTTTGAATCATTTTTGGTACAGTCCAAAAAATAAATTTTCGGATGAAAAACGATGACTCCGGACCTGTCGAACAATCCCAAAATGGTCAATATGGATGAAATTTTAACATTTAATCTTTTGACTCTAAATGACTGTTGGATGTGAATTATGACTTTGTCAACTAAAATAAGTGTGTTTAAAGTCATTTCTGTGCCTGAAACGGGTCAAAATTGAAGCTTTTGAGTAAGCAAAACTCTGTAAAAATGGCAATTTTGGTCACTGTGAGGGTTTAAAAAGTGGTTATTCAACATGAGGCACGATCCAATTGACATTTTGAATCATTTTTGGTACAGTCCAAAAAATCAATTTTCGGATGAAAAACAATGATTCCGGACCAGTCGAACGATCCCAAAATGGTCAATATGGACGAAATTTTAACATTTAATCTTTTGACTCTAAATGACTGTTGGATGTGAATTATGACTTTGCCAACTAAAATAAGTGTGTTTAAAGTCATTTCTGTGCCTGAAACGGGTCAAAATTGAAGCTTTTGAGTAAGCAAAACTCTGTAAAAATGGCAATTTTGGTCACTGTGAGGGTTTAAAAAGTGGTTATTCAACATGAGGCACGATCCAATTGACATTTTGAATCATTTTTGGTACAGTCCAAAAAATCAATTTTCGGATGAAAAACGATGACTCCGGACCTGTCGAACGATCCCAAAATGGTCAATATGGATGAAATTTTAACATTTAATCTTTTGACTTTAAATGACTGTTGGATGTGAATTATGACTTTGTCAACTAAAATAAGTGTGTTTAAAGTCATTTCTGTGCCTGAAACGGGTCAAAATTGAAGCTTTTGAGTAAGCAAAACTCTGTAAAAATGGCAATTTTGGTCACTGTGAGGGTTTAAAAAGTGGTTATTCAACATGAGGCACGATCCAATTGACATTTTGAATCATTTTTGGTACAGTCCAAAAAATCAATTTTCGGATGAAAAACGATGACTCCGGACCTGTCGAACGATCCCAAAATGGTCAATATGGATGAAATTTTAACATTTAATCTTTTGACTCTAAATGACTGTTGTATGTGAATTATGACTTTGTCAACTAAAATAAGTATGTTTAAAGTCATTTCTGTGCCTGAAACGGGTCAAAATTTAAGCTTTTGAGTAAGCAAATATCTGTAAAAATGGCAATTTTGGTCACTGTGAGGGTTTAAAAAGTGGTTATTCAACATGAGGCACGATCCAATTGACATTTTGAATCATTTTTGGTACAGTCCAAAAAATCAATTTTCGGATGAAAAACGATGACTCCGGACCTGTCGAACAATCCCAAAATGGTCAATATGGATGAAATTTTAACATTTAATCTTCTGACTCTAAATGACTGTTGGATGTGAATTATGACTTTGTCAACTAAAATAAGTGTGTTTAAAGTCATTTCTGTGCCTGAAATGGGTCAAAATTGAAGCTTTTGAGTAAGCAAAACTCTGTAAAAATGGCAATTTTGGTCACTGTGAGGGTTTAAAAAGTGGTTATTCAACATGAGGCACGATCCAATTGACATTTTGAATCATTTTTGGTACAGTCCAAAAAATCAATTTTCGGATGAAAAACGATGACTCCGGACCTGTCGAACGATACCAAAATGGTCAATATGGATGAAATTTTAACATTTAATCTTTTGACTTTAAATGACTGTTGGATGTGAATTATGACTTTGTCAACTAAAATAAGTGTGTTTAAAGTCATTTCTGTGCCTGAAACGGGTCAAAATTGAAGCTTTTGAGTAAGCACAACTCTGTAAAAATGGCAATTTTGGTCACTGTGAGGGTTTAAAAAGTGGTTATTCAACATGAGGCACGATCCAATTGACATTTTGAATCATTTTTGGTACAGTCCAAAAAATCAATTTTCGGATGAAAAACGATGACTCCGGACCTGTCGAACGATCCCAAAATGGTCAATATGGATGAAATTTTAACATTTAATCTTTTGACTCTAAATGACTGTTGGATGTGAATTATGACTTTGTCAACTAAAATAAGTGTGTTTAAAGTCATTTCTGTGCCTGAAACGGGTCAAAATTGAAGCTTTTGAGTAAGCAAAACTCTGTAAAAATGGCAATTTTGGTCACTTTGAGGGTTTAAAAAGTGGCTATTCAACATGAGGCACGATCCAATTGACATTTTGAATCATTTTTGGTACAGTCCAAAAAATCAATTTTCGGATGAAAAACGATGACTCCGGACCTGTCGAACAATCCCAAAATGGTCAATATGGATGAAATTTTAACATTTAATCTTTTGACTCTAAATGACTGTTGGATGTGAATTATGACTTTGTCAACTAAAATAAGTGTGTTTAAAGTCATTTCTGTGCCTGAAACGGGTCAAAATTGAAGCTTTTGAGTAAGCAAAACTCTGTAAAAATGGCAATTTTGGTCACTGTGAGGGTTTAAAAAGTGGCTATTCAACATGAGGCACGATCCAATTGACATTTTGAATCATTTTTGGTACAGTCCAAAAAATCCATTTTCGGATGAAAAACGATGACTCCGGACCTGTCGAACGATCCCAAAATGGTCAATATGGATGAAATTTTAACATTTAATCTTTTGACTCTAAATGACTGTTGGATGTGAATTATGACTTTGTCAACTAAAATAAGTGTGTTTAAAGTCATTTCTGTGCCTGAAACGGGTCATAATTGATGCTTTTGAGTAAGAAAAACTCTGTAAAAATGGCAATTTTGGTCACTGTGAGGGTTTAAAAAGTGGTTATTCAACATGAGGCACGATCCAATCGACATTTTGAATCATTTTTGGTACAGTCCAAAAAATCAATTTTCGGATGAAAAACGATGACTCCGGACCTGTCGAACGATCCCAAAATGGTCAATATGGACGAAATTTTAACATTTAATCTTTTGACTCTAAATGACTGTTGGATGTGAATTATGACTTTGTCAACTAAAATAAGTGTGTTTAAAGTCATTTCTGTGCCTGAAACGGGTCAAAATTGAAGCTTTTGAGTAAGCAAAACTCTGTAAAAATGGCAATTTTGGTCACTGTGAGGGTTTAAAAAGTGGTTATTCAACATGAGGCACGATCCAATTGACATTTTGAATCATTTTTGGTACAGTCCAAAAAATCAATTTTCGGATGAAAAACGATGACTCCGGACCTGTCGAACGATCCCAAAATGGTCAATATGGATGAAATTTTAACATTTAATCTTTTGACTTTAAATGACTGTTGGATGTGAATTATGACTTTGTCAACTAAAATAAGTGTGTTTAAAGTCATTTCTGTGCCTGAAACGGGTCAAAATTGAAGCTTTTGAGTAAGCAAAACTCTGTAAAAATGGCAATTTTGGTCACTGTGAGGGTTTAAAAAGTGGTTATTCAACATGAGGCACGATCCAATTGACATTTTGAATCATTTTTGGTACAGTCCAAAAAATCAATTTTCGGATGAAAAACGATGACTCCGGACCTGTCGAACGATCCCAAAATGGTCAATATGGATGAAATTTTAACATTTAATCTTTTGACTCTAAATGACTGTTGTATGTGAATTATGACTTTGTCAACTAAAATAAGTATGTTTAAAGTCATTTCTGTGCCTGAAACGGGTCAAAATTTAAGCTTTTGAGTAAGCAAATATCTGTAAAAATGGCAATTTTGGTCACTGTGAGGGTTTAAAAAGTGGTTATTCAACATGAGGCACGATCCAATTGACATTTTGAATCATTTTTGGTACAGTCCAAAAAATCAATTTTCGGATGAAAAACGATGACTCCGGACCTGTCGAACAATCCCAAAATGGTCAATATGGATGAAATTTTAACATTTAATCTTCTGACTCTAAATGACTGTTGGATGTGAATTATGACTTTGTCAACTAAAATAAGTGTGTTTAAAGTCATTTCTGTGCCTGAAATGGGTCAAAATTGAAGCTTTTGAGTAAGCAAAACTCTGTAAAAATGGCAATTTTGGTCACTGTGAGGGTTTAAAAAGTGGTTGTTCAACATGAGGCACGATCCAATTGACATTTTGAATCATTTTTGGTACAGTCCAAAAAATCAATTTTCGGATGAAAAACGATGACTCCGGACCTGTCGAACGATCCCAAAATGGTCAATATGGATGAAATTTTAACATTTAATCTTTTGACTTTAAATGACTGTTGGATGTGAATTATGACTTTGTCAACTAAAATAAGTGTGTTTAAAGTCATTTCTGTGCCTGAAACGGGTCAAAATTGAAGCTTTTGAGTAAGCACAACTCTGTAAAAATGGCAATTTTGGTCACTGTGAGGGTTTAAAAAGTGGTTATTCAACATGAGGCACGATCCAATTGACATTTTGAATCATTTTTGGTACAGTCCAAAAAATCAATTTTCGGATGAAAAACGATGACTCCGGACCTGTCGAACGATCCCAAAATGGTCAATATGGATGAAATTTTAACATTTAATCTTTTGACTCTAAATGACTGTTGGATGTGAATTATGACTTTGTCAACTAAAATAAGTGTGTTTAAAGTCATTTCTGTGCCTGAAACGGGTCAAAATTGAAGCTTTTGAGTAAGCAAAACTCTGTAAAAATGGCAATTTTGGTCACTTTGAGGGTTTAAAAAGTGGCTATTCAACATGAGGCACGATCCAATTGACATTTTGAATCATTTTTGGTACAGTCCAAAAAATCAATTTTCGGATGAAAAACGATGACTCCGGACCTGTCGAACAATCCCAAAATGGTCAATATGGATGAAATTTTAACATTTAATCTTTTGACTCGAAATGACTGTTGGATGTGAATTATGACTTTGTCAACTAAAATAAGTGTGTTTAAAGTCATTTCTGTGCCTGAAACGGGTCAAAATTGAAGCTTTTGAGTAAGCAAAACTCTGTAAAAATGGCAATTTTGGTCACTGTGAGGGTTTAAAAAGTGGCTATTCAACATGAGGCACGATCCAATTGACATTTTGAATCATTTTTGGTACAGTCCAAAAAATCCATTTTCGGATGAAAAACGATGACTCCGGACCTGTCGAACGATCCCAAAATGGTCAATATGGATGAAATTTTAACATTTAATCTTTTGACTCTAAATGACTGTTGGATGTGAATTATGACTTTGTCAACTATATTAAGTGTGTTTAAAGTCATTTCTGTGCCTGAAACGGGTCATAATTGATGCTTTTGAGTAAGAAAAACTCGGTAAAAATGCCAATTTTGGTCACTGTGAGGGTTTAAAAAGTGGTTATTCAACATGAGGCACGATCCAATTGACATTTTGAATCATTTTTGGTACAGTCCAAAAAATAAATTTTCGGATGAAAAACGATGACTCCGGACCTGTCGAACAATCCCAAAATGGTCAATATGGATGAAATTTTAACATTTAATCTTTTGACTCTAAATGACTGTTGGATGTGAATTATGACTTTGTCAACTAAAATAAGTGTGTTTAAAGTCATTTCTGTGCCTGAAACGGGTCAAAATTGAAGCTTTTGAGAAAGCAAAACTCTGTAAAAATGGCAATTTTGGTCACTGTGAGGGTTTAAAAAGTGGTTATTCAACATGAGGCACAATCCAATTGACATTTTGAATAATTTTTGGTACAGTCCAAAAAATCAATTTTCGGATGAAAAACGATGACTCCGGACCAGTCGAACGATCCCAAAATGGTCAATATGGACGAAATTTTAACATTTAATCTTTTGACTCTAAATGACTGTTGGATGTGAATTATGACTTTGTCAACTAAAATAAGTGTGTTTAAAGTCATTTCTGTGCCTGAAACGGGTCAAAATTGAAGCTTTTGAGTAAGCAAAACTCTGTAAAAATGGCAATTTTGGTCACTGTGAGGGTTTAAAAAGTGGTTATTCAACATGAGGCACGATCCAATTGACATTTTGAATCATTTTTGGTACAGTCCAAAAAATCAATTTTCGGATGAAAAACGATGACTCCGGACCTGTCGAACGATCCCAAAATGGTCAATATGGACGAAATTTTAACATTTAATCTTTTGACTCTAAATGACTGTTGGATGTGAATTATGACTTTGTCAACTAAAATAAGTGTGTTTAAAGTCATTTCTGTGCCTGAAACGGGTCAAAATTGAAGCTTTTGAGTAAGCAAAACTCTGTAAAAATGGCAATTTTGGTCACTTTGAGGGTTTAAAAAGTGGCTATTCAACATGAGGCACGATCCAATTGACATTTTGAATCATTTTTGGTACAGTCCAAAAAATCAATTTTCGGATGAAAAACGATGACTCCGGACCTGTCGAACAATCCCAAAATGGTCAATATGGATGAAATTTTAACATTTAATCTTTTGACTCTAAATGACTGTTGGATGTGAATTATGACTTTGTCAACTAAAATAAGTGTGTTTAAAGTCATTTCTGTGCCTGAAACGGGTCAAAATTGAAGCTTTTGAGTAAGCAAAACTCTGTAAAAATGGCAATTTTGGTCACTGTGAGGGTTTAAAAAGTGGTTATTCAACATGAGGCACGATCCAATCGACATTTTGAATCATTTTTGGTACAGTCCAAAAAATCAATTTTCGGATGAAAAACGATGACTCCGGACCTGTCGAACGATCCCAAAATGGTCAATATGGACGAAATTTTAACATTTAATCTTTTGACTCTAAATGACTGTTGGATGTGAATTATGACTTTGTCAACTAAAATAAGTGTGTTTAAAGTCATTTCTGTGCCTGAAACGGGTCAAAATTGAAGCTTTTGAGTAAGCAAAACTCTGTAAAAATGGCAATTTTGGTCACTGTGAGGGTTTAAAAAGTGGTTATTCAACATGAGGCACGATCCAATTGACATTTTGAATCATTTTTTGTACAGTCCAAAAAATCAATTTTCGGATGAAAAACGATGACTCCGGATAGGTCGAACGATCCCAAAATGGTCAATATGGATGAAATTTTAACATTTAATCTTTTGACTCTAAATGACTGTTGGATGTGAATTATGACTTTGTCAACTAAAATAAGTATGTTTAAAGTCATTTCTGTGCCTGAAACGGGTCAAAATTTAAGCTTTTGAGTAAGCAAATATCTGTAAAAATGGCAATTTTGGTCACTGTGAGGGTTTAAAAAGTGGTTATTCAACATGAGGCACGATCCAATTGACATTTTGAATCATTTTTGGTACAGTCCAAAAAATCAATTTTCGGATGAAAAACGATGACTCCGGACCTGTCGAACAATCCCAAAATGGTCAATATGGATGAAATTTTAACATTTAATCTTCTGACTCTAAATGACTGTTGGATGTGAATTATGACTTTGTCAACTAAAATAAGTGTGTTTAAAGTCATTTCTGTGCCTGAAATGGGTCAAAATTGAAGCTTTTGAGTAAGCAAAACTCTGTAAAAATGGCAATTTTGGTCACTGTGAGGGTTTAAAAAGTGGTTATTCAACATGAGGCACGATCCAATTGACATTTTGAATCATTTTTGGTACAGTCCAAAAAATCAATTTTCGGATGAAAAACGATGACTCCGGACCTGTCGAACGATCCCAAAATGGTCAATATGGATGAAATTTTAACATTTAATCTTTTGACTCTAAATGACTGTTGGATGTGAATTATGACTTTGTCAACTAAAATAAGTGTGTTTAAAGTCATTTCTGTGCCTGAAACGGGTCAAAATTGAAGCTTTTGAGTAAGCAAAACTCTGTAAAAATGGCAATTTTGGTCACTGTGAGGGTTTAAAAAGTGGCTATTCAACATGAGGCACGATCCAATTGACATTTTGAATCATTTTTGGTACAGTCCAAAAAATCCATTTTCGGATGAAAAACGATGACTCCGGACCTGTCGAACGATCCCAAAATGGTCAATATGGATGAAATTTTAACATTTAATCTTTTGACTCTAAATGACTGTTGGATGTGAATTATGACTTTGTCAACTAAAATAAGTGTGTTTAAAGTCATTTCTGTGCCTGAAACGGGTCAAAATTGATGCTTTTGAGTAAGAAAAACTCTGTAAAAATGCCAATTTTGGTCACTGTGAGGGTTTAAAAAGTGGTTATTCAACATGAGGCACGATCCAATTGACATTTTGAATCATTTTTGGTACAGTCCAAAAAATAAATTTTCGGATGAAAAACGATGACTCCGGACCTGTCGAACAATCCCAAAATGGTCAATATGGATGAAATTTTAACATTTAATCTTTTGACTCTAAATGACTGTTGGATGTGAATTATGACTTTGTCAACTAAAATAAGTGTGTTTAAAGTCATTTCTGTGCCTGAAACGGGTCAAAATTGAAGCTTTTGAGTAAGCAAAACTCTGTAAAAATGGCAATTTTGGTCACTGTGAGGGTTTAAAAAGTGGTTATTCAACATGAGGCACAATCCAATTGACATTTTGAATCATTTTTGGTACAGTCCAAAAAATCAATTTTCGGATGAAAAACGATGACTCCGGACCAGTCGAACGATCCCAAAATGGTCAATATGGACGAAATTTTAACATTTAATCTTTTGACTCTAAATGACTGTTGGATGTGAATTATGACTTTGTCAACTAAAATAAGTGTGTTTAAAGTCATTTCTGTGCCTGAAACGGGTCAAAATTGAAGCTTTTGAGTAAGCAAAACTCTGTAAAAATGGCAATTTTGGTCACTTTGAGGGTTTAAAAAGTGGCTATTCAACATGAGGCACGATCCAATTGACATTTTGAATCATTTTTGGTACAGTCCAAAAAATCAATTTTCGGATGAAAAACGATGACTCCGGACCTGTCGAACAATCCCAAAATGGTCAATATGGATGAAATTTTAACATTTAATCTTTTGACTCTAAATGACTGTTGGATGTGAATTATGACTTTGTCAACTAAAATAAGTGTGTTTAAAGTCATTTCTGTGCCTGAAACGGGTCATAATTGATGCTTTTGAGTAAGAAAAACTCTGTAAAAATGCCAATTTTGGTCACTGTGAGGGTTTAAAAAATGGTTATTCAACATGAGGCACGATCCAATTGACATTTTGAATCATTTTTGGTACAGTCCAAAAAATAAATTTTCGGATGAAAAACGATGACTCCGGACCTGTCGAACAATCCCAAAATGGTCAATATGGATGAAATTTTAACATTTAATCTTTTGACTCTAAATGACTGTTGGATGTGAATTATGACTTTGTCAACTAAAATAAGTGTGTTTAAAGTCATTTCTGTGCCTGAAACGGGTCAAAATTGAAGCTTTTGAGTAAGCAAAACTCTGTAAAAATGGCAATTTTGGTCACTGTGAGGGTTTAAAAAGTGGTTATTCAACATGAGGCACGATCCAATCGACATTTTGAATCATTTTTGGTACAGTCCAAAAAATCAATTTTCGGATGAAAAATGATGACTCCGGACCTGTCGAACGATCCCAAAATGGTCAATATGGACGAAATTTTAACATTTAATCTTTTGACTCTAAATGACTGTTGGATGTGAATTATGACTTTGTCAACTAAAATAAGTGTGTTTAAAGTCATTTCTGTGCCTGAAACGGGTCAAAATTGAAGCTTTTGAGTAAGCAAAACTCTGTAAAAATGGCAATTTTGGTCACTGTGAGGGTTTAAAAAGTGGTTATTCAACATGAGGCACGATCCAATTGACATTTTGAATCATTTTTGGTACAGTCCAAAAAATCAATTTTCGGATGAAAAACGATGACTCCGGACCTGTCGAACGATCCCAAAATGGTCAATATGGATGAAATTTTAACATTTAATCTTTTGACTTTAAATGACTGTTGGATGTGAATTATGACTTTGTCAACTAAAATAAGTGTGTTTAAAGTCATTTCTGTGCCTGAAACGGGTCAAAATTGAAGCTTTTGAGTAAGCAAAACTCTGTAAAAATGGCAATTTTGGTCACTGTGAGGGTTTAAAAAGTGGTTATTCAACATGAGGCACGATCCAATTGACATTTTGAATCATTTTTGGTACAGTCCAAAAAATCAATTTTCGGATGAAAAACGATGACTCCGGACCTGTCGAACGATCCCAAAATGGTCAATATGGATGAAATTTTAACATTTAATCTTTTGACTCTAAATGACTGTTGTATGTGAATTATGACTTTGTCAACTAAAATAAGTATGTTTAAAGTCATTTCTGTGCCTGAAACGGGTCAAAATTTAAGCTTTTGAGTAAGCAAATATCTGTAAAAATGGCAATTTTGGTCACTGTGAGGGTTTAAAAAGTGGTTATTCAACATGAGGCACGATCCAATTGACATTTTGAATCATTTTTGGTACAGTCCAAAAAATCCATTTTCGGATGAAAAACGATGACTCCGGACCTGTCGAACGATCCCAAAATGGTCAATATGGATGAAATTTTAACATTTAATCTTTTGACTCTAAATGACTGTTGGATGTGAATTATGACTTTGTCAACTAAAATAAGTGTGTTTAAAGTCATTTCTGTGCCTGAAACGGGTCATAATTGATGCTTTTGAGTAAGAAAAACTCTGTAAAAATGCCAATTTTGGTCACTGTGAGGGTTTAAAAAGTGGTTATTCAACATGAGGCACGATCCAATTGACATTTTGAATCATTTTTGGTACAGTCCAAAAAATAAATTTTCGGATGAAAAACGATGACTCCGGACCTGTCGAACAATCCCAAAATGGTCAATATGGATGAAATTTTAACATTTAATCTTTTGACTCTAAATGACTGTTGGATGTGAATTATGACTTTGTCAACTAAAATAAGTGTGTTTAAAGTCATTTCTGTGCCTGAAACGGGTCAAAATTGAAGCTTTTGAGTAAGCAAAACTCTGTAAAAATGGCAATTTTGGTCACTGTGAGGGTTTAAAAAGTGGTTATTCAACATGAGGCACAATCCAATTGACATTTTGAATAATTTTTGGTACAGTCCAAAAAATCAATTTTCGGATGAAAAACGATGACTCCGGACCAGTCGAACGATCCCAAAATGGTCAATATGGACGAAATTTTAACATTTAATCTTTTGACTCTAAATGACTGTTGGATGTGAATTATGACTTTGTCAACTAAAATAAGTGTGTTTAAAGTCATTTCTGTGCCTGAAACGGGTCAAAATTGAAGCTTTTGAGTAAGCAAAACTCTGTAAAAATGGCAATTTTGGTCACTGTGAGGGTTTAAAAAGTGGTTATTCAACATGAGGCACGATCCAATTGACATTTTGAATCATTTTTGGTACAGTCCAAAAAATCAATTTTCGGATGAAAAACGATGACTCCGGACCTGTCGAACGATCCCAAAATGGTCAATATGGACGAAATTTTAACATTTAATCTTTTGACTCTAAATGACTGTTGGATGTGAATTATGACTTTGTCAACTAAAATAAGTGTGTTTAAAGTCATTTCTGTGCCTGAAACGGGTCAAAATTGAAGCTTTTGAGTAAGCAAAACTCTGTAAAAATGGCAATTTTGGTCACTTTGAGGGTTTAAAAAGTGGCTATTCAACATGAGGCACGATCCAATTGACATTTTGAATCATTTTTGGTACAGTCCAAAAAATCAATTTTCGGATGAAAAACGATGACTCCGGACCTGTCGAACAATCCCAAAATGGTCAATATGGATGAAATTTTAACATTTAATCTTTTGACTCTAAATGACTGTTGGATGTGAATTATGACTTTGTCAACTAAAATAAGTGTGTTTAAAGTCATTTCTGTGCCTGAAACGGGTCAAAATTGAAGCTTTTGAGTAAGCAAAACTCTGTAAAAATGGCAATTTTGGTCACTGTGAGGGTTTAAAAAGTGGTTATTCAACATGAGGCACGATCCAATCGACATTTTGAATCATTTTTGGTACAGTCCAAAAAATCAATTTTCGGATGAAAAACGATGACTCCGGACCTGTCGAACGATCCCAAAATGGTCAATATGGACGAAATTTTAACATTTAATCTTTTGACTCTAAATGACTGTTGGATGTGAATTATGACTTTGTCAACTAAAATAAGTGTGTTTAAAGTCATTTCTGTGCCTGAAACGGGTCAAAATTGAAGCTTTTGAGTAAGCAAAACTCTGTAAAAATGGCAATTTTGGTCACTGTGAGGGTTTAAAAAGTGGTTATTCAACATGAGGCACGATCCAATTGACATTTTGAATCATTTTTTGTACAGTCCAAAAAATCAATTTTCGGATGAAAAACGATGACTCCGGATAGGTCGAACGATCCCAAAATGGTCAATATGGATGAAATTTTAACATTTAATCTTTTGACTCTAAATGACTGTTGGATGTGAATTATGACTTTGTCAACTAAAATAAGTATGTTTAAAGTCATTTCTGTGCCTGAAACGGGTCAAAATTTAAGCTTTTGAGTAAGCAAATATCTGTAAAAATGGCAATTTTGGTCACTGTGAGGGTTTAAAAAGTGGTTATTCAACATGAGGCACGATCCAATTGACATTTTGAATCATTTTTGGTACAGTCCAAAAAATCAATTTTCGGATGAAAAACGATGACTCCGGACCTGTCGAACAATCCCAAAATGGTCAATATGGATGAAATTTTAACATTTAATCTTCTGACTCTAAATGACTGTTGGATGTGAATTATGACTTTGTCAACTAAAATAAGTGTGTTTAAAGTCATTTCTGTGCCTGAAATGGGTCAAAATTGAAGCTTTTGAGTAAGCAAAACTCTGTAAAAATGGCAATTTTGGTCACTGTGAGGGTTTAAAAAGTGGTTATTCAACATGAGGCACGATCCAATTGACATTTTGAATCATTTTTGGTACAGTCCAAAAAATCAATTTTCGGATGAAAAACGATGACTCCGGACCTGTCGAACGATCCCAAAATGGTCAATATGGATGAAATTTTAACATTTAATCTTTTGACTCTAAATGACTGTTGGATGTGAATTATGACTTTGTCAACTAAAATAAGTATGTTTAAAGTCATTTCTGTGCCTGAAACGGGTCAAAATTTAAGCTTTTGAGTAAGCAAATATCTGTAAAAATGGCAATTTTGGTCACTGTGAGGGTTTAAAAAGTGGTTATTCAACATGAGGCACGATCCAATTGACATTTTGAATCATTTTTGGTACAGTCCAAAAAATCAATTTTCGGATGAAAAACGATGACTCCGGACCTGTCGAACAATCCCAAAATGGTCAATATGGATGAAATTTTAACATTTAATCTTCTGACTCTAAATGACTGTTGGATGTGAATTATGACTTTGTCAACTAAAATAAGTGTGTTTAAAGTCATTTCTGTGCCTGAAATGGGTCAAAATTGAAGCTTTTGAGTAAGCAAAACTCTGTAAAAATGGCAATTTTGGTCACTGTGAGGGTTTAAAAAGTGGTTATTCAACATGAGGCACGATCCAATTGACATTTTGAATCATTTTTGGTACAGTCCAAAAAATCAATTTTCGGATGAAAAACGATGACTCCGGACCTGTCGAACGATCCCAAAATGGTCAATATGGATGAAATTTTAACATTTAATCTTTTGACTCTAAATGACTGTTGGATGTGAATTATGACTTTGTCAACTAAAATAAGTGTGTTTAAAGTCATTTCTGTGCCTGAAACGGGTCAAAATTGAAGCTTTTGAGTAAGCAAAACTCTGTAAAAATGGCAATTTTGGTCACTGTGAGGGTTTAAAAAGTGGCTATTCAACATGAGGCACGATCCAATTGACATTTTGAATCATTTTTGGTACAGTCCAAAAAATCCATTTTCGGATGAAAAACGATGACTCCGGACCTGTCGAACGATCCCAAAATGGTCAATATGGATGAAATTTTAACATTTAATCTTTTGACTCTAAATGACTGTTGGATGTGAATTATGACTTTGTCAACTAAAATAAGTGTGTTTAAAGTCATTTCTGTGCCTGAAACGGGTCAAAATTGATGCTTTTTTGAGTAAGAAAAACTCTGTAAAAATGCCAATTTTGGTCACTGTGAGGGTTTAAAAAGTGGTTATTCAACATGAGGCACGATCCAATTGACATTTTGAATCATTTTTGGTACAGTCCAAAAAATAAATTTTCGGATGAAAAACGATGACTCCGGACCTGTCGAACAATCCCAAAATGGTCAATATGGATGAAATTTTAACATTTAATCTTTTGACTCTAAATGACTGTTGGATGTGAATTATGACTTTGTCAACTAAAATAAGTGTGTTTAAAGTCATTTCTGTGCCTGAAACGGGTCAAAATTGAAGCTTTTGAGTAAGCAAAACTCTGTAAAAATGGCAATTTTGGTCACTGTGAGGGTTTAAAAAGTGGTTATTCAACATGAGGCACAATCCAATTGACATTTTGAATCATTTTTGGTACAGTCAAAAAATCAATTTTCGGATGAAAAACGATGACTCCGGACCAGTCGAACGATCCCAAAATGGTCAATATGGACGAAATTTTAACATTTAATCTTTTGACTCTAAATGACTGTTGGATGTGAATTATGACTTTGTCAACTAAAATAAGTGTGTTTAAAGTCATTTCTGTGCTGAAACGGGTCAAAATTGAAGCTTTTGAGTAAGCAAAAACTCTGTAAAAATGGCAATTTTGGTCACTTTGAGGGTTTAAAAAGTGGCTATTCAACATGAGGCACGATCCAATTGACATTTTGAATCATTTTTGGTACAGTCCAAAAAATCAATTTTCGGATGAAAACGATGACTCCGGACCTGTCGAACAATCCCAAAATGGTCAATATGGATGAAATTTTAACATTTAATCTTTTGACTCTAAATGACTGTTGGATGTGAATTATGACTTTGTCAACTAAAATAAGTGTGTTTAAAGTCATTTCTGTGCCTGAAACGGGTCATAATTGATGCTTTTGAGTAAGAAAAACTCTGTAAAAATGCCAATTTTGGTCACTGTGAGGGTTTAAAAATGGTTATTCAACATGAGGCACGATCCAATTGACATTTTGAATCATTTTTGGTACAGTCCAAAAAATAAATTTTCGGATGAAAAACGATGACTCCGGACCTGTCGAACAATCCCAAAATGGTCAATATGGAGAAATTTTAACATTTAATCTTTTGACTCTAAATGACTGTTGGATGTGAATTATGACTTTGTCAACTAAATAAGTGTGTTTAAAGTCATTTCTGTGCCTGAAACGGGTCAAAATTGAAGCTTTTGAGTAAGCAAAACTCTGTAAAAATGGCAATTTTGGTCACTGTGAGGGTTTAAAAAGTGGTTATTCAACATGAGGCACGATCCAATCGACATTTTGAATCATTTTTGGTACAGTCCAAAAAATCAATTTCGGATGAAAAATGATGACTCCGGACCTGTCGAACGATCCCAAAATGGTCAATATGGACGAAATTTTAACATTTAATCTTTTGACTCTAAATGACTGTTGGATGTGAATTATGACTTTGTCAACTAAAATAAGTGTGTTTAAAGTCATTTCTGTGCCTGAAACGGGTCAAAATTGAAGCTTTTGAGTAAGCAAAACTCTGTAAAAATGGCAATTTTGGTCACTGTGAGGGTTTAAAAAGTGGTTATTCAACATGAGGCACGATCCAATTGACATTTTGAATCATTTTTGGTACAGTCCAAAAAATCAATTTTCGGATGAAAAACGATGACTCCGGACCTGTCGAACGATCCCAAAATGGTCAATATGGATGAAATTTTAACATTTAATCTTTTGACTTTAAATGACTGTTGGATGTGAATTATGACTTTGTCAACTAAAATAAGTGTGTTTAAAGTCATTTCTGTGCCTGAAACGGGTCAAAATTGAAGCTTTTGAGTAAGCAAAACTCTGTAAAAATGGCAATTTTGGTCACTGTGAGGGTTTAAAAAGTGGTTATTCAACATGAGGCACGATCCAATTGACATTTTGAATCATTTTTGGTACAGTCCAAAAAATCAATTTTCGGATGAAAAACGATGACTCCGGACCTGTCGAACGATCCCAAAATGGTCAATATGGATGAAATTTTAACATTTAATCTTTTGACTCTAAATGACTGTTGTATGTGAATTATGACTTTGTCAACTAAAATAAGTATGTTTAAAGTCATTTCTGTGCCTGAAACGGGTCAAAATTTAAGCTTTTGAGTAAGCAAATATCTGTAAAAATGGCAATTTTGGTCACTGTGAGGGTTTAAAAAGTGGTTATTCAACATGAGGCACGATCCAATTGACATTTTGAATCATTTTTGGTACAGTCCAAAAAATCCATTTTCGGATGAAAAACGATGACTCCGGACCTGTCGAACGATCCCAAAATGGTCAATATGGATGAAATTTTAACATTTAATCTTTTGACTCTAAATGACTGTTGGATGTGAATTATGACTTTGTCAACTAAAATAAGTGTGTTTAAAGTCATTTCTGTGCCTGAAACGGGTCATAATTGATGCTTTTGAGTAAGAAAAACTCTGTAAAAATGCCAATTTTGGTCACTGTGAGGGTTTAAAAAGTGGTTATTCAACATGAGGCACGATCCAATTGACATTTTGAATCATTTTTGGTACAGTCCAAAAAATAAATTTTCGGATGAAAAACGATGACTCCGGACCTGTCGAACAATCCCAAAATGGTCAATATGGATGAAATTTTAACATTTAATCTTTTGACTCTAAATGACTGTTGGATGTGAATTATGACTTTGTCAACTAAAATAAGTGTGTTTAAAGTCATTTCTGTGCCTGAAACGGGTCAAAATTGAAGCTTTTGAGTAAGCAAAACTCTGTAAAAATGGCAATTTTGGTCACTGTGAGGGTTTAAAAAGTGGTTATTCAACATGAGGCACAATCCAATTGACATTTTGAATAATTTTTGGTACAGTCCAAAAAATCAATTTTCGGATGAAAAACGATGACTCCGGACCAGTCGAACGATCCCAAAATGGTCAATATGGACGAAATTTTAACATTTAATCTTTTGACTCTAAATGACTGTTGGATGTGAATTATGACTTTGTCAACTAAAATAAGTGTGTTTAAAGTCATTTCTGTGCCTGAAACGGGTCAAAATTGAAGCTTTTGAGTAAGCAAAACTCTGTAAAAATGGCAATTTTGGTCACTGTGAGGGTTTAAAAAGTGGTTATTCAACATGAGGCACGATCCAATTGACATTTTGAATCATTTTTGGTACAGTCCAAAAAATCAATTTTCGGATGAAAAACGATGACTCCGGACCTGTCGAACGATCCCAAAATGGTCAATATGGACGAAATTTTAACATTTAATCTTTTGACTCTAAATGACTGTTGGATGTGAATTATGACTTTGTCAACTAAAATAAGTGTGTTTAAAGTCATTTCTGTGCCTGAAACGGGTCAAAATTGAAGCTTTTGAGTAAGCAAAACTCTGTAAAAATGGCAATTTTGGTCACTTTGAGGGTTTAAAAAGTGGCTATTCAACATGAGGCACGATCCAATTGACATTTTGAATCATTTTTGGTACAGTCCAAAAAATCAATTTTCGGATGAAAAACGATGACTCCGGACCTGTCGAACAATCCCAAAATGGTCAATATGGATGAAATTTTAACATTTAATCTTTTGACTCTAAATGACTGTTGGATGTGAATTATGACTTTGTCAACTAAAATAAGTGTGTTTAAAGTCATTTCTGTGCCTGAAACGGGTCAAAATTGAAGCTTTTGAGTAAGCAAAACTCTGTAAAAATGGCAATTTTGGTCACTGTGAGGGTTTAAAAAGTGGTTATTCAACATGAGGCACGATCCAATCGACATTTTGAATCATTTTTGGTACAGTCCAAAAAATCAATTTTCGGATGAAAAACGATGACTCCGGACCTGTCGAACGATCCCAAAATGGTCAATATGGACGAAATTTTAACATTTAATCTTTTGACTCTAAATGACTGTTGGATGTGAATTATGACTTTGTCAACTAAAATAAGTGTGTTTAAAGTCATTTCTGTGCCTGAAACGGGTCAAAATTGAAGCTTTTGAGTAAGCAAAACTCTGTAAAAATGGCAATTTTGGTCACTGTGAGGGTTTAAAAAGTGGTTATTCAACATGAGGCACGATCCAATTGACATTTTGAATCATTTTTTGTACAGTCCAAAAAATCAATTTTCGGATGAAAAACGATGACTCCGGATAGGTCGAACGATCCCAAAATGGTCAATATGGATGAAATTTTAACATTTAATCTTTTGACTCTAAATGACTGTTGGATGTGAATTATGACTTTGTCAACTAAAATAAGTATGTTTAAAGTCATTTCTGTGCCTGAAACGGGTCAAAATTTAAGCTTTTGAGTAAGCAAATATCTGTAAAAATGGCAATTTTGGTCACTGTGAGGGTTTAAAAAGTGGTTATTCAACATGAGGCACGATCCAATTGACATTTTGAATCATTTTTGGTACAGTCCAAAAAATCAATTTTCGGATGAAAAACGATGACTCCGGACCTGTCGAACAATCCCAAAATGGTCAATATGGATGAAATTTTAACATTTAATCTTCTGACTCTAAATGACTGTTGGATGTGAATTATGACTTTGTCAACTAAAATAAGTGTGTTTAAAGTCATTTCTGTGCCTGAAATGGGTCAAAATTGAAGCTTTTGAGTAAGCAAAACTCTGTAAAAATGGCAATTTTGGTCACTGTGAGGGTTTAAAAAGTGGTTATTCAACATGAGGCACGATCCAATTGACATTTTGAATCATTTTTGGTACAGTCCAAAAAATCAATTTTCGGATGAAAAACGATGACTCCGGACCTGTCGAACGATCCCAAAATGGTCAATATGGATGAAATTTTAACATTTAATCTTTTGACTCTAAATGACTGTTGGATGTGAATTATGACTTTGTCAACTAAAATAAGTGTGTTTAAAGTCATTTCTGTGCCTGAAACGGGTCAAAATTGAAGCTTTTGAGTAAGCAAAACTCTGTAAAAATGGCAATTTTGGTCACTGTGAGGGTTTAAAAAGTGGTTATTCAACATGAGGCACGATCCAATTGACATTTTGAATCATTTTTTGTACAGTCCAAAAAATCAATTTTCGGATGAAAAACGATGACTCCGGATAGGTCGAACGATCCCAAAATGGTCAATATGGATGAAATTTTAACATTTAATCTTTTGACTCTAAATGACTGTTGGATGTGAATTATGACTTTGTCAACTAAAATAAGTATGTTTAAAGTCATTTCTGTGCCTGAAACGGGTCAAAATTTAAGCTTTTGAGTAAGCAAATATCTGTAAAAATGGCAATTTTGGTCACTGTGAGGGTTTAAAAAGTGGTTATTCAACATGAGGCACGATCCAATTGACATTTTGAATCATTTTTGGTACAGTCCAAAAAATCAATTTTCGGATGAAAAACGATGACTCCGGACCTGTCGAACAATCCCAAAATGGTCAATATGGATGAAATTTTAACATTTAATCTTCTGACTCTAAATGACTGTTGGATGTGAATTATGACTTTGTCAACTAAAATAAGTGTGTTTAAAGTCATTTCTGTGCCTGAAATGGGTCAAAATTGAAGCTTTTGAGTAAGCAAAACTCTGTAAAAATGGCAATTTTGGTCACTGTGAGGGTTTAAAAAGTGGTTATTCAACATGAGGCACGATCCAATTGACATTTTGAATCATTTTTGGTACAGTCCAAAAAATCAATTTTCGGATGAAAAACGATGACTCCGGACCTGTCGAACGATCCCAAAATGGTCAATATGGATGAAATTTTAACATTTAATCTTTTGACTCTAAATGACTGTTGGATGTGAATTATGACTTTGTCAACTAAAATAAGTATGTTTAAAGTCATTTCTGTGCCTGAAACGGGTCAAAATTTAAGCTTTTGAGTAAGCAAATATCTGTAAAAATGGCAATTTTGGTCACTGTGAGGGTTTAAAAAGTGGTTATTCAACATGAGGCACGATCCAATTGACATTTTGAATCATTTTTGGTACAGTCCAAAAAATCAATTTTCGGATGAAAAACGATGACTCCGGACCTGTCGAACAATCCCAAAATGGTCAATATGGATGAAATTTTAACATTTAATCTTCTGACTCTAAATGACTGTTGGATGTGAATTATGACTTTGTCAACTAAAATAAGTGTGTTTAAAGTCATTTCTGTGCCTGAAATGGGTCAAAATTGAAGCTTTTGAGTAAGCAAAACTCTGTAAAAATGGCAATTTTGGTCACTGTGAGGGTTTAAAAAGTGGTTATTCAACATGAGGCACGATCCAATTGACATTTTGAATCATTTTTGGTACAGTCCAAAAAATCAATTTTCGGATGAAAAACGATGACTCCGGACCTGTCGAACGATCCCAAAATGGTCAATATGGATGAAATTTTAACATTTAATCTTTTGACTCTAAATGACTGTTGGATGTGAATTATGACTTTGTCAACTAAAATAAGTGTGTTTAAAGTCATTTCTGTGCCTGAAACGGGTCAAAATTGAAGCTTTTGAGTAAGCAAAACTCTGTAAAAATGGCAATTTTGGTCACTGTGAGGGTTTAAAAAGTGGCTATTCAACATGAGGCACGATCCAATTGACATTTTGAATCATTTTTGGTACAGTCCAAAAAATCCATTTTCGGATGAAAAACGATGACTCCGGACCTGTCGAACGATCCCAAAATGGTCAATATGGATGAAATTTTAACATTTAATCTTTTGACTCTAAATGACTGTTGGATGTGAATTATGACTTTGTCAACTAAAATAAGTGTGTTTAAAGTCATTTCTGTGCCTGAAACGGGTCAAAATTGATGCTTTTGAGTAAGAAAAACTCTGTAAAAATGCCAATTTTGGTCACTGTGAGGGTTTAAAAAGTGGTTATTCAACATGAGGCACGATCCAATTGACATTTTGAATCATTTTTGGTACAGTCCAAAAAATAAATTTTCGGATGAAAAACGATGACTCCGGACCTGTCGAACAATCCCAAAATGGTCAATATGGATGAAATTTTAACATTTAATCTTTTGACTCTAAATGACTGTTGGATGTGAATTATGACTTTGTCAACTAAAATAAGTGTGTTTAAAGTCATTTCTGTGCCTGAAACGGGTCAAAATTGAAGCTTTTGAGTAAGCAAAACTCTGTAAAAATGGCAATTTTGGTCACTGTGAGGGTTTAAAAAGTGGTTATTCAACATGAGGCACAATCCAATTGACATTTTGAATCATTTTTGGTACAGTCCAAAAAATCAATTTTCGGATGAAAAACGATGACTCCGGACCAGTCGAACGATCCCAAAATGGTCAATATGGACGAAATTTTAACATTTAATCTTTTGACTCTAAATGACTGTTGGATGTGAATTATGACTTTGTCAACTAAAATAAGTGTGTTTAAAGTCATTTCTGTGCCTGAAACGGGTCAAAATTGAAGCTTTTGAGTAAGCAAAACTCTGTAAAAATGGCAATTTTGGTCACTTTGAGGGTTTAAAAAGTGGCTATTCAACATGAGGCACGATCCAATTGACATTTTGAATCATTTTTGGTACAGTCCAAAAAATCAATTTTCGGATGAAAAACGATGACTCCGGACCTGTCGAACAATCCCAAAATGGTCAATATGGATGAAATTTTAACATTTAATCTTTTGACTCTAAATGACTGTTGGATGTGAATTATGACTTTGTCAACTAAAATAAGTGTGTTTAAAGTCATTTCTGTGCCTGAAACGGGTCATAATTGATGCTTTTGAGTAAGAAAAACTCTGTAAAAATGCCAATTTTGGTCACTGTGAGGGTTTAAAAAATGGTTATTCAACATGAGGCACGATCCAATTGACATTTTGAATCATTTTTGGTACAGTCCAAAAAATAAATTTTCGGATGAAAAACGATGACTCCGGACCTGTCGAACAATCCCAAAATGGTCAATATGGATGAAATTTTAACATTTAATCTTTTGACTCTAAATGACTGTTGGATGTGAATTATGACTTTGTCAACTAAAATAAGTGTGTTTAAAGTCATTTCTGTGCCTGAAACGGGTCAAAATTGAAGCTTTTGAGTAAGCAAAACTCTGTAAAAATGGCAATTTTGGTCACTGTGAGGGTTTAAAAAGTGGTTATTCAACATGAGGCACGATCCAATCGACATTTTGAATCATTTTTGGTACAGTCCAAAAAATCAATTTTCGGATGAAAAATGATGACTCCGGACCTGTCGAACGATCCCAAAATGGTCAATATGGACGAAATTTTAACATTTAATCTTTTGACTCTAAATGACTGTTGTATGTGAATTATGACTTTGTCAACTAAAATAAGTATGTTTAAAGTCATTTCTGTGCCTGAAACGGGTCAAAATTTAAGCTTTTGAGTAAGCAAATATCTGTAAAAATGGCAATTTTGGTCACTGTGAGGGTTTAAAAAGTGGTTATTCAACATGAGGCACGATCCAATTGACATTTTGAATCATTTTTGGTACAGTCCAAAAAATCCATTTTCGGATGAAAAACGATGACTCCGGACCTGTCGAACGATCCCAAAATGGTCAATATGGATGAAATTTTAACATTTAATCTTTTGACTCTAAATGACTGTTGGATGTGAATTATGACTTTGTCAACTAAAATAAGTGTGTTTAAAGTCATTTCTGTGCCTGAAACGGGTCATAATTGATGCTTTTGAGTAAGAAAAACTCTGTAAAAATGCCAATTTTGGTCACTGTGAGGGTTTAAAAAGTGGTTATTCAACATGAGGCACGATCCAATTGACATTTTGAATCATTTTTGGTACAGTCCAAAAAATAAATTTTCGGATGAAAAACGATGACTCCGGACCTGTCGAACAATCCCAAAATGGTCAATATGGATGAAATTTTAACATTTAATCTTTTGACTCTAAATGACTGTTGGATGTGAATTATGACTTTGTCAACTAAAATAAGTGTGTTTAAAGTCATTTCTGTGCCTGAAACGGGTCAAAATTGAAGCTTTTGAGTAAGCAAAACTCTGTAAAAATGGCAATTTTGGTCACTGTGAGGGTTTAAAAAGTGGTTATTCAACATGAGGCACAATCCAATTGACATTTTGAATAATTTTTGGTACAGTCCAAAAAATCAATTTTCGGATGAAAAACGATGACTCCGGACCAGTCGAACGATCCCAAAATGGTCAATATGGACGAAATTTTAACATTTAATCTTTTGACTCTAAATGACTGTTGGATGTGAATTATGACTTTGTCAACTAAAATAAGTGTGTTTAAAGTCATTTCTGTGCCTGAAACGGGTCAAAATTGAAGCTTTTGAGTAAGCAAAACTCTGTAAAAATGGCAATTTTGGTCACTGTGAGGGTTTAAAAAGTGGTTATTCAACATGAGGCACGATCCAATTGACATTTTGAATCATTTTTGGTACAGTCCAAAAAATCAATTTTCGGATGAAAAACGATGACTCCGGACCTGTCGAACGATCCCAAAATGGTCAATATGGACGAAATTTTAACATTTAATCTTTTGACTCTAAATGACTGTTGGATGTGAATTATGACTTTGTCAACTAAAATAAGTGTGTTTAAAGTCATTTCTGTGCCTGAAACGGGTCAAAATTGAAGCTTTTGAGTAAGCAAAACTCTGTAAAAATGGCAATTTTGGTCACTTTGAGGGTTTAAAAAGTGGCTATTCAACATGAGGCACGATCCAATTGACATTTTGAATCATTTTTGGTACAGTCCAAAAAATCAATTTTCGGATGAAAAACGATGACTCCGGACCTGTCGAACAATCCCAAAATGGTCAATATGGATGAAATTTTAACATTTAATCTTTTGACTCTAAATGACTGTTGGATGTGAATTATGACTTTGTCAACTAAAATAAGTGTGTTTAAAGTCATTTCTGTGCCTGAAACGGGTCAAAATTGAAGCTTTTGAGTAAGCAAAACTCTGTAAAAATGGCAATTTTGGTCACTGTGAGGGTTTAAAAAGTGGTTATTCAACATGAGGCACGATCCAATCGACATTTTGAATCATTTTTGGTACAGTCCAAAAAATCAATTTTCGGATGAAAAACGATGACTCCGGACCTGTCGAACGATCCCAAAATGGTCAATATGGACGAAATTTTAACATTTAATCTTTTGACTCTAAATGACTGTTGGATGTGAATTATGACTTTGTCAACTAAAATAATTGTGTTTAAAGTCATTTCTGTGCCTGAAACGGGTCAAAATTGAAGCTTTTGAGTAAGCAAAACTCTGTAAAAATGGCAATTTTGGTCACTGTGAGGGTTTAAAAAGTGGTTATTCAACATGAGGCACGATCCAATTGACATTTTGAATCATTTTTTGTACAGTCCAAAAAATCAATTTTCGGATGAAAAACGATGACTCCGGATAGGTCGAACGATCCCAAAATGGTCAATATGGATGAAATTTTAACATTTAATCTTTTGACTCTAAATGACTGTTGGATGTGAATTATGACTTTGTCAACTAAAATAAGTATGTTTAAAGTCATTTCTGTGCCTGAAACGGGTCAAAATTTAAGCTTTTGAGTAAGCAAATATCTGTAAAAATGGCAATTTTGGTCACTGTGAGGGTTTAAAAAGTGGTTATTCAACATGAGGCACGATCCAATTGACATTTTGAATCATTTTTGGTACAGTCCAAAAAATCAATTTTCGGATGAAAAACGATGACTCCGGACCTGTCGAACAATCCCAAAATGGTCAATATGGATGAAATTTTAACATTTAATCTTCTGACTCTAAATGACTGTTGGATGTGAATTATGACTTTGTCAACTAAAATAAGTGTGTTTAAAGTCATTTCTGTGCCTGAAATGGGTCAAAATTGAAGCTTTTGAGTAAGCAAAACTCTGTAAAAATGGCAATTTTGGTCACTGTGAGGGTTTAAAAAGTGGTTATTCAACATGAGGCACGATCCAATTGACATTTTGAATCATTTTTGGTACAGTCCAAAAAATCAATTTTCGGATGAAAAACGATGACTCCGGACCTGTCGAACGATCCCAAAATGGTCAATATGGATGAAATTTTAACATTTAATCTTTTGACTCTAAATGACTGTTGGATGTGAATTATGACTTTGTCAACTAAAATAAGTGTGTTTAAAGTCATTTCTGTGCCTGAAACGGGTCAAAATTGAAGCTTTTGAGTAAGCAAAACTCTGTAAAAATGGCAATTTTGGTCACTGTGAGGGTTTAAAAAGTGGCTATTCAACATGAGGCACGATCCAATTGACATTTTGAATCATTTTTGGTACAGTCCAAAAAATCCATTTTCGGATGAAAAACGATGACTCCGGACCTGTCGAACGATCCCAAAATGGTCAATATGGATGAAATTTTAACATTTAATCTTTTGACTCTAAATGACTGTTGGATGTGAATTATGACTTTGTCAACTAAAATAAGTGTGTTTAAAGTCATTTCTGTGCCTGAAACGGGTCAAAATTGAAGCTTTTGAGTAAGCAAAACTCTGTAAAAATGGCAATTTTGGTCACTGTGAGGGTTTAAAAAGTGGTTATTCAACATGAGGCACAATCCAATTGACATTTTGAATCATTTTTGGTACAGTCCAAAAAATCAATTTTCGGATGAAAAACGATGACTCCGGACCAGTCGAACGATCCCAAAATGGTCAATATGGACGAAATTTTAACATTTAATCTTTTGACTCTAAATGACTGTTGGATGTGAATTATGACTTTGTCAACTAAAATAAGTGTGTTTAAAGTCATTTCTGTGCCTGAAACGGGTCAAAATTGAAGCTTTTGAGTAAGCAAAACTCTGTAAAAATGGCAATTTTGGTCACTTTGAGGGTTTAAAAAGTGGCTATTCAACATGAGGCACTATCCAATTGACATTTTGAATAATTTTTGGTACAGTCCAAAAAATCAATTTTCGGATGAAAAACGATGACTCCGGACCTGTCGAACAATCCCAAAATGGTCAATATGGATGAAATTTTAACATTTAATCTTTTGACTCTAAATGACTGTTGGATGTGAATTATGACTTTGTCAACTAAAATAAGTGTGTTTAAAGTCATTTCTGTGCCTGAAACGGGTCAAAATTGGAGCTTTTGAGTAAGCAAAACTCTGTAAAAATGGCAATTTTGGTCACTGTGAGGGTTTAAAAAGTGGTTATTTAACATGAGGCACGATCCAATTGACATTTTGAATCATTTTTTGTACAGTCCAAAAAATCAATTTTCGGATGAAAAACGATGACTCCGGACCTGTCGAACGATCCCAAAATGGTCAATATGGATGAAATTTTAACATTTAATCTTTTGACTTTAAATGACTGTTGGATGTGAATTATGACTTTGTCAACTAAAATAAGTGTGTTTAAAGTCATTTCTGTGCCTGAAACGGGTCAAAATTGAAGCTTTTGAGTAAGCAAAACTCTGTAAAAATGGCAATTTTGGTCACTTTGAGGGTTTAAAAAGTGGCTATTCAACATGAGGCACGATCCAATTGACATTTTGAATCATTTTTGGTACAGTCCAAAAAATCAATTTTCGGATGAAAAACGATGACTCCGGACCTGTCGAACAATCCCAAAATGGTCAATATGGATGAAATTTTAACATTTAATCTTTTGACTCTAAATGACTGTTGGATGTGAATTATGACTTTGTCAACTAAAATAAGTGTGTTTAAAGTCATTTCTGTGCCTGAAACGGGTCAAAATTGAAGCTTTTGAGTAAGCAAAACTCTGTAAAAATGGCAATTTTGGTCACTGTGAGGGTTTAAAAAGTGGTTATTCAACATGAGGCACGATCCAATTGACATTTTGAATCATTTTTGGTACAGTCCAAAAAATCAATTTTCGGATGAAAAACGATGACTCCGGACCTGTCGAACGATCCCAAAATGGTCAATATGGACGAAATTTTAACATTTAATCTTTTGACTCTAAATGACTGTTGGATGTGAATTATGACTTTGTCAACTAAAATAAGTGTGTTTAAAGTCATTTCTGTGCCTGAAACGGGTCAAAATTGGAGCTTTTGAGTAAGCAAAACTCTGTAAAAATGGCAATTTTGGTCACTGTGAGGGTTTAAAAAGTGGTTATTTAACATGAGGCACGATCCAATTGACATTTTGAATCATTTTTTGTACAGTCCAAAAAATCAATTTTCGGATGAAAAACGATGACTCCGGACCTGTCGAACGATCCCAAAATGGTCAATATGGATGAAATTTTAACATTTAATCTTTTGACTTTAAATGACTGTTGGATGTGAATTATGACTTTGTCAACTAAAATAAGTGTGTTTAAAGTCATTTCTGTGCCTGAAACGGGTCAAAATTGAAGCTTTTGAGTAAGCAAAACTCTGTAAAAATGGCAATTTTGGTCACTTTGAGGGTTTAAAAAGTGGCTATTCAACATGAGGCACGATCCAATTGACATTTTGAATCATTTTTGGTACAGTCCAAAAAATCAATTTTCGGATGAAAAACGATGACTCCGGACCTGTCGAACAATCCCAAAATGGTCAATATGGATGAAATTTTAACATTTAATCTTTTGACTCTAAATGACTGTTGGATGTGAATTATGACTTTGTCAACTAAAATAAGTGTGTTTAAAGTCATTTCTGTGCCTGAAACGGGTCAAAATTGAAGCTTTTGAGTAAGCAAAACTCTGTAAAAATGGCAATTTTGGTCACTGTGAGGGTTTAAAAAGTGGCTATTCAACATGAGGCACGATCCAATTGACATTTTGAATCATTTTTGGTACAGTCCAAAAAATCCATTTTCGGATGAAAAACGATGACTCCGGACCTGTCGAACGATCCCAAAATGGTCAATATGGATGAAATTTTAACATTTAATCTTTTGACTCTAAATGACTGTTGGATGTGAATTATGACTTTGTCAACTAAAATAAGTGTGTTTAAAGTCATTTCTGTGCCTGAAACGGGTCAAAATTGATGCTTTTGAGTAAGGAAAACTCTGTAAAAATGGCATTTTTGGTCACTGTGAGGGTTTAAAAAGTGGTTATTCAACATGAGGCACGATCCAATTGACATTTTGAATCATTTTTGGTACAGTCCAAAAAATCAATTTTCGGATGAAAAACGATGACTCCGGACCAGTCGAACGATCCCAAAATGGTCAATATGGACGAAATTTTAACATTTAATCTTTTGACTCTAAATGACTGTTGGATGTGAATTATGACTTTGTCAACTAAAATAAGTGTGTTTAAAGTCATTTCTGTGCCTGAAACGGGTCAAAATTGAAGCTTTTGAGTAAGCAAAACTCTGTAAAAATGGCAATTTTGGTCACTGTGAGGGTTTAAAAAGTGGTTATTCAACATGAGGCACGATCCAATTGACATTTTGAATCATTTTTGGTACAGTCCAAAAAATCAATTTTCGGATGAAAAACGATGACTCCGGACCTGTCGAACGATCCCAAAATGGTCAATATGGACGAAATTTTAACATTTAATCTTTTGACTCTAAATGACTGTTGGATGTGAATTATGACTTTGTCAACTAAAATAAGTGTGTTTAAAGTCATTTCTGTGCCTGAAACGGGTCAAAATTGAAGCTTTTGAGTAAGCAAAACTCTGTAAAAATGGCAATTTTGGTCACTTTAAGGGTTTAAAAAGTGGCTATTCAACATGAGGCACGATCCAATTGACATTTTGAATCATTTTTGGTACAGTCCAAAAAATAAATTTTCGGATGAAAAACGATGACTCCGGACCTGTCGAACAATCCCAAAATGGTCAATATGGATGAAATTTTAACATTTAATCTTTTGACTCTAAATGACTGTTGGATGTGAATTATGACTTTGTCAACTAAAATAAGTGTGTTTAAAGTCATTTCTGTGCCTGAAACGGGTCAAAATTGAAGCTTTTGAGTAAGCAAAACTCTGTAAAAATGGCAATTTTGGTCACTGTGAGGGTTTAAAAAGTGGTTATTCAACATGAGGCACGATCCAATTGACATTTTGAATCATTTTTGGTACAGTCCAAAAAATCAATTTTCGGATGAAAAACGATGACTCCGGACCAGTCGAACGATCCCAAAATGGTCAATATGGACGAAATTTTAACATTTAATCTTTTGACTCTAAATGACTGTTGGATGTGAATTATGACTTTGTCAACTAAAATAAGTGTGTTTAAAGTCATTTCTGTGCCTGAAACGGGTCAAAATTGAAGCTTTTGAGTAAGCAAAACTCTGTAAAAATGGCAATTTTGGTCACTGTGAGGGTTTAAAAAGTGGTTATTCAACATGAGGCACGATCCAATTGACATTTTGAATCATTTTTGGTACAGTCCAAAAAATCAATTTTCGGACGAAAAACGATGACTCCGGACCTGTCGAACGATCCCAAAATGGTCAATATGGACGAAATTTTACCATTTAATCTTTTGACTCTAAATGACTGTTGGATGTGAATTATGACTTTGTCAACTAAAATAAGTGTGTTTAAAGTCATTTCTGTGCCTGAAACGGGTCAAAATTGGAGCTTTTGAGTAAGCAAAAACTCTGTAAAAATGGCAATTTTGGTCACTGTGAGGGTTTAAAAAGTGGTTATTCAACATGAGGCACGATCCAATTGACATTTTGAATCATTTTTGGTACAGTCCAAAAAATCAATTTTCGGATGAAAAACGATGACTCCGGACCTGTCGAACGATCCCAAAATTGAAGCTTTTGAGTAAGCAAAACTCTGTAAAAATGGCAATTTTGGTCACTGTGAGGGTTTAAAAAGTGGTTATTCAACATGAGGCACGATCCAATTGACATTTTGAATCATTTTTGGTACAGTCCAAAAAATCAATTTTCGGATGAAAAACGATGACTCCGGACCTGTCGAACGATCCCAAAATGGTCAATATGGATGAAATTTTAACATTTAATCTTTTGACTCTAAATGACTGTTGGGTGTGAATTATGACTTTGTCAACTAAAATAAGTGTGTTTGAAGTCATTTCTGTGCCTGAAACGGGTCAAAATTGAAGCTTTTGAGTAAGCAAAACTCTGTAAAAATGGCAATTTTGGTCACTGTGAGGGTTTAAAAAGTGGTTATTCAACATGAGGCACGATCCAATTGACATTTTGAATCATTTTTGGTACAGTCCAAAAAATCAATTTTCGGATGAAAAACGATGACTCCGGATCTGTCGAACAATCCCAAAATGGTCAATATGGATGAAATTTTAACATTTAATCTTTTGACTCTAAATGACTGTTGGATGTGAATTATGACTTTGTCAACTAAAATAAGTGTGTTTAAAGTCATTTCTGTGCCTGAAACGGGTCAAAATTGAAGCTTTTGAGTAAGCAAAACTCTGTAAAAATGGCAATTTTGGTCACTGTGAGGGTTTAAAAAGTGGTTATTCAACATGAGGCACGGTCCAATTGACATTTTGAATCATTTTTGGTACAGTCCAAAAAATCAATTTTCGGATGAAAAACGATGACTCCGGACCTGTCGAACGATCCCAAAATGGTCAATATGGATGAAATTTTAACATTTAATCTTTTGACTTTAAATGACTGTTGGATGTGAATTATGACTTTGTCAACTAAAATAAGTGTGTTTAAAGTCATTTCTGTGCCTGAAACGGGTCAAAATTGATGCTTTTGAGTAAGGAAAACTCTGTAAAAATGGCATTTTTGGTCACTGTGAGGGTTTAAAAAGTGGTTATTCAACATGAGGCACGATCCAATTGACATTTTGAATCATTTTTGGTACAGTCCAAAAAATCAATTTTCGGATGAAAAACGATGACTCCGGACCAGTCGAACGATCCCAAAATGGTCAATATGGACGAAATTTTAACATTTAATCTTTTGACTCTAAATGACTGTTGGATGTGAATTATGACTTTGTCAACTAAAATAAGTGTGTTTAAAGTCATTTCTGTGCCTGAAACGGGTCAAAATTGAAGCTTTTGAGTAAGCAAAACTCTGTAAAAATGGCAATTTTGGTCACTTTAAGGGTTTAAAAAGTGGCTATTCAACATGAGGCACGATCCAATTGACATTTTGAATCATTTTTGGTACAGTCCAAAAAATAAATTTTCGGAAGAAAAACGATGACTCCGGACCTGTCGAACAATCCCAAAATGGTCAATATGGATGAAATTTTAACATTTAATCTTTTGACTCTAAATGACTGTTGGATGTGAATTATGACTTTGTCAACTAAAATAAGTGTGTTTAAAGTCATTTCTGTGCCTGAAACGGGTCAAAATTGAAGCTTTTGAGTAAGCAAAACTCTGTAAAAATGGCAATTTTGGTCACTGTGAGGGTTTAAAAAGTGGTTATTCAACATGAGGCACGATCCAATTGACATTTTGAATCATTTTTGGTACAGTCCAAAAAATCAATTTTCGGATGAAAAACGATGACTCCGGACCAGTCGAACGATCCCAAAATGGTCAATATGGACGAAATTTTAACATTTAATCTTTTGACTCTAAATGACTGTTGGATGTGAATTATGACTTTGTCAACTAAAATAAGTGTGTTTAAAGTCATTTCTGTGCCTGAAACGGGTCAAAATTGAAGCTTTTGAGTAAGCAAAACTCTGTAAAAATGGCAATTTTGGTCACTGTGAGGGTTTAAAAAGTGGTTATTCAACTTGAGGCACGATCCAATTGACATTTTGAATCATTTTTGGTACAGTCCAAAAAATCAATTTTCGGACGAAAAACGATGACTCCGGACCTGTCGAACGATCCCAAAATGGTCAATATGGACGAAATTTTACCATTTAATCTTTTGACTCTAAATGACTGTTGGATGTGAATTATGACTTTGTCAACTAAAATAAGTGTGTTTAAAGTCATTTCTGTGCCTGAAACGGGTCAAAATTGGAGCTTTTGAGTAAGCAAAAACTCTGTAAAAATGGCAATTTTGGTCACTGTGAGGGTTTAAAAAGTGGTTATTCAACATGAGGCACGATCCAATTGACATTTTGAATCATTTTTGGTACAGTCCAAAAAATCAATTTTCGGATGAAAAACGATGACTCCGGACCTGTCGAACGATCCCAAAATTGAAGCTTTTGAGTAAGCAAAACTCTGTAAAAATGGCAATTTTGGTCACTGTGAGGGTTTAAAAAGTGGTTATTCAACATGAGGCACGATCCAATTGACATTTTGAATCATTTTTGGTACAGTCCAAAAAATCAATTTTCGGATGAAAAACGATGACTCCGGACCTGTCGAACGATCCCAAAATGGTCAATATGGATGAAATTTTAACATTTAATCTTTTGACTCTAAATGACTGTTGGATGTGAATTATGACTTTGTCAACTAAAATAAGTGTGTTTGAAGTCATTTCTGTGCCTGAAACGGGTCAAAATTGAAGCTTTTGAGTAAGCAAAACTCTGTAAAAATGGCAATTTTGGTCACTGTGAGGGTTTAAAAAGTGGTTATTCAACATGAGGCACGATCCAATTGACATTTTGAATCATTTTTGGTACAGTCCAAAAAATCAATTTTCGGATGAAAAACGATGACTCCGGATCTGTCGAACAATCCCAAAATGGTCAATATGGATGAAATTTTAACATTTAATCTTTTGACTCTAAATGACTGTTGGATGTGAATTATGACTTTGTCAACTAAAATAAGTGTGTTTAAAGTCATTTCTGTGCCTGAAACGGGTCAAAATTGAAGCTTTTGAGTAAGCAAAACTCTGTAAAAATGGCAATTTTGGTCACTGTGAGGGTTTAAAAAGTGGTTATTCAACATGAGGCACGGTCCAATTGACATTTTGAATCATTTTTGGTACAGTCCAAAAAATCTATTTTCGGATGAAAAACGATGACTCCGGACCTGTCGAACGATCCCAAAATGGTCAATATGGATGAAATTTTAACATTTAATCTTTTGACTTTAAATGACTGTTGGATGTGAATTATGACTTTGTCAACTAAAATAAGTGTGTTTAAAGTCATTTCTGTGCCTGAAACGGGTCAAAATTGAAGCTTTTGAGTAAGCAAAACTCTGTAAAAATGGCAATTTTGGTCACTGTGAGGGTTTAAAAAGTGGTTATTCAACATGAGGCACGATCCAATTGACATTTTGAATCATTTTTGGTACAGTCCAAAAAATCAATTTTCGGATGAAAAACGATGACTCCGGATCTGTCGAACAATCCCAAAATGGTCAATATGGATGAAATTTTAACATTTAATCTTTTGACTCTAAATGACTGTTGGATGTGAATTATGACTTTGTCAACTAAAATAAGTGTGTTTAAAGTCATTTCTGTGCCTGAAACGGGTCAAAATTGAAGCTTTTGAGTAAGCAAAACTCTGTAAAAATGGCAATTTTGGTCACTGTGAGGGTTTAAAAAGTGGTTATTCAACATGAGGCACGGTCCAATTGACATTTTGAATCATTTTTGGTACAGTCCAAAAAATCAATTTTCGGATGAAAAACGATGACTCCGGACCAGTCGAACGATCCCAAAATGGTCAATATGGACGAAATTTTAACATTTAATCTTTTGACTCTAAATGACTGTTGGATGTGAATTATGACTTTGTCAACTAAAATAAGTGTGTTTAAAGTCATTTCTGTGCCTGAAACGGGTCAAAATTGAAGCTTTTGAGTAAGCAAAACTCTGTAAAAATGGCAATTTTGGTCACTGTGAGGGTTTAAAAAGTGGTTATTCAACATGAGGCACGATCCAATTGACATTTTGAATCATTTTTGGTACAGTCCAAAAAATCAATTTTCGGATGAAAAACGATGACTCCGGACCTGTCGAACGATCCCAAAATGGTCAATATGGACGAAATTTTAACATTTAATCTTTTGACTCTAAATGACTGTTGGATGTGAATTATGACTTTGTCAACTAAAATAAGTGTGTTTAAAGTCATTTCTGTGCCTGAAACGGGTCAAAATTGAAGCTTTTGAGTAAGCAAAACTCTGTAAAAATGGCAATTTTGGTCACTTTAAGGGTTTAAAAAGTGGCTATTCAACATGAGGCACGATCCAATTGACATTTTGAATCATTTTTGGTACAGTCCAAAAAATAAATTTTCGGATGAAAAACGATGACTCCGGACCTGTCGAACAATCCCAAAATGGTCAATATGGATGAAATTTTAACATTTAATCTTTTGACTCTAAATGACTGTTGGATGTGAATTATGACTTTGTCAACTAAAATAAGTGTGTTTAAAGTCATTTCTGTGCCTGAAACGGGTCAAAATTGAAGCTTTTGAGTAAGCAAAACTCTGTAAAAATGGCAATTTTGGTCACTGTGAGGGTTTAAAAAGTGGTTATTCAACATGAGGCACGATCCAATTGACATTTTGAATCATTTTTGGTACAGTCCAAAAAATCAATTTTCGGATGAAAAACGATGACTCCGGACCAGTCAAACGATCCCAAAATGGTCAATATGGACGAAATTTTAACATTTAATCTTTTGACTCTAAATGACTGTTGGATGTGAATTATGACTTTGTCAACTAAAATAAGTGTGTTTAAAGTCATTTCTGTGCCTGAAACGGGTCAAAATTGAAGCTTTTGAGTAAGCAAAACTCTGTAAAAATGGCAATTTTGGTCACTGTGAGGGTTTAAAAAGTGGTTATTCAACATGAGGCACGATCCAATTGACATTTTGAATCATTTTTGGTACAGTCCAAAAAATCAATTTTCGGACGAAAAACGATGACTCCGGACCTGTCGAACGATCCCAAAATGGTCAATATGGACGAAATTTTACCATTTAATCTTTTGACTCTAAATGACTGTTGGATGTGAATTATGACTTTGTCAACTAAAATAAGTGTGTTTAAAGTCATTTCTGTGCCTGAAACGGGTCAAAATTGGAGCTTTTGAGTAAGCAAAAACTCTGTAAAAATGGCAATTTTGGTCACTGTGAGGGTTTAAAAAGTGGTTATTCAACATGAGGCACGATCCAATTGACATTTTGAATCATTTTTGGTACAGTCCAAAAAATCAATTTTCGGATGAAAAACGATGACTCCGGACCTGTCGAACGATCCCAAAATTGAAGCTTTTGAGTAAGCAAAACTCTGTAAAAATGGCAATTTTGGTCACTGTGAGGGTTTAAAAAGTGGTTATTCAACATGAGGCACGATCCAATTGACATTTTGAATCATTTTTGGTACAGTCCAAAAAATCAATTTTCGGATGAAAAACGATGACTCCGGACCTGTCGAACGATCCCAAAATGGTCAATATGGATGAAATTTTAACATTTAATCTTTTGACTCTAAATGACTGTTGGATGTGAATTATGACTTTGTCAACTAAAATAAGTGTGTTTGAAGTCATTTCTGTGCCTGAAACGGGTCAAAATTGAAGCTTTTGAGTAAGCAAAACTCTGTAAAAATGGCAATTTTGGTCACTGTGAGGGTTTAAAAAGTGGTTATTCAACATGAGGCACGATCCAATTGACATTTTGAATCATTTTTGGTACAGTCCAAAAAATCAATTTTCGGATGAAAAACGATGACTCCGGATCTGTCGAACAATCCCAAAATGGTCAATATGGATGAAATTTTAACATTTAATCTTTTGACTCTAAATGACTGTTGGATGTGAATTATGACTTTGTCAACTAAAATAAGTGTGTTTAAAGTCATTTCTGTGCCTGAAACGGGTCAAAATTGAAGCTTTTGAGTAAGCAAAACTCTGTAAAAATGGCAATTTTGGTCACTGTGAGGGTTTAAAAAGTGGTTATTCAACATGAGGCACGGTCCAATTGACATTTTGAATCATTTTTGGTACAGTCCAAAAAATCAATTTTCGGATGAAAAACGATGACTCCGGACCTGTCGAACGATCCCAAAATGGTCAATATGGATGAAATTTTAACATTTAATCTTTTGACTTTAAATGACTGTTGGATGTGAATTATGACTTTGTCAACTAAAATAAGTGTGTTTAAAGTCATTTCTGTGCCTGAAACGGGTCAAAATTGAAGCTTTTGAGTAAGCAAAACTCTGTAAAAATGGCAATTTTGGTCACTGTGAGGGTTTAAAAAGTGGTTATTCAACATGAGGCACGATCCAATTGACATTTTGAATCATTTTTGGTACAGTCCAAAAAATCAATTTTCGGATGAAAAACGATGACTCCGGACCTGTCGAACGATCCCAAAATGGTCAATATGGATGAAATTTTAACATTTAATCTTTTGACTCTAAATGACTGTTGGATGTGAATTATGACTTTGTCAACTAAAATAAGTGTGTTTAAAGTCATTTCTGTGCCTGAAACGGGTCAAAATTGAAGCTTTTGAGTAAGCAAAACTCTGTAAAAATGGCAATTTTGGTCACTTTGAGGGTTTAAAAAGTGGCTATTCAACATGAGGCACGATCCAATTGACATTTTGAATCATTTTTGGTACAGTCCAAAAAATCAATTTTCGGATGAAAAACGATGACTCCGGACCTGTCGAACAATCCCAAAATGGTCAATATGGATGAAATTTTAACATTTAATCTTTTGACTCTAAATGACTGTTGGATGTGAATTATGACTTTGTCAACTAAAATAAGTGTGTTTAAAGTCATTTCTGTGCCTGAAACGGGTCAAAATTGAAGCTTTTGAGTAAGCAAAACTCTGTAAAAATGGCAATTTTGGTCACTGTGAGGGTTTAAAAAGTGGCTATTCAACATGAGGCACGATCCAATTGACATTTTGAATCATTTTTGGTACAGTCCAAAAAATCAATTTTCGGATGAAAAACGATGACTCCGGACCTGTCGAACGATCCCAAAATGGTCAATATGGATGAAATTTTAACATTTAATCTTTTGACTCTAAATGACTGTTGGATGTGAATTATGACTTTGTCAACTAAAATAAGTGTGTTTAAAGTCATTTCTGTGCCTGAAACGGGTCAAAATTGATGCTTTTGAGTAAGAAAAACTCTGTAAAAATGCCAATTTTGGTCACTGTGAGGGTTTAAAAAGTGGTTATTCAACATGAGGCACGATCCAATTGACATTTTGAATCATTTTTGGTACAGTCCAAAAAATAAATTTTCGGATGAAAAACGATGACTCCGGACCTGTCGAACAATCCCAAAATGGTCAATATGGATGAAATTTTAACATTTAATCTTTTCACTCTAAATGACTGTTGGATGTGAATTATGACTTTGTCAACTAAAATAAGTGTGTTTAAAGTCATTTCTGTGCCTGAAACGGGTCAAAATTGAAGCTTTTGAGTAAGCAAAACTCTGTAAAAATGGCAATTTTGGTCACTGTGAGGGTTTAAAAAGTGGTTATTCAACATGAGTCACGATCCAATTGACATTTTGAATCATTTTTGGTACAGTCCAAAAAATCAATTTTCGGATGAAAAACGATGACTCCGGACCTGTCGAACGATCCCAAAATGGTCAATATGGATGAAATTTTAACATTTAATCTTTTGACTCTAAATGACTGTTGGATGTGAATTATGACTTTGTCAACTAAAATAAGTGTGTTTAAAGTCATTTCTGTGCCTGAAACGGGTCAAAATTGGAGCTTTTGAGTAAGCAAAACTCTGTAAAAATGGCAATTTTGGTCACTGTGAGGGTTTAAAAAGTGGTTATTTAACATGAGGCACGATCCAATTGACATTTTGAATCATTTTTTGTACAGTCCAAAAAATCAATTTTCGGATGAAAAACGATGACTCCGGACCTGTCGAACGATCCCAAAATGGTCAATATGGATGAAATTTTAACATTTAATCTTTTGACTCTAAATGACTGTTGGACGTGAATTATGACTTTGTCAACTAAAATAAGTATGTTTAAAGTCATTTCTGTGCCTGAAACGGGTCAAAATGTAAGCTTTTGAGTAAGCAAATATCTGTAAAAATGGCAATTTTGGTCACTGTGAGGGTTTAAAAAGTGGTTATTCAACATGAGGCACGATCCAATTGACATTTTGAATCATTTTTGGTACAGTCCAAAAAATCAATTTTCGGAGGAAAAACGATGACTCCGGACCTGTCGAACAATCCCAAATGGTCAATATGGATGAAATTTTAACATTTAATCTTCTGACTCTAAATGACTGTTGGATGTGAATTATGACTTTGTCAACTAAAATAAGTGTGTTTAAAGTCATTTCTGTGCCTGAAACGGGTCAAAATTGAACCTTTTGAGTAAGCAAAACTCTGTAAAAATGGCAATTTTGGTCACTGTGAGGGTTTAAAAAGTGGTTATTCAACATGAGGCACGATCCAATTGACATTTTGAATAATTTTTGGTACAGTCCAAAAAATCAATTTTAAGATGAAAAACGATGACTCCGGACCTGTCGAACGATCCCAAAATGGTCAATATGGATGAAATTTTAACATTTAATCTTTTGACTCTAAATGACTGTTGGATGTGAATTATGACTCTGTCAACTAAAATAAGTGTGTTTAAAGTCATTTCTGTGCCTGAAACGGGTCAAAATTGAAGCTTTTGAGTAAGCAAAACTCTGTAAAAATGGCAATTTTGGTCACTGTGAGGGTTTAAAAAGTGGTTATTCAACATGAGGCACGATCCAATTGACATTTTGAATCATTTTTGGTACAGTCCAAAAAATCAATTTTCGGATGAAAAACGATGACTCCGGACCTGTCGAACGATCCCAAAATGGTCAATATGGATGAAATTTTAACATTTAATCTTTTGACTCTAAATGACTGTTGGATGTGAATTATGACTTTGTCAACTAAAATAAGTGTGTTTGAAGTCATTTCTGTGCCTGAAACGGGTCAAAATTGAAGCTTTTGAGTAAGCAAAACTCTGTAAAAATGGCAATTTTGGTCACTGTGAGGGTTTAAAAAGTGGTTATTCAACATGAGGCACGATCCAATTGACATTTTGAATCATTTTTGGTACAGTCCAAAAAATCAATTTTCGGATGAAAAACGATGACTCCGGATCTGTCGAACAATCCCAAAATGGTCAATATGGATGAAATTTTAACATTTAATCTTTTGACTCTAAATGACTGTTGGATGTGAATTATGACTTTGTCAACTAAAATAAGTGTGTTTAAAGTCATTTCTGTGCCTGAAACGGGTCAAAATTGAAGCTTTTGAGTAAGCAAAACTCTGTAAAAATGGCAATTTTGGTCACTGTGAGGGTTTAAAAAGTGGTTATTCAACATGAGGCACGGTCCAATTGACATTTTGAATCATTTTTGGTACAGTCCAAAAAATCAATTTTCGGATGAAAAACGATGACTCCGGACCTGTCGAACGATCCCAAAATGGTCAATATGGATGAAATTTTAACATTTAATCTTTTGACTTTAAATGACTGTTGGATGTGAATTATGACTTTGTCAACTAAAATAAGTGTGTTTAAAGTCATTTCTGTGCCTGAAACGGGTCAAAATTGAAGCTTTTGAGTAAGCAAAACTCTGTAAAAATGGCAATTTTGGTCACTGTGAGGGTTTAAAAAGTGGTTATTCAACATGAGGCACGATCCAATTGACATTTTGAATCATTTTTGGTACAGTCCAAAAAATCAATTTTCGGATGAAAAACGATGACTCCGGACCTGTCGAACGATCCCAAAATGGTCAATATGGATGAAATTTTAACATTTAATCTTTTGACTCTAAATGACTGTTGGATGTGAATTATGACTTTGTCAACTAAAATAAGTGTGTTTAAAGTCATTTCTGTGCCTGAAACGGGTCAAAATTGAAGCTTTTGAGTAAGCAAAACTCTGTAAAAATGGCAATTTTGGTCACTGTGAGGGTTTAAAAAGTGGCTATTCAACATGAGGCACGATCCAATTGACATTTTGAATCATTTTTGGTACAGTCCAAAAAATCAATTTTCGGATGAAAAACGATGACTCCGGACCTGTCGAACGATCCCAAAATGGTCAATATGGATGAAATTTTAACATTTAATCTTTTGACTCTAAATGACTGTTGGATGTGAATTATGACTTTGTCAACTAAAATAAGTGTGTTTAAAGTCATTTCTGTGCCTGAAACGGGTCAAAATTGATGCTTTTGAGTAAGAAAAACTCTGTAAAAATGCCAATTTTGGTCACTGTGAGGGTTTAAAAAGTGGTTATTCAACATGAGGCACGATCCAATTGACATTTTGAATCATTTTTGGTACAGTCCAAAAAATAAATTTTCGGATGAAAAACGATGACTCCGGACCTGTCGAACAATCCCAAAATGGTCAATATGGATGAAATTTTAACATTTAATCTTTTCACTCTAAATGACTGTTGGATGTGAATTATGACTTTGTCAACTAAAATAAGTGTGTTTAAAGTCATTTCTGTGCCTGAAACGGGTCAAAATTGAAGCTTTTGAGTAAGCAAAACTCTGTAAAAATGGCAATTTTGGTCACTGTGAGGGTTTAAAAAGTGGTTATTCAACATGAGTCACGATCCAATTGACATTTTGAATCATTTTTGGTACAGTCCAAAAAATCAATTTTCGGATGAAAAACGATGACTCCGGACCTGTCGAACGATCCCAAAATGGTCAATATGGATGAAATTTTAACATTTAATCTTTTGACTCTAAATGACTGTTGGATGTGAATTATGACTTTGTCAACTAAAATAAGTGTGTTTAAAGTCATTTCTGTGCCTGAAACGGGTCAAAATTGGAGCTTTTGAGTAAGCAAAACTCTGTAAAAATGGCAATTTTGGTCACTGTGAGGGTTTAAAAAGTGGTTATTTAACATGAGGCACGATCCAATTGACATTTTGAATCATTTTTTGTACAGTCCAAAAAATCAATTTTCGGATGAAAAACGATGACTCCGGACCTGTCGAACGATCCCAAAATGGTCAATATGGATGAAATTTTAACATTTAATCTTTTGACTCTAAATGACTGTTGGACGTGAATTATGACTTTGTCAACTAAAATAAGTATGTTTAAAGTCATTTCTGTGCCTGAAACGGGTCAAAATGTAAGCTTTTGAGTAAGCAAATATCTGTAAAAATGGCAATTTTGGTCACTGTGAGGGTTTAAAAAGTGGTTATTCAACATGAGGCACGATCCAATTGACATTTTGAATCATTTTTGGTACAGTCCAAAAAATCAATTTTCGGAGGAAAAACGATGACTCCGGACCTGTCGAACAATCCCAAATGGTCAATATGGATGAAATTTTAACATTTAATCTTCTGACTCTAAATGACTGTTGGATGTGAATTATGACTTTGTCAACTAAAATAAGTGTGTTTAAAGTCATTTCTGTGCCTGAAACGGGTCAAAATTGAACCTTTTGAGTAAGCAAAACTCTGTAAAAATGGCAATTTTGGTCACTGTGAGGGTTTAAAAAGTGGTTATTCAACATGAGGCACGATCCAATTGACATTTTGAATAATTTTTGGTACAGTCCAAAAAATCAATTTTAAGATGAAAAACGATGACTCCGGACCTGTCGAACGATCCCAAAATGGTCAATATGGATGAAATTTTAACATTTAATCTTTTGACTCTAAATGACTGTTGGATGTGAATTATGACTCTGTCAACTAAAATAAGTGTGTTTAAAGTCATTTCTGTGCCTGAAACGGGTCAAAATTGAAGCTTTTGAGTAAGCAAAACTCTGTAAAAATGGCAATTTTGGTCACTGTGAGGGTTTAAAAAGTGGTTATTCAACATGAGGCACGATCCAATTGACATTTTGAATCATTTTTGGTACAGTCCAAAAAATCAATTTTCGGATGAAAAACAATGACTCCGGACCTGTCGAACAATCCCAAAATGGTCAATATGGATGAAATTTTAACATTTAATCTTCTGACTCTAAATGACTGTTGGATGTGAATTATGACTTTGTCAAGTAAAATAAGTGTGTTTAAAGTCATTTCTGTGCCTGAAATGGGTCAAAATTGAAGCTTTTGAGTAAGCAAAACTCTGTAAAAATGGCAATTTTGGTCACTGTGAGGGTTTAAAAAGTGGTTATTCAACATGAGGCACGATCCAATTGACATTTTGAATCATTTTTGGTACAGTCCAAAAAATCAATTTTCGGATGAAAAACGATGACTCCGGACCTGTCGAACGATCCCAAAATGGTCAATATGGATGAAATTTTAACATTTAATCTTTTGACTCTAAATGACTGTTGGATGTGAATTATGACTTTGTCAACTAAAATAAGTGTGTTTAACCTCTTCGCCGCTAATGACAAGGGTAACTCGTCATGCACTTTTCATTGATTTCAATGGAAATTCAATGAAAAGTAAAATATTGCCTTAGCAGCCAAGTGGTTAAAGTCATTTCTGTGCCTGAAACGGGTCAAAATTGAAGCTTTTGAGTAAGCAAAACTCTGTAAAAATGGCAATTTTGGTCACTGTGAGGGTTTAAAAAGTGGCTATTCAACATGAGGCACGATCCAATTGACATTTTGAATCATTTTTGGTACAGTCCAAAAAATCCATTTTCGGATGAAAAACGATGACTCCGGACCTGTCGAACGATCCCAAAATGGTCAATATGGATGAAATTTTAACATTTAATCTTTTGACTCTAAATGACTGTTGGATGTGAATTATGACTTTGTCAACTAAAATAAGTGTGTTTAAAGTCATTTCTGTGCCTGAAACGGGTCAAAATTGATGCTTTTGAGTAAGAAAAACTCTGTAAAAATGCCAATTTTGGTCACTGTGAGGGTTTAAAAAGTGGTTATTCAACATGAGGCACGATCCAATTGACATTTTGAATCATTTTTGGTACAGTCCAAAAAATCAATTTTCGGATGAAAAACGATGACTCCGGACCTGTCGAACGATCCCAAAATGGTCAATATGGACGAAATTTTAACATTTAATCTTTTGACTCTAAATGACTGTTGGATGTGAATTATGACTTTGTCAACTAAAATAAGTGTGTTTAAAGTCATTTCTGTGCCTGAAACGGGTCAAAATTGAAGCTTTTGAGTAAGCAAAACTCTGTAAAAATGGCAATTTTGGTCACTGTGAGGGTTTAAAAAGTGGCTATTCAACATGAGGCACGATCCAATTGACATTTTGAATCATTTTTGGTACAGTCCAAAAAATCCATTTTCGGATGAAAAACGATGACTCCGGACCTGTCGAACGATCCCAAAATGGTCAATATGGATGAAATTTTAACATTTAATCTTTTGACTCTAAATGACTGTTGGATGTGAATTATGACTTTGTCAACTAAAATAAGTGTGTTTAAAGTCATTTCTGTGCCTGAAACGGGTCAAAATTGATGCTTTTGAGTAAGAAAAACTCTGTAAAAATGGCAATTTTGGTCACTGTGAGGGTTTAAAAAGTGGTTATTCAACATGAGGCACGATCCAATTGACATTTTGAATCATTTTTGGTACAGTCCAAAAAATCAATTTTCGGATGAAAAACGATGACTCCGGACCAGTCGAACGATCCCAAAATGGTCAATATGGACGAAATTTTAACATTTAATCTTTTGACTCTAAATGACTGTTGGATGTGAATTATGACTTTGTCAACTAAAATAAGTGTGTTTAAAGTCATTTCTGTGCCTGAAACGGGTCAAAATTGAAGCTTTTGAGTAAGCAAAACTCTGTAAAAATGGCAATTTTGGTCACTGTGAGGGTTTAAAAAGTGGTTATTCAACATGAGGCACGATCCAATTGACATTTTGAATCATTTTTGGTACAGTCCAAAAAATCAATTTTCGGATGAAAAACGATGACTCCGGACCTGTCGAACGATCCCAAAATGGTCAATATGGACGAAATTTTAACATTTAATCTTTTGACTCTAAATGACTGTTGGATGTGAATTATGACTTTGTCAACTAAAATAAGTGTGTTTAAAGTCATTTCTGTGCCTGAAACGGGTCAAAATTGAAGCTTTTGAGTAAGCAAAACTCTGTAAAAATGGCAATTTTGGTCACTTTAAGGGTTTAAAAAGTGGCTATTCAACATGAGGCACGATCCAATTGACATTTTGAATCATTTTTGGTACAGTCCAAAAAATAAATTTTCGGATGAAAAACGATGACTCCGGACCTGTCGAACAATCCCAAAATGGTCAATATGGATGAAATTTTAACATTTAATCTTTTGACTCTAAATGACTGTTGGATGTGAATTATGACTTTGTCAACTAAAATAAGTGTGTTTAAAGTCATTTCTGTGCCTGAAACGGGTCAAAATTGAAGCTTTTGAGTAAGCAAAACTCTGTAAAAATGGCAATTTTGGTCACTGTGAGGGTTTAAAAAGTGGTTATTCAACATGAGGCACGATCCAATTGACATTTTGAATCATTTTTGGTACAGTCCAAAAAATCAATTTTCGGATGAAAAACGATGACTCCGGACCAGTCGAACGATCCCAAAATGGTCAATATGGACGAAATTTTAACATTTAATCTTTTGACTCTAAATGACTGTTGGATGTGAATTATGACTTTGTCAACTAAAATAAGTGTGTTTAAAGTCATTTCTGTGCCTGAAACGGGTCAAAATTGAAGCTTTTGAGTAAGCAAAACTCTGTAAAAATGGCAATTTTGGTCACTGTGAGGGTTTAAAAAGTGGTTATTCAACATGAGGCACGATCCAATTGACATTTTGAATCATTTTTGGTACAGTCCAAAAAATCAATTTTCGGACGAAAAACGATGACTCCGGACCTGTCGAACGATCCCAAAATGGTCAATATGGACGCAATTTTACCATTTAATCTTTTGACTCTAAATGACTGTTGGATGTGAATTATGACTTTGTCAACTAAAATAAGTGTGTTTAAAGTCATTTCTGTGCCTGAAACGGGTCAAAATTGGAGCTTTTGAGTAAGCAAAAACTCTGTAAAAATGGCAATTTTGGTCACTGTGAGGGTTTAAAAAGTGGTTATTCAACATGAGGCACGATCCAATTGACATTTTGAATCATTTTTGGTACAGTCCAAAAAATCAATTTTCGGATGAAAAACGATGACTCCGGACCTGTCGAACGATCCCAAAATTGAAGCTTTTGAGTAAGCAAAACTCTGTAAAAATGGCAATTTTGGTCACTGTGAGGGTTTAAAAAGTGGTTATTCAACATGAGGCACGATCCAATTGACATTTTGAATCATTTTTGGTACAGTCCAAAAAATCAATTTTCGGATGAAAAACGATGACTCCGGACCTGTCGAACGATCCCAAAATGGTCAATATGGATGAAATTTTAACATTTAATCTTTTGACTCTAAATGACTGTTGGACGTGAATTATGACTTTGTCAACTAAAATAAGTATGTTTAAAGTCATTTCTGTGCCTGAAACGGGTCAAAATGTAAGCTTTTGAGTAAGCAAATATCTGTAAAAATGGCAATTTTGGTCACTGTGAGGGTTTAAAAAGTGGTTATTCAACATGAGGCACGATCCAATTGACATTTTGAATCATTTTTGGTACAGTCCAAAAAATCAATTTTCGGATGAAAAACGATGACTCAGGACCTGTCGAACAATCCCAAATGGTCAATATGGATGAAATTTTAACATTTAATCTTCTGACTCTAAATGACTGTTGGATGTGAATTATGACTTTGTCAACTAAAATAAGTGTGTTTAAAGTCATTTCTGTGCCTGAAACGGGTCAAAATTGAAGCTTTTGAGTAAGCAAAACTCTGTAAAAATGGCAATTTTGGTCACTGTGAGGGTTTAAAAAGTGGTTATTCAACATGAGGCACGATCCAATTGACATTTTGAATCATTTTTGGTACAGTCCAAAAAATCAATTTTAAGATGAAAAACGATGACTCCGGACCTGTCGAACGATCCCAAAATGGTCAATATGGATGAAATTTTAACATTTAATCTTTTGACTCTAAATGACTGTTGGATGTGAGTTCTGACTTTGTCAACTAAAATAAGTGTGTTTAAAGTTATTTCTGTGCCTGAAACGGGTCAAAATTGAAGCTTTTGAGTAAGCAAAACTCTGTAAAAATAGCAATTTTGGTCACTGTGAGGGTTTAAAAAGTGGTTATTCAACACGAGGCACGATCCAATTGACATTTTGAATAATTTTTGGTACAGTCCAAAAAATCAATTTTCGGATGAAAAACGATGACTCCGGACCTGTCGAACGATCCCAAAATGGTTAATATGGATGAAATTTTAACATTTGATCTTTTGACTCTAAATGACTGTTGGATGTGAATTATGACTTTGTCAACTAAAATAAGTGTGTTTAAAGTCATTTCTGTGCCTGAAACGGGTCAAAATTGATGCTTTTGAGTAAGAAAAACTCTGTAAAAATGCCAATTTTGGTCACTGTGAGGGTTTAAAAAGTGGTTATTCAACATGAGGCACGATCCAATTGACATTTTGAATCATTTTTGGTACAGTCCAAAAAATAAATTTTCGGATGAAAAACGATGACTCCGGACCTGTCGAACAATCCCAAAATGGTCAATATGGATGAAATTTTAACATTTAATCTTTTCACTCTAAATGACTGTTGGATGTGAATTATGACTTTGTCAACTAAAATAAGTGTGTTTAAAGTCATTTCTGTGCCTGAAACGGGTCAAAATTGAAGCTTTTGAGTAAGCAAAACTCTGTAAAAATGGCAATTTTGGTCACTGTGAGGGTTTAAAAAGTGGTTATTCAACATGAGGCACGATCCAATTGACATTTTGAATCATTTTTGGTACAGTCCAAAAAATCAATTTTCGGATGAAAAACGATGACTCCGGACCTGTCGAACGATCATAAAATGGTCAATATGGATGAAATTTTAACATTTAATCTTTTGACTCTAAATGACTGTTGGATGTGAATTATGACTTTGTCAACTAAAATAAGTGTGTTTAAAGTCATTTCTGTGCCTGAAACGGGTCAAAATTGGAGCTTTTGAGTAAGCAAAACTCTGTAAAAATGGCAATTTTGGTCACTGTGAGGGTTTAAAAAGTGGTTATTTAACATGAGGCACGATCCAATTGACATTTTGAATCATTTTTTGTACAGTCCAAAAAATCAATTTTCGGATGAAAAACGATGACTCCGGACCTGTCGAACGATCCCAAAATGGTCAATATGGATGAAGTTTTAACATTTAATCTTTTGACTCTAAATGACTGTTGGACGTGAATTATGACTTTGTCAACTAAAATAAGTATGTTTAAAGTCATTTCTGTGCCTGAAACGGGTCAAAATGTAAGCTTTTGAGTAAGCAAATATCTGTAAAAATGGCAATTTTGGTCACTGTGAGGGTTTAAAAAGTGGTTATTCAACATGAGGCACGATCCAATTGACATTTTGAATCATTTTTGGTACAGTCCAAAAAATCAATTTTCGGATGAAAAACGATGACTCCGGACCTGTCGAACAATCCCAAATGGTCAATATGGATGAAATTTTAACATTTAATCTTCTGACTCTAAATGACTGTTGGATGTGAATTATGACTTTGTCAACTAAAATAAGTGTGTTTAAAGTCATTTCTGTGCCTGAAACGGGTCAAAATTGAACCTTTTGAGTAAGCAAAACTCTGTAAAAATGGCAATTTTGGTCACTGTGAGGGTTTAAAAAGTGGTTATTCAACATGAGGCACGATCCAATTGACATTTTGAATCATTTTTGGTACAGTCCAAAAAATCAATTTTAAGATGAAAAACGATGACTCCGGACCTGTCGAACGATCCCAAAATGGTCAATATGGATGAAATTTTAACATTTAATCTTTTGACTCTAAATGACTGTTGGATGTGAGTTCTGACTTTGTCAACTAAAATAAGTGTGTTTAAAGTTATTTCTGTGCCTGAAACGGGTCAAAATTGAAGCTTTTGAGTAAGCAAAACTCTGTAAAAATAGCAATTTTGGTCACTGTGAGGGTTTAAAAAGTGGTTATTCAACACGAGGCACGATCCAATTGACATTTTGAATCATTTTTGGTACAGTCCAAAAAATCAATTTTCGGATGAAAAACGATGACTCCGGACCTGTCGAACGATCCCAAAATGGTTAATATGGATGAAATTTTAACATTTGATCTTTTGACTCTAAATGACTGTTGGATGTGAATTATGACTTTGTCAACTAAAATAAGTGTGTTTAAAGTCATTTCTGTGCCTGAAACGGGTGAAAATTGAAGCTTTTGAGTAAGCAAAACTCTGTAAAAATGGCAATTTTGGTCACTGTGAGGGTTTAAAAAGTGGTTATTCAACATGAGGCACGATCCAATTGACATTTTGAATCATTTTTGTACAGTCCAAAAAATCAATTTTCAGATGAAAAACGATGACTCCGGACCTGTTGAACGATCCCAAAATGGTCAATATGGATGAAATTTTAACATTTAATCTTTTGACTCTAAATGACTGTTGGATGTGAATTATGACTTTGTCAACTAAAATAAGTGTGTTTAAAGTTATTTCTGTGCCTGAAACGGGTCAAAATTGAAGCTTTTGAGTAAGCAAAACTCTGTAAAAATGGCAATTTTGGTCTCTGCGAGGGTTTAAAAAGTGGGTATTCAATATGAGGCACGATCCAATTGACATTTTGAATCATTTTTGGTACAGTCCAAAAAATCAATTTTCGGATGAAAAACGATGACTCCGGACCTGTCGAACGATCCCAAAATGGTCAATATGGATGAAATTTTAACATTTAATCTTTTGACTCTAAATGACTGTTGGATGTGAGTTCTGACTTTGTCAACTAAAATAAGTGTGTTTAAAGTTATTTCTGTGCCTGAAACGGGTCAAAATTGAAGCTTTTGAGTAAGCAAAACTCTGTAAAAATAGCAATTTTGGTCACTGTGAGGGTTTAAAAAGTGGTTATTCAACACGAGGCACGATCCAATTGACATTTTGAATCATTTTTGGTACAGTCCAAAAAATCAATTTTCGGATGAAAAACGATGACTCCGGACCTGTCGAACGATCCCAAAATGGTTAATATGGATGACATTTTAACATTTGATCTTTTGACTCTAAATGACTGTTGGATGTGAATTATGACTTTGTCAACTAAAATAAGTGTGTTTAAAGTCATTTCTGTGCCTGAAACGGGTCAAAATTGAAGCTTTTGAGTAAGCAAAACTCTGTAAAAATGGCAATTTTGGTCACTGTGAGGGTTTAAAAAGTGGTTATTCAACATGAGGCACGATCCAATTGACATTTTGAATAATTTTTGGTACAGTCCAAAAAATCAATTTTCGGATGAAAAACGATGACTCCGGACCTGTCGAACGATCCCAAAATGGTCAATATGGATGAAATTTTAACATTTAATCTTTTGACTCTAAATGACTGTTGGATGTGAATTATGACTTTGTCAACTAAAATAAGTGTGTTTAAAGTCATTTCTGTGCCTGAAACGGGTCAAAATTGAAGCTTTTGAGTAAGCAAAACTCTGTAAAAATGGCAATTTTGGTCACTGTGAGGGTTTAAAAAGTGGTTATTCAACATGAGGCACGATCCAATTGTCATTTTGAATCATTTTTGGTACAGTCCAAAAAATCAATTTTCGGATGAAAAACGATGACTCCGGACCTGTCGAACGATCCCAAAATGGTCAATATGGATGAAATTTTAACATTTAATCTTTTGACTCTAAATGACTGTTGGATGTGAATTATGACTTTGTCAACTAAAATAAGTGTGTTTAAAGTCATTTCTGTGTCTGAAACGGGTCAAAATTGAAGCTTTTGAGTAAGCAAAACTCTGTAAAAATGGCAATTTTGGTCACTGTGAGGGTTTAAAAAGTGGTTATTCAACATGAGGCACGATCCAATTGACATTTTGAATCATTTTTGGTACAGTCCAAAAAATCAATTTTCGGATGAAAAACGATGACTCCGGACCTGTCGAACGATCCCAAAATGGTCAATATGGATGAAATTTTAACATTTAATCTTTTGACTTTAAATGACTGTTGGATGTGAATTATGACTTTGTCAACTAAAATAAGTGTGTTTAAAGTCATTTCTGTGCCTGAAACAGGTCAAAATTGAAGCTTTTGAGTAAGCAAAACTCTGTAAAAATGGCAATTTTGGTCACTGTGAGGGTTTAAAAAGTGGTTATTCAACATGAGGCACGATCCAATTGACATTTTGAATCATTTTTGGTACAGTCCAAAAAATCAATTTTCGGATGAAAAACGATGACTCCGGACCTGTCGAACGATCCCAAAATGGTCAATATGGATGAAATTTTAACATTTAATCTTTTGACTCTAAATGACTGTTGGATGTGAATTATGACTTTTTCAACTAAAATAAGTGTGTTTAAAGTCATTTCTGTGCCTGAAACGGGTCAAAATTGAAGCTTTTGAGTAAGCAAAACTCTGTAAAAATGGCAATTTTGGTCACTGTGAGGGTTTAAAAAGTGGCTATTCAACATGAGGCACGATCCAATTGACATTTTGAATCATTTTTGGTACAGTCCAAAAAATCAATTTTCGGATGAAAAACGATGACTCCGGACCTGTCGAACGATCCCAAAATGGTCAATATGGATGAAATTTTAACATTTAATCTTTTGACTCTAAATGACTGTTGGATGTGATATATGACTTTGTCAACTAAAATAAGTGTGTTTAAAGTCATTTCTGTGCCTGAAACGGGTCAAAATTGGAGCTTTTGAGTAAGCAAAACTCTGTAAAAATGGCAATTTTGGTCACTGTGAGGGTTTAAAAAGTGGTTATTTAACATGAGGCACGATCCAATTGACATTTTGAATCATTTTTTGTACAGTCCAAAAAATCAATTTTCGGATGAAAAACGATGACTCCGGACCTGTCGAACGATCCCAAAATGGTCAATATGGATGAAATTTTAACATTTAATCTTTTGACTCTAATGGAAAGGGGCGACCACTCGGTCCCCCCGAACGTATGGCGGAGTACCACGATCCCCCCGGGAAGCCATCTTGGGCGGGAGGCGAGTCTCGGCTGGTATGCCCGAAGCGGCGTAGCCGGGGCGCGCCTTTTCCCGCCCTAGAGTGGGTTGGCCTCGACACTGACGCGGCTGGCCACGCCCTTGGGGCAGGCAGGGGCGGGTTTACGCCCGCCCTGAAGACGGATAAAAGGAGAAGCAAGATCAGAAGGCATCCTCTTGTTCCTGTGCTCTGAAGCTGCACCTCCTCGCTGCACGTGAGCTCGAGACGGAACGAAGAGCCAATTTTGAGCGTTGTAATCGTTCTTGTTTGTTTTTTAGATACTCTGTTGGAGAATGCCGAAGAAGGCGGGAAAGCGCATGACTACTGACCAGATGCTGCGCGTTGTTATGAAAGAGATGACCGAACTAAAGAGGCGAATGGATAAAGACGAGGAAGGGGGACCGAAACGTCCTTTGGCGGGAGCAGCCCCGGGAGGGAAAAACAAGAGGCCCAGGAGGGGAGCAGCTGGGGAAGACATCCCGGGTCCCAGTACCCCGCTCGAGGCACCCACTCCCGTGCCGGAGGAAGGGAATCCGATTCCCGTTGTGGTCACCCCCGTGTCCGGGGAAGATATGCCGCCCGAGCTGGCAGCACAATTAGCAGCGTGGTTGGGTAAAGGTAGCGAGGGCGCCACGACTGTCGACGCACAGGTGCTGCTGAAGCAACTGCGTGAGTCACGGGAAGCAGTGAAGGTGTCCACGCCGGCTGCAGCGGTAGAGAAGCCACAGGGGACGGGTTCAGTAGCAGAAGCAGCGTCCGGTTCAGGTAAGCGGCCATTGCCGATTGCGAGGGATGAGTCAGCACCCTCTCGTAGGGACAAGTTGGGTCAGCATGTTCCTTTGGCTATTAAAGAGAAGATATGGGCAGGGGAGTACGTAAACATCTTCTCGTTGCTTACTGATCACTATGAGATGGAGCATGTTAAGGGCCAGAAGGATCTCATGCATCCGAGTGTTTGGCACGCAAAAATGGCCGCCTTTAAGGTAAATGAAAACATTGGCAATTGGGGCAAAGCGTGGGGGGTTTTTACATCGATCTTGGGGGAACGAAGGCCCGATCTGTTACCCGAATTGCCGATTTATCAGTCACGAATCATGGGGTACTCGGTGTCACACGAGGGTAATCATTGGTTCTGCTATGATAATCTGTTTAGAAAGGCTAAAGAACATGATAAAAACTTAACGTGGGATTGTTATGATTCTGTGTCATGGTCCAAAATGAAGGATACTGGTATGTTAAAATTGCCATTAGTAGGGAGTAACGTTGGCGAATCCTCCCGCCAGTATGCGGGGACGCCCTTTCGATCATGTGCGGGTACCGACAATTACTCGAGGCCTGCCGGCAATACAGGAAAAAGGGGGGTTTGTTGGAACTTCAACAGGGGTAAATGTACTAGGCCCCAGGGATCGTGCAAATTTAGACACGAATGTAGTGGGTGTGGGCAATCATCCCATCCTGAGTCCACGTGCAGAGCCAAAACGGGTGATAACGGGGGTAGAGGAGGCGCCAAACAGGTCTAACATAGTCCGAGGGGCGCCTTTACCTACCCCGATTGATACCTTGGCAATGATCCCCTGGCTCAGTGAATACCCGGATCGTACTTCTGCTGGGGTGTTGCGGAACGGGTTTTCTTATGGTTTCCGCATCCCAGTGGGGGACTTTCAGGGTGTAGCAAAATGTAAAAACCAGATATCGGTCTTACAGCATACGACCGTGGTACAGGAAAAGATCCAGAAGGAGGTTGCTCGAGGTCGAGTCACCGGTCCGTTTAGTGTACCACCGGTTCTTAACTTTGTTTGTTCCCCTTTAGGTGTGGTCCCAAAGAAGGACCCGGGTGAGTTTCGGCTGATACATAATTTATCAGCCCCACGTGGTCTTTCCGTAAACGAAGCGATAGACCCGGAAGTGTGTTCGGTGCGGTACGCATCCTTCGATGAGGCCGTAGCCATTTTGAATCGCCTGGGGCCCGGGGCGCTGATGGCAAAATCTGATATCGAGTCAGCGTTCCGGTTGCTCCCGGTCCATCAGACGATCAGCGTCTCCTAGGTTTCATGTTTCAGGGTCATTATTACATGGATAGGTGTATGCCGATGGGGTGCTCTATATCTTGTGCCTATTTTGAAAAATTCAGTAGTTTTCTACAATGGGTCTTCACAAGGAAGACGGGTTTCCAACATGTGATGCATTTCCTTGATGATTTTTTGTTCCTGGGGGCAGCCGGGGATCCGGAATATGGGCAGGCTTTGGCGCAATTTTGTGTCTTGATGAATCAGTTTGGCGTGCCATTGGCACCAGGTAAGACTGTGGGGCCTTCCACTTGCCTCGAGTTTCTGGGGATCGAGTTAGACTCCGGAGAAGGTTGTTTTCGTTTACCAGCTGACAAAGTGTCAAAGTTCAGGACATCCCTGCAAATGTGTATAAGTGGACCCAAGGTTAAGCTGCATCAATTACAGCAGTTAGTTGGACAGTTGAATTTTGCCCTGAGGGTTATACCAATGGCCCGCCCCTTTTCCAGTTCGATTGCTCAAGCCATGGTCGGCCTGAAGGAGGGCCATCATCGCACAAGGCTCTCGGCAGAGGTCCGCCAGGACATGCGCATTTGGTTGGCATTTCTGGCGGATTTCAATGGTCGAGTCGTCTGGAACAAACCGGCCGTGTCCTCTGAGGAGCTGGGGCTGTGGACAGGTTCGGCAGGGAGCATAGGTTTTGGTGCCATCTTCGGCACAAGATGGTCTGCACAAAAGTGGCCGACATGGTGGCATGACAGTGGACTGACAAGTAACATTGCTTTCCTGGAACTTTTCCCCATTTTAGTGGCCCTGAGAACTTGGCCCGAAGGGTTCAAAGATCACTCTGTGGTATTTTGGTCTGACAATATGACCGTGGTCGAGTGTATCAATAGCCAGGCAGCACGATGCAAATGGATTTTGAGACTGCTCAAGGAAATTGTTTTACTGTGTATGCAATTGAATGTGCTATTCAGAGCAAGACATGTCCCAGGGGTAATGAACCAGGCGGCTGATGCACTGTCTCGTTTTCGTATGCAGGCTTTCTGGGGTTTTCTTCCCACAGCGGACCCGGAACCGGCACCCTTTCCCGAAGCTCTCTGGTCTCTCGGTGCCCCGAACTTCGTAACCTCGTGGGAGAGAGTTTAGCACCCAGGACGAGGAAGGCATATGAAGGGGCGTTCCGGTCCTATTTAGCCTTTTTGGGGACTGATAGAGAGGAGCTTTGGGGCCAGGAGGAGTGGGTGGTAAATTTTCTGATGTCCTTACATCGGGTCGGGAAATCGGTGGCCACGGCTCAGAGGCATCGGGCTGCCATTTCCTTTGTTGCTAGGGCTCATGGGATCCGTGACCCGACAGCGTCTTTCGTTGTACAGAAAGCGCTATGGGGGTGGCAACGCCTTGAGGGTCGCAGAGTAGACGAAAGGCGCCCGATAGGTTTGGATAGGCTGGCCCAGTTATTATCCAGACTCCCTGCTACGTGTTCATCTCAGTTTGAGACAGTTTTATTCCGAGCCGCTTTTACGCTGGCATTCCATGGGGCTATGCGGGTAAGCGAACTAGTGGCGAGGAACAAGCAGGATGTGACAGGAGGATTGTGCCAGGAGCACGTCCAGATCAGAGGGGAGACAATGACGGTCTCATTTGTCAGGTCCAAGACCGATCAAAGTGGGATGGGTGACTGCGTAATCATACGCAGGATTCCCGGGTCCTCCATGTGCCCGGTAAAGTGTTTAGAAGATTATTTAGCACGAAGGGTGGCATCATGGGGGGGGACCTTGTTGAGACACGCTGACGCCACCCCACTGACAAAGTTTCAGTTTCAGCGGGTGCTTGCGATGTCGATTGCCGCTGCGGGCTTGAACCCGGGCGAGTTTGGGACCCATTCCTTTCGGATAGGGGCTGCTACAGAAGCTACAGCCAGGGGTCTGAATGTAGAACAAGTTAAACGTGTGGGGCGTTGGTCCTCCAATTGTTATAAAAGGTATGTGCGGTTGCACATGTTGTGAAGCTGTAACGATGTACTCACGCTTCTTGTTTTTGTTTGGTTTTCAGTTGCGCAAGCCTACGAGGCGGGGCGGACTTTGCAGTCGACCCAACACCGGGCCAGCGGTCAGACATCACCGGCTGTGAAAAAGGAGGTGTGGGTCGTGGGCCACTCATACGTGAGACGTGCCGCGGACGTATTCAAAGCAGGTGACATGATTCACGTAGCTGGGGAATACGGGTACAGTGTGTCCTTCTACGGAAGAGGCGGTCTCTGTATTGACCAGTTTCAAACATTTTTTGAGGGTTTGCTAGGGCGGACGAGGTCACCGCCGTCTGTAGTCATAGTACATCTTGGGGGTAATGATTTGGTCACCACTGGTAGACGACTTCTTCTTGAGGCAATGCTTTCCACTGTAAGTTGGTTAGCGAGGAGAGTTCCAGGGTGCACAATTGCGTGGTCCCATATAATCCCACGAAAAGTGTGGCGGGGGGCTATTTCGGTTCCTGCTTTAAATCGTTCTGTTAGAAAGCTTAATAACAAAGTGAGTAGGTTGTTCCGTTCCAAGACACTGCATTCTATTTCGCATGGGTGTATTAATGATGACAGTATGTATTTGGGGGATGGAGTGCATTTGTCTCGGGTGGGGAATGAGTTACTCATAGGAGACTTCTTAGCATGGCTAAAAACGTTATACCATGACCTTTAGGTAGGAGTGTTGTGGGGGGTCCGGATAGCCGGTCAACTATCCGGCCTGTGGCGGTAAGGTCATGATCGGTGAGCACTAATTGGAAGATCCCTATGAGTGGGCGTCACCCAGCACGGATGGGAGCGCTCGGGGGAGGTGGCTATTGGCACCTCAACGGGGAGGCGGTCCCTTCTAAGGATGGGTCGCCGAAAGAAAAGGAAAGGCGGTCAAGGCCCCTTCCTGGGTAGGAGGGGTTACAGCCCCCTCCTGGGGAATTTCCCGGGGCCAGGACGTCTGCGACGGCAGATGTGGTAAGTTGTGTGGGGTTTGGGGGGGGTCTACGCTACCTTCTAGATACCTCACACGAGTCCTCGTACGACCTCTAAGTGGCGTCGAGTTTTATTGGGGCCCCCGTCAAGTCAAGGGAAATTGGTAATTGCACTTGAGGTACGCCTCTGGGCCGCCCCTCACAAGTGAGGGCGATATATCTGGGTTAGGGATCTTGACACCGGTTACGACCTTGCCGTTGGCCCTTAAACGTTAGGATGTACAATTTCAAAATTTCAAGTAAATGTTTTGTAGGATGTTAGTTCGGCTAGGAGAACCTTTGTATTAGAGAATCTGTTAAGGTTAGCCAAACATCGCAATGTGGTAATGAAATTGTACATAATATGAAACTGTTTATTTCATGTTTTAATTTTGTTTCATATTTTAATAAATACGGCCGGGAGGGTCACTCCCTCCCGTCTTCCAAAAAACCTCAGAACTGTTTCCGGTTTCCCATCCTTGGGGATTGTGTTGAGAGGGGGTGGCGGGTATCTCAGCCATATGGAAAGGGGCGACCACTCGGTCCCCCCGAACGTATGGCAGAGTACCACGATCCCCCCGGGAAGCCATCTTGGGCGGGAGGCGAGTCTCGGCTGGTATGCCCGAAGCGGCGTAGCGGGGCGCGCCTTTTCTCGCCCTAGAGTGGGTTGGCCTAGACACTGACGCGGCTGGCCACGCCCTTGGGGCAGGCAGGGGCGGGTTTACGCCCGCCCTGAAGACGGATAAAAGGAGAAGCAAGATCATAAGGCATCCTCTTGTTCCTGTGCTCTGAAGCTGCACCTCCTCGCTGCACGTGAGCTCGAGACGGAACGAAGAGCCAATTTTGACCCACCCACCAGCCCCTGAGGACAGCAAGTGGTTTTTTGAATAAAGTTGATGGATAACTCTGATTTTCGTTTACAGGTTGTGGTATTATCGTGATAATTTGAGTATGTAATAAAGAATGGTCGATTTGTGTTACGGTTCGCAAATAAAGAAATTCTGCTTTAGTGTTCATTGGTAAGCATGCTTTTAATAAAATTGTAGTTGCTACTGTCTTTTTTAGTTTAGTCATTTAGTTAGCATTGTCGTATTTATTTTGGTCGGGCGGTAAGGTCGTGATCGGTGAGCACTAATTGGAAGATCCCTATGAGTGGGCGTCACCCAGCACGGATGGGAGAGCTCGGGGGAGGTGGCTATTGGCCCCTCAACGGGGAGGCGGTCCCTTCTAAGGATGGGTCGCCGAAAGAAAAGGAAAGGCGGTCAAGGCCCCTTCCTGGGTAGGAGGGGTTACAGCCCCCTCCTGGGGAATTTCCCGGGGCCAGGACGTCTGCGACGGCAGATGTGGTAAGTTGTGTGGGGTTTGGGGGGGGTCTACGCTACCTTCTAGATACCTCACACGAGTCCTCGTACGACCTCTAAGTGGCGTCGAGTTTTATTGGGGCCCCCGTCAAGTCAAGGGAAATTGGTAATTGCACTTGAGGTACGCCTCTGGGCCGCCCCTCACAAGTGAGGGCGATATTTCTGGGTTAGGGATCTTGACACCGGTTACGACCTTGCCGTTGGCCCTTAAACGTTAGGATGTACAATTTCAAAATTTCAAGTAAATGTTTTGTAGGATGTTAGTTCGGCTAGGAGAACCTTTGTATTAGAGAATCTGTTAAGGTTAGCCAAACATCGCAATGTGGTAATGAAATTGTACATAATATGAAACTGTTTATTTCATGTTTTAATTTTGTTTCATATTTTAATAAATACGGCCGGGAGGGTCACTCCCTCCCGTCTTCCAAAAAACTTCAGAACTGTTTCCGGTTTCCCATCCTTGGGGATTGTGTTGAGAGGGGGTGGCGGGTATCTCAGCCATAATGACTGTTGGATGTGAATTATGACTTTGTCAACTAAAATAAGTATGTTTAAAGTCATTTCTGTGCCTGAAACGGGTCAAAATTTAAGCTTTTGAGTAAGCAAATATCTGTAAAAATGGCAATTTTGGTCACTGTGAGGGTTTAAAAAGTGGTTATTCAACATGAGGCACGATCCAATTGACATTTTGAATCATTTTTGGTACAGTCCAAAAAATCAATTTTCGGATGAAAAACGATGACTCCGGACCTGTCGAACAATCCCAAATGGTCAATATGGATGAAATTTTAACATTTAATCTTCTGACTCTAAATGACTGTTGGATGTGAATTATGACTTTGTCAACTAAAATAAGTGTGTTTAAAGTCATTTCTGTGCCTGAAACGGGTCAAAATTGAAGCTTTTGAGTAAGCAAAACTCTGTAAAAATGGCAATTTTGGTCACTGTGAGGGTTTAAAAAGTGGTTATTCAACATGAGGCACGATCCAATTGACATTTTGAATCATTTTTGGTACAGTCCAAAAAATCAATTTTCGGATGAAAAACGATGACTCCGGACCTGTCGAACGATCCCAAAATGGTCAATATGGATGAAATTTTAACATTTAATCTTTTGACTCTAAATGACTGTTGGATGTGAATTATGACTTTGTCAACTAAAATAAGTGTGTTTGAAGTCATTTCTGTGCCTGAAACGGGTCAAAATTGAAGCTTTTGAGTAAGCAAAACTCTGTAAAAATGGCAATTTTGGTCACTGTGAGGGTTTAAAAAGTGGTTATTCAACATGAGGCACGATCCAATTGACATTTTGAATCATTTTTGGTACAGTCCAAAAAATCAATTTTCGGATGAAAAACGATGACTCCGGATCTGTCGAACAATCCCAAAATGGTCAATATGGATGAAATTTTAACATTTAATCTTTTGACTCTAAATGACTGTTGGATGTGAATTATGACTTTGTCAACTAAAATAAGTGTGTTTAAAGTCATTTCTGTGCCTGAAACGGGTCAAAATTGAAGCTTTTGAGTAAGCAAAACTCTGTAAAAATGGCAATTTTGGTCACTGTGAGGGTTTAAAAAGTGGTTATTCAACATGAGGCACGATCCAATTGACATTTTGAATCATTTTTGGTACAGTCCAAAAAATCAATTTTCGGATGAAAAACGATGACTCCGGACCTGTCGAACGATCCCAAAATGGTCAATATGGATGAAATTTTAACATTTAATCTTTTGACTTTAAATGACTGTTGGATGTGAATTATGACTTTGTCAACTAAAATAAGTGTGTTTAAAGTCATTTCTGTGCCTGAAACGGGTCAAAATTGAAGCTTTTGAGTAAGCAAAACTCTGTAAAAATGGCAATTTTGGTCACTGTGAGGGTTTAAAAAGTCTTTATTCAACATGAGGCACGATCCAATTGACATTTTGAATCATTTTTGGTACAGTCCAAAAAATCAATTTTCGGATGAAAAACGATGACTCCGGACCTGTCGAACAATCCCAAAATGGTCAATATGGATGAAATTTTAACATTTAATCTTTTGACTCTAAATGACTGTTGGATGTGAATTATGACTTTGTCAACTAAAATAAGTGTGTTTAAAGTCATTTTTGTGCCTGAAACGGGTCAAAATTGAAGCTTTTGAGTAAGCAAAACTCTGTAAAAATGGCAATTTTGGTCACTGTGAGGGTTTAAAAAGTGGTTATTCAACATGAGGCACGATCCAATTGACATTTTGAATCATTTTTGGTACAGTCCAAAAAATCAATTTTCGGATGAAAAACGATGACTCCAGACCTGTCGAACGATCCCAAAATGGTCAATATGGATGAAATTTTAACATTTAATCTTTTGACTCTAAATGACTGTTGGATGTGAATTATGACTTTGTCAACTAAAATAAGTGTGTTTAAAGTCATTTCTGTGCCTGAAACGGGTCAAAATTGGAGCTTTTGAGTAAGCAAAACTCTGTAAAAATGGCAATTTTGGTCACTGTGAGGGTTTAAAAAGTGGTTATTTAACATGAGGCACGATCCAATTGACATTTTGAATCATTTTTTGTACAGTCCAAAAAATCAATTTTCGGATGAAAAACGATGACTCCGGACCTGTCGAACGATCCCAAAATGGTCAATATGGATGAAATTTTAACATTTAATCTTTTGACTCTAAATGACTGTTGGATGTGAATTATGACTTTGTCAACTAAAATAAGTATGTTTAAAGTCATTTCTGTGCCTGAAACGGGTCAAAATTTAAGCTTTTGAGTAAGCAAATATCTGTAAAAATGGCAATTTTGGTCACTGTGAGGGTTTAAAAAGTGGTTATTCAACATGAGGCACGATCCAATTGACATTTTGAATCATTTTTGGTACAGTCCAAAAAATCAATTTTCAGGTGAAAAACGATGACTCCGGACCTGTCGAACAATCCCAAATGGTCAATATGGATGAAATTTTAACATTTAATCTTCTGACTCTAAATGACTGTTGGATGTGAATTATGACTTTGTCAACCAAAATAAGTGTGTTTAAAGTCATTTCTGTGCCTGAAACGGGTCAAAATTGAACCTTTTGAGTAAGCAAAACTCTGTAAAAATGGCAATTTTGGTCACTGTGAGGGTTTAAAAAGTGGTTATTCAACATGAGGCACGATCCAATTGACATTTTGAATGATTTTTGGTACAGTCCAAAAAATCAATTTTAGGATGAAAAACGATGACTCCGGACCTGTCGAACGATCCCAAAATGGTCAATATGGATGAAATTTTAACATTTAATCTTTTGACTCTAAATGACTGTTGGATGTGAATTATGACTTTGTCAACTAAAATAAGTGTGTTTAAAGTCATTTCTGTGCCTGGAACGGGTCAAAATTGAAGCTTTTGAGTAAGCAAAACTCTGTAAAAATGGCAATTTTGGTCACTGTGAGGGTTTAAAAAGTGGTTATTCAACATGAGGCACGATCCAATTGACATTTTGAATAATTTTTGGTACAGTCCAAAAAATCAATTTTCGGATGAAAAACGATGACTCCGGACCTGTCGAACGATCCCAAAATGGTCAATATGGATGAAATTTTAACATTTAATCTTTTGACTCTAAATGACTGTTGGATGTGAATTATGACTTTGTCAACTAAAATAAGTGTGTTTAAAGTCATTTCTGTGCCTGAAACGGGTCAAAATTGAAGCTTTTGAGTAAGCAAAACTCTGTAAAAATGGCAATTTTGGTCACTGTGAGGGTTTAAAAAGTGGTTATTCAACATGAGGCACGATCCAATTGACATTTTGAATCATTTTTGGTACAGTCCAAAAATCAATTTTCGGATGAAAAACGATGACTCCGGACCTGTTGAACGATCCCAAAATGGTCAATATGGATGAAATTTTAACATTTAATCTTTTGACTCTAAATGACTGTTGGATGTGAATTATGACTTTGTCAACTAAAATAAGTGTGTTTAAAGTTATTTCTGTGCCTGAAACGGGTCAAAATTGAAGCTTTTGAGTAAGCAAAACTCTGTAAAAATGGCAATTTTGGTCACTGCGAGGGTTTAAAAAGTGGTTATTCAACATGAGGCACGATCCAATTGACATTTTGAATCATTTTTGGTACAGTCCAAAAAATCAATTTTCGGATGAAAAACGATGACTCCGGACCTGTCGAACGATCCCAAAATGGTCAATATGGATGAAATGTTAACATTTAATCTTTTGACTCTAAATGACTGTTGGATGTGAGTTCTGACTTTGTCAACTAAAATAAGTGTGTTTAAAGTTATTTCTGTGCCTGAAACGGGTCAAAATTGAAGCTTTTGAGTAAGCAAAACTCTGTAAAAATAGCAATTTTGGTCACTTTGAGGGTTTAAAAAGTGGTTATTCAACACGAGGCACGATCCAATTGACATTTTGAATCATTTTTGGTACAGTCCAAAAAATCAATTTTCGGATGAAAAACGATGACTCCCGACCTGTCGAACGATCCCAAAATGGTTAATATGGATGAAATTTTAACATTTGATCTTTTGACTCTAAATGACTGTTGGATGTGAATTATGACTTTGTCAACTAAAATAAGTGTGTTTAAAGTCATTTCTGTGCCTGAAACGGGTCAAAATTGAAGCTTTTGAGTAAGCAAAACTCTGTAAAAATGGCAATTTTGGTCACTGTGAGGGTTTAAAAAGTGGTTATTCAACATGAGGCACGATCCAATTGACACTTTGAATCATTTTTGGTACAGTCCAAAAAATCAATTTTCGGATGAAAAACGATGACTCCGGACCTGTCGAACGATCCCAAAATGGTCAATATGGATGAAATTTTAACATTTAATCTTTTGACTCTAAATGACTGTTGGATGTGAATTATGACTTTGTCAACTAAAATAAGTGTGTTTAAAGTCATTTCTGTGCCTGAAACGGGTCAAAATTGAACCTTTTGAGTAAGCAAAACTCTGTAAAAATGGCAATTTTGGTCACTGTGAGGGTTTAAAAAGTGGTTATTCAACATGAGGCACGATCCAATTGACATTTTGAATCATTTTTGGTACAGTCCAAAAAATCAATTTTAGGATGAAAAACGATGACTCCGGACCTGTCGAACGATCCCAAAATGGTCAATATGGATGAAATTTTAACATTTAATCTTTTGACTCTAAATGACTGTTGGATGTGAATTATGACTTTTTCAACTAAAATAAGTGTGTTTAAAGTCATTTCTGTGCCTGAAACGGGTCAAAATTGAAGCTTTTGAGTAAGCAAAACTCTGTAAAAATGGCAATTTTGGTCACTGTGAGGGTTTAAAAAGTGGCTATTCAACATGAGGCACGATCCAATTGACATTTTGAATCATTTTTGGTACAGTCCAAAAAATCAATTTTCGGATGAAAAACGATGACTCCGGACCTGTCGAACGATCCCAAAATGGTCAATATGGATGAAATTTTAACATTTAATCTTTTGACTCTAAATGACTGTTGGATGTGATATATGACTTTGTCAACTAAAATAAGTGTGTTTAAAGTCATTTCTGTGCCTGAAACGGGTCAAAATTGGAGCTTTTGAGTAAGCAAAACTCTGTAAAAATGGCAATTTTGGTCACTGTGAGGGTTTAAAAAGTGGTTATTTAACATGAGGCACGATCCAATTGACATTTTGAATCATTTTTTGTACAGTCCAAAAAATCAATTTTCGGATGAAAAACGATGACTCCGGACCTGTCGAACGATCCCAAAATGGTCAATATGGATGAAATTTTAACATTTAATCTTTTGACTCTAATGGAAAGGGGCGACCACTCGGTCCCCCCGAACGTATGGCGGAGTACCACGATCCCCCCGGGAAGCCATCTTGGGCGGGAGGCGAGTCTCGGCTGGTATGCCCGAAGCGGCGTAGCCGGGGCGCGCCTTTTCCCGCCCTAGAGTGGGTTGGCCTCGACACTGACGCGGCTGGCCACGCCCTTGGGGCAGGCAGGGGCGGGTTTATGCCCGCCCTGAAGACGGATAAAAGGAGAAGCAAGATCAGAAGGCATCCTCTTGTTCCTGTGCTCTGAAGCTGCACCTCCTCGCTGCACGTGAGCTCGAGACGGAACGAAGAGCCAATTTTGAGCGTTGTAATCGTTCTTGTTTGTTTTTTAGATACTCTGTTGGAGAATGCCGAAGAAGGCGGGAAAGCGCATGACTACTGACCAGATGCTGCGCGTTGTTATGAAAGAGATGACCGAACTAAAGAGGCGAATGGATAAAGACGAGGAAGGGGGACCGAAACGTCCTTTGGCGGGAGCAGCCCCGGGAGGGAAAAACAAGAGGCCCAGGAGGGGAGCAGCTGGGGAAGACATCCCGGGTCCCAGTACCCCGCTCGAGGCACCCACTCCCGTGCCGGAGGAAGGGAATCCGATTCCCGTTGTGGTCACCCCCGTGTCCGGGGAAGATATGCCGCCCGAGCTGGCAGCACAATTAGCAGCGTGGTTGGGTAAAGGTAGCGAGGGCGCCACGACTGTCGACGCACAGGTGCTGCTGAAGCAACTGCGTGAGTCACGGGAAGCAGTGAAGGTGTCCACGCCGGCTGCAGCGGTAGAGAAGCCACAGGGGACGGGTTCAGTAGCAGAAGCAGCGTCCGGTTCAGGTAAGCGGCCATTGCCGATTGCGAGGGATGAGTCAGCACCCTCTCGTAGGGACAAGTTGGGTCAGCATGTTCCTTTGGCTATTAAAGAGAAGATATGGGCAGGGGAGTACGTAAACATCTTCTCGTTGCTTACTGATCACTATGAGATGGAGCATGTTAAGGGCCAGAAGGATCTCATGCATCCGAGTGTTTGGCACGCAAAAATGGCCGCCTTTAAGGTAAATGAAAACATTGGCAATTGGGGCAAAGCGTGGGGGGTTTTTACATCGATCTTGGGGGAACGAAGGCCCGATCTGTTACCCGAATTGCCGATTTATCAGTCACGAATCATGGGGTACTCGGTGTCACACGAGGGTAATCATTGGTTCTGCTATGATAATCTGTTTAGAAAGGCTAAAGAACATGATAAAAACTTAACGTGGGATTGTTATGATTCTGTGTCATGGTCCAAAATGAAGGATACTGGTATGTTAAAATTGCCATTAGTAGGGAGTAACGTTGGCGAATCCTCCCGCCAGTATGCGGGGACGCCCTTTCGATCATGTGCGGGTACCGACAATTACTCGAGGCCTGCCGGGAATACAGGAAAAAGGGGGGTTTGTTGGAACTTCAACAGGGGTAAATGTACTAGGCCCCAGGGATCGTGCAAATTTAGACACGAATGTAGTGGGTGTGGGCAATCATCCCATCCTGAGTCCACGTGCAGAGCCAAAACGGGTGATAACGGGGGTAGAGGAGGCGCCAAACAGGTCTAACATAGTCCGAGGGGCGCCTTTACCTACCCCGATTGATACCTTGGCAATGATCCCCTGGCTCAGTGAATACCCGGATCGTACTTCTGCTGGGGTGTTGCGGAACGGGTTTTCTTATGGTTTCCGCATCCCAGTGGGGGACTTTCAGGGTGTAGCAAAATGTAAAAACCAGATATCGGTCTTACAGCATACGACCGTGGTACAGGAAAAGATCCAGAAGGAGGTTGCTCGAGGTCGAGTCACCGGTCCGTTTAGTGTACCACCGGTTCTTAACTTTGTTTGTTCCCCTTTAGGTGTGGTCCCAAAGAAGGACCCGGGTGAGTTTCGGCTGATACATAATTTATCAGCCCCACGTGGTCTTTCCGTAAACGAAGCGATAGACCCGGAAGTGTGTTCGGTGCGGTACGCATCCTTCGATGAGGCCGTAGCCATTTTGAATCGCCTGGGGCCCGGGGCGCTGATGGCAAAATCTGATATCGAGTCAGCGTTCCGGTTGCTCCCGGTCCATCAGACGATCAGCGTCTCCTAGGTTTCATGTTTCAGGGTCATTATTACATGGATAGGTGTATGCCGATGGGGTGCTCTATATCTTGTGCCTATTTTGAAAAATTCAGTAGTTTTCTACAATGGGTCTTCACAAGGAAGACGGGTTTCCAACATGTGATGCATTACCTTGATGATTTTTTGTTCCTGGGGGCAGCCGGGGATCCGGAATATGGGCAGGCTTTGGCGCAATTTTGTGTCTTGATGAATCAGTTTGGCGTGCCATTGGCACCAGGTAAGACTGTGGGGCCTTCCACTTGCCTCGAGTTTCTGGGGATCGAGTTAGACTCCGGAGAAGGTTGTTTTCGTTTACCAGCTGACAAAGTGTCAAAGTTCAGGACATCCCTGCAAATGTGTATAAGTGGACCCAAGGTTAAGCTGCATCAATTACAGCAGTTAGTTGGACAGTTGAATTTTGCCCTGAGGGTTATACCAATGGCCCGCCCCTTTTCCAGTTCGATTGCTCAAGCCATGGTCGGCCTGAAGGAGGGCCATCATCGCACAAGGCTCTCGGCAGAGGTCCGCCAGGACATGCGCATTTGGTTGGCATTTCTGGCGGATTTCAATGGTCGAGTCGTCTGGAACAAACCGGCCGTGTCCTCTGAGGAGCTGGGGCTGTGGACAGGTTCGGCAGGGAGCATAGGTTTTGGTGCCATCTTCGGCACAAGATGGTCTGCACAAAAGTGGCCGACATGGTGGCATGACAGTGGACTGACAAGTAACATTGCTTTCCTGGAACTTTTCCCCATTTTAGTGGCCCTGAGAACTTGGCCCGAAGGGTTCAAAGATCACTCTGTGGTATTTTGGTCTGACAATATGACCGTGGTCGAGTGTATCAATAGCCAGGCAGCACGATGCAAATGGATTTTGAGACTGCTCAAGGAAATTGTTTTACTGTGTATGCAATTGAATGTGCTATTCAGAGCAAGACATGTCCCAGGGGTAATGAACCAGGCGGCTGATGCACTGTCTCGTTTTCGTATGCAGGCTTTCTGGGGTTTTCTTCCCACAGCGGACCCGGAACCGGCACCCTTTCCCGAAGCTCTCTGGTCTCTCGGTGCCCCGAACTTCGTAACCTCGTGGGAGAGAGTTTAGCACCCAGGACGAGGAAGGCATATGAAGGGGCGTTCCGGTCCTATTTAGCCTTTTTGGGGACTGATAGAGAGGAGCTTTGGGGCCAGGAGGAGTGGGTGGTAAATTTTCTGATGTCCTTACATCGGGTCGGGAAATCGGTGGCCACGGCTCAGAGGCATCGGGCTGCCATTTCCTTTGTTGCTAGGGCTCATGGGATCCGTGACCCGACAGCGTCTTTCGTTGTACAGAAAGCGCTACGGGGGTGGCAACGCCTTGAGGGTCGCAGAGTAGACGAAAGGCGCCCGATAGGTTTGGATAGGCTGGCCCAGTTATTATCCAGACTCCCTGCTACGTGTTCATCTCAGTTTGAGACAGTTTTATTCCGAGCCGCTTTTACGCTGGCATTCCATGGGGCTATGCGGGTAAGCGAACTAGTGGCGAGGAACAAGCAGGATGTGACAGGAGGATTGTGCCAGGAGCACGTCCAGATCAGAGGGGAGACAATGACGGTCTCATTTGTCAGGTCCAAGACCGATCAAAGTGGGATGGGTGACTGCGTAATCATACGCAGGATTCCCGGGTCCTCCATGTGCCCGGTAAAGTGTTTAGAAGATTATTTAGCACGAAGGGTGGCATCATGGGGGGGGACCTTGTTGAGACACGCTGACGCCACCCCACTGACAAAGTTTCAGTTTCAGCGGGTGCTTGCGATGTCGATTGCCGCTGCGGGCTTGAACCCGGGCGAGTTTGGGACCCATTCCTTTCGGATAGGGGCTGCTACAGAAGCTACAGCCAGGGGTCTGAATGTAGAACAAGTTAAACGTGTGGGGCGTTGGTCCTCCAATTGTTATAAAAGGTATGTGCGGTTGCACATGTTGTGAAGCTGTAACGATGTACTCACGCTTCTTGTTTTTGTTTGGTTTTCAGTTGCGCAAGCCTACGAGGCGGGGCGGACTTTGCAGTCGACCCAACACCGGGCCAGCGGTCAGACATCACCGGCTGTGAAAAAGGAGGTGTGGGTCGTGGGCCACTCATACGTGAGACGTGCCGCGGACGTATTCAAAGCAGGTGACATGATTCACGTAGCTGGGGAATACGGGTACAGTGTGTCCTTCTACGGAAGAGGCGGTCTCTGTATTGACCAGTTTCAAACATTTTTTGAGGGTTTGCTAGGGCGGACGAGGTCACCGCCGTCTGTAGTCATAGTACATCTTGGGGGTAATGATTTGGTCACCACTGGTAGACGACTTCTTCTTGAGGCAATGCTTTCCACTGTAAGTTGGTTAGCGAGGAGAGTTCCAGGGTGCACAATTGCGTGGTCCCATATAATCCCACGAAAAGTGTGGCGGGGGGCTATTTCGGTTCCTGCTTTAAATCGTTCTGTTAGAAAGCTTAATAACAAAGTGAGTAGGTTGTTCCGTTCCAAGACACTGCATTCTATTTCGCATGGGTGTATTAATGATGACAGTATGTATTTGGGGGATGGAGTGCATTTGTCTCGGGTGGGGAATGAGTTACTCATAGGAGACTTCTTAGCATGGCTAAAAACGTTATACCATGACCTTTAGGTAGGAGTGTTGTGGGGGGTCCGGATAGCCGGTCAACTATCCGGCCTGTGGCGGTAAGGTCATGATCGGTGAGCACTAATTGGAAGATCCCTATGAGTGGGCGTCACCCAGCACGGATGGGAGCGCTCGGGGGAGGTGGCTATTGGCACCTCAACGGGGAGGCGGTCCCTTCTAAGGATGGGTCGCCGAAAGAAAAGGAAAGGCGGTCAAGGCCCCTTCCTGGGTAGGAGGGGTTACAGCCCCCTCCTGGGGAATTTCCCGGGGCCAGGACGTCTGCGACGGCAGATGTGGTAAGTTGTGTGGGGTTTGGGGGGGGGTCTACGCTACCTTCTAGATACCTCACACGAGTCCTCGTACGACCTCTAAGTGGCGTCGAGTTTTATTGGGGCCCCCGTCAAGTCAAGGGAAATTGGTAATTGCACTTGAGGTACGCCTCTGGGCCGCCCCTCACAAGTGAGGGCGATATATCTGGGTTAGGGATCTTGACACCGGTTACGACCTTGCCGTTGGCCCTTAAACGTTAGGATGTACAATTTCAAAATTTCAAGTAAATGTTTTGTAGGATGTTAGTTCGGCTAGGAGAACCTTTGTATTAGAGAATCTGTTAAGGTTAGCCAAACATCGCAATGTGGTAATGAAATTGTACATAATATGAAACTGTTTATTTCATGTTTTAATTTTGTTTCATATTTTAATAAATACGGCCGGGAGGGTCACTCCCTCCCGTCTTCCAAAAAACCTCAGAACTGTTTCCGGTTTCCCATCCTTGGGGATTGTGTTGAGAGGGGGTGGCGGGTATCTCAGCCATATGGAAAGGGGCGACCACTCGGTCCCCCCGAACGTATGGCAGAGTACCACGATCCCCCCGGGAAGCCATCTTGGGCGGGAGGCGAGTCTCGGCTGGTATGCCCGAAGCGGCGTAGCCGGGGCGCGCCTTTTCTCGCCCTAGAGTGGGTTGGCCTAGACACTGACGCGGCTGGCCACGCCCTTGGGGCAGGCAGGGGCGGGTTTACGCCCGCCCTGAAGACGGATAAAAGGAGAAGCAAGATCATAAGGCATCCTCTTGTTCCTGTGCTCTGAAGCTGCACCTCCTCGCTGCACGTGAGCTCGAGACGGAACGAAGAGCCAATTTTGACCCACCCACCAGCCCCTGAGGACAGCAAGTGGTTTTTTGAATAAAGTTGATGGATAACTCTGATTTTCGTTTACAGGTTGTGGTATTATCGTGATAATTTGAGTATGTAATAAAGAATGGTCGATTTGTGTTACGGTTCGCAAATAAAGAAATTCTGCTTTAGTGTTCATTGGTAAGCATGCTTTTAATAAAATTGTAGTTGCTACTGTCTTTTTTAGTTTAGTCATTTAGTTAGCATTGTCGTATTTATTTTGGTCGGGCGGTAAGGTCGTGATCGGTGAGCACTAATTGGAAGATCCCTATGAGTGGGCGTCACCCAGCACGGATGGGAGAGCTCGGGGGAGGTGGCTATTGGCCCCTCAACGGGGAGGCGGTCCCTTCTAAGGATGGGTCGCCGAAAGAAAAGGAAAGGCGGTCAAGGCCCCTTCCTGGGTAGGAGGGGTTACAGCCCCCTCCTGGGGAATTTCCCGGGGCCAGGACGTCTGCGACGGCAGATGTGGTAAGTTGTGTGGGGTTTGGGGGGGGTCTACGCTACCTTCTAGATACCTCACACGAGTCCTCGTACGACCTCTAAGTGGCGTCGAGTTTTATTGGGGCCCCCGTCAAGTCAAGGGAAATTGGTAATTGCACTTGAGGTACGCCTCTGGGCCGCCCCTCACAAGTGAGGGCGATATTTCTGGGTTAGGGATCTTGACACCGGTTACGACCTTGCCGTTGGCCCTTAAACGTTAGGATGTACAATTTCAAAATTTCAAGTAAATGTTTTGTAGGATGTTAGTTCGGCTAGGAGAACCTTTGTATTAGAGAATCTGTTAAGGTTAGCCAAACATCGCAATGTGGTAATGAAATTGTACATAATATGAAACTGTTTATTTCATGTTTTAATTTTGTTTCATATTTTAATAAATACGGCCGGGAGGGTCACTCCCTCCCGTCTTCCAAAAAACTTCAGAACTGTTTCCGGTTTCCCATCCTTGGGGATTGTGTTGAGAGGGGGTGGCGGGTATCTCAGCCATAATGACTGTTGGATGTGAATTATGACTTTGTCAACTAAAATAAGTATGTTTAAAGTCATTTCTGTGCCTGAAACGGGTCAAAATTTAAGCTTTTGAGTAAGCAAATATCTGTAAAAATGGCAATTTTGGTCACTGTGAGGGTTTAAAAAGTGGTTATTCAACATGAGGCACGATCCAATTGACATTTTGAATCATTTTTGGTACAGTCCAAAAAATCAATTTTCGGATGAAAAACGATGACTCCGGACCTGTCGAACAATCCCAAATGGTCAATATGGATGAAATTTTAACATTTAATCTTCTGACTCTAAATGACTGTTGGATGTGAATTATGACTTTGTCAACTAAAATAAGTGTGTTTAAAGTCATTTCTGTGCCTGAAACGGGTCAAAATTGAAGCTTTTGAGTAAGCAAAACTCTGTAAAAATGGCAATTTTGGTCACTGTGAGGGTTTAAAAAGTGGTTATTCAACATGAGGCACGATCCAATTGACATTTTGAATCATTTTTGGTACAGTCCAAAAAATCAATTTTCGGATGAAAAACGATGACTCCGGACCTGTCGAACGATCCCAAAATGGTCAATATGGATGAAATTTTAACATTTAATCTTTTGACTTTAAATGACTGTTGGATGTGAATTATGACTTTGTCAACTAAAATAAGTGTGTTTAAAGTCATTTCTGTGCCTGAAACGGGTCAAAATTGAAGCTTTTGAGTAAGCAAAACTCTGTAAAAATGGCAATTTTGGTCACTGTGAGGGTTTAAAAAGTGGTTATTCAACATGAGGCACGATCCAATTGACATTTTGAATCATTTTTGGTACAGTCCAAAAAATCAATTTTCGGATGAAAAACGATGACTCCGGACCTGTCGAACGATCCCAAAATGGTCAATATGGATGAAATTTTAACATTTAATCTTTTGACTCTAAATGACTGTTGGATGTGAATTATGACTTTGTCAACTAAAATAAGTGTGTTTAAAGTCATTTCTGTGCCTGAAACGGGTCAAAATTGAAGCTTTTGAGTAAGCAAAACTCTGTAAAAATGGCAATTTTGGTCACTTTGAGGGTTTAAAAAGTGGCTATTCAACATGAGGCACGATCCAATTGACATTTTGAATCATTTTTGGTACAGTCCAAAAAATCAATTTTCGGATGAAAAACGATGACTCCGGACCTGTCGAACAATCCCAAAATGGTCAATATGGATGAAATTTTAACATTTAATCTTTTGACTCTAAATGACTGTTGGATGTGAATTATGACTTTGTCAACTAAAATAAGTGTTTTTAAAGTCATTTCTGTGCCTGAAACGGGTCAAAATTGAAGCTTTTGAGTAAGAACAACTCTGTAAAAATGGCAATTTTGGTCACTGTGAGGGTTTAAAAAGTGGCTATTCAACATGAGGCACGATCCAATTGACATTTTGAATCATTTTTGGTACAGTCCAAAAAATCAATTTTCGGATGAAAAACGATGACTCCGGACCTGTCGAACAATCCCAAAATGGTCAATATGGACGAAATTTTAACATTTAATCTTTTGACTCTAAATGACTGTTGGATGTGAATTATGACTTTGTCAACTAAAATAAGTGTGTTTAAAGTCATTTTTGTGCCTGAAACGGGTCAAAATTGAAGCTTTTGAGTAAGCAAAACTCTGTAAAAATGGCAATTTTGGTCACTGTGAGGGTTTAAAAAGTGGTTATTCAACATGAGGCACGATCCAATTGACATTTTGAATCATTTTTGGTACAGTCCAAAAAATCAATTTTCGGATGAAAAACGATGACTCCAGACCTGTCGAACGATCCCAAAATGGTCAATATGGATGAAATTTTAACATTTAATCTTTTGACTCTAAATGACTGTTGGATGTGAATTATGACTTTGTCAACTAAAATAAGTATGTTTAAAGTCATTTCTGTGCCTGAAACGGGTCAAAATTTAAGCTTTTGAGTAAGCAAATATCTGTAAAAATGGCAATTTTGGTCACTGTGAGGGTTTAAAAAGTGGTTATTCAACATGAGGCACGATCCAATTGACATTTTGAATCATTTTTGGTACAGTCCAAAAAATCAATTTTCAGGTGAAAAACGATGACTCCGGACCTGTCGAACAATCCCAAATGGTCAATATGGATGAAATTTTAACATTTAATCTTCTGACTCTAAATGACTGTTGGATGTGAATTATGACTTTGTCAACCAAAATAAGTGTGTTTAAAGTCATTTCTGTGCCTGAAACGGGTCAAAATTGAACCTTTTGAGTAAGCAAAACTCTGTAAAAATGGCAATTTTGGTCACTGTGAGGGTTTAAAAAGTGGTTATTCAACATGAGGCACGATCCAATTGACATTTTGAATGATTTTTGGTACAGTCCAAAAAATCAATTTTAGGATGAAAAACGATGACTCCGGACCTGTCGAACGATCCCAAAATGGTCAATATGGATGAAATTTTAACATTTAATCTTTTGACTCTAAATGACTGTTGGATTTGAATTATGACTTTGTCAACTAAAATAAGTGTGTTTAAAGTCATTTCTGTGCCTGGAACGGGTCAAAATTGAAGCTTTTGAGTAAGCAAAACTCTGTAAAAATGGCAATTTTGGTCACTGTGAGGGTTTAAAAAGTGGTTATTCAACATGAGGCACGATCCAATTGACATTTTGAATAATTTTTGGTACAGTCCAAAAAATCCATTTTCGGATGAAAAACGATGACTCCGGACCTGTCGAACGATCCCAAAATGGTCAATATGGATGAAATTTTAACATTTAATCTTTTGACTCTAAATGACTGTTGTATGTGAGTTATGACTTTGTCAACTAAAATAAGTGTGTTTAAAGTTATTTCTGTGCCTGAAACGGGTCAAAATTGAAGCTTTTGAGTAAGCAAAACTCTGTAAAAATAGCAATTTTGGTCACTGTGAGGGTTTAAAAAGTGGTTATTCAACACGAGGCACGATCCAATTGACATTTTGAATCATTTTTGGTACAGTCCAAAAAATCAATTTTCGGATGAAAAACGATGACTCCGGACCTGTCGAACGATCCCAAAATGGTTAATATGGATGAAATTTTAACATTTGATCTTTTGACTCTAAATGACTGTTGGATGTGAATTATGACTTTGTCAACTAAAATAAGTGTGTTTAAAGTCATTTCTGTGCCTGAAACGGGTGAAAATTGAAGCTTTTGAGTAAGCAAAACTCTGTAAAAATGGCAATTTTGGTCACTGTGAGGGTTTAAAAAGTGGTTATTCAACATGAGGCACGATCCAATTGACATTTTGAATCATTTTTGGTACAGTCCAAAAAATCAATTTTCAGATGAAAAACGATGACTCCAGACCTGTCGAACGATCCCAAAATGGTCAATATGGATGAAATTTTAACATTTAATCTTTTGACTCTAAATGACTGTTGGATGTGAATTATGACTTTGTCAACTAAAATAAGTGTGTTTAAAGTCATTTCTGTGCCTGAAACGGGTCAAAATTGAAGCTTTTGAGTAAGCAAAACTCTGTAAAAATGGCAATTTTGGTCACTGTGAGGGTTTAAAAAGTGGTTATTCAACATGAGGCACGATCCAATTGACATTTTGAATCATTTTTGGTACAGTCCAAAAATCAATTTTCGGATGAAAAACGATGACTCCGGACCTGTTGAACGATCCCAAAATGGTCAATATGGATGAAATTTTAACATTTAATCTTTTGACTCTAAATGACTGTTGGATGTGAATTATGACTTTGTCAACTAAAATAAGTGTGTTTAAAGTTATTTCTGTGCCTGAAACGGGTCAAAATTGAAGCTTTTGAGTAAGCAAAACTCTGTAAAAATGGCAATTTTGGTCACTGCGAGGGTTTAAAAAGTGGTTATTCAACATGAGGCACGATCCAATTGACATTTTGAATCATTTTTGGTACAGTCCAAAAAATCAATTTTCGGATGAAAAACGATGACTCCGGACCTGTCGAACGATCCCAAAATGGTCAATATGGATGAAATTTTAACATTTAATCTTTTGACTCTAAATGACTGTTGGATGTGAGTTCTGACTTTGTCAACTAAAATAAGTGTGTTTAAAGTTATTTCTGTGCCTGAAACGGGTCAAAATTGAAGCTTTTGAGTAAGCAAAACTCTGTAAAAATAGCAATTTTGGTCACTTTGAGGGTTTAAAAAGTGGTTATTCAACACGAGGCACGATCCAATTGACATTTTGAATCATTTTTGGTACAGTCCAAAAAATCAATTTTCGGATGAAAAACGATGACTCCCGACCTGTCGAACGATCCCAAAATGGTTAATATGGATGAAATTTTAACATTTGATCTTTTGACTCTAAATGACTGTTGGATGTGAATTATGACTTTGTCAACTAAAATAAGTGTGTTTAAAGTCATTTCTGTGCCTGAAACGGGTCAAAATTGAAGCTTTTGAGTAAGCAAAACTCTGTAAAAATGGCAATTTTGGTAACTGTGAGGGTTTAAAAAGTGGTTATTCAACATGAGGCACGATCCAATTGACACTTTGAATCATTTTTGGTACAGTCCAAAAAATCAATTTTCGGATGAAAAACGATGACTCCGGACCTGTCGAACGATCCCAAAATGGTCAATATGGATGAAATTTTAACATTTAATCTTTTGACTCTAAATGACTGTTGGATGTGAATTATGACTTTGTCAACTAAAATAAGTGTGTTTAAAGTCATTTCTGTGCCTGAAACGGGTCAAAATTGAACCTTTTGAGTAAGCAAAACTCTGTAAAAATGGCAATTTTGGTCACTGTGAGGGTTTAAAAAGTGGTTATTCAACATGAGGCACGATCCAATTGACATTTTGAATCATTTTTGGTACAGTCCAAAAAATCAATTTTAGGATGAAAAACGATGACTCCGGACCTGTCGAACGATCCCAAAATGGTCAATATGGATGAAATTTTAACATTTAATCTTTTGACTCTAAATGACTGTTGGATGTGAATTATGACTTTGTCAACTAAAATAAGTGTGTTTAAAGTCATTTCTGTGCCTGAAACGGGTCAAAATTGAAGCTTTTGAGTAAGCAAAACTCTGTAAAAATGGCAATTTTGGTCACTGTGAGGGTTTAAAAAGTGGTTATTCAACATGAGGCACGATCCAATTGACATTTTGAATCATTTTTGGTACAGTCCAAAAAATCCATTTTCGGATGAAAAACGATGACTCCGGACCTGTCGAACGATCCCAAAATGGTCAATATGGATGAAATTTTAACATTTAATCTTTTGACTCTAAATGACTGTTGTATGTGAGTTCTGACTTTGTCAACTAAAATAAGTGTGTTTAAAGTTATTTCTGTGCCTGAAACGGGTCAAAATTGAAGCTTTTGAGTAAGCAAAACTCTGTAAAAATAGCAATTTTGGTCACTGTGAGGGTTTAAAAAGTGGTTATTCAACACGAGGCACGATCCAATTGACATTTTGAATCATTTTTGGTACAGTCCAAAAAATCAATTTTCAGATGAAAAACGATGACTCCGGACCTGTCGAACGATCCCAAAATGGTTAATATGGATGAAATTTTAACATTTGATCTTTTGACTCTAAATGACTGTTGGATGTGAATTATGACTTTGTCAACTAAAATAAGTGTGTTTAAAGTCATTTCTGTGCCTGAAACGGGTGAAAATTGAAGCTTTTGAGTAAGCAAAACTCTGTAAAAATGGCAATTTTGGTCACTGTGAGGGTTTAAAAAGTGGTTATTCAACATGAGGCACGATCCAATTGACATTTTGAATCATTTTTGGTACAGTCCAAAAAATCAATTTTCAGATGAAAAACGATGACTCCGGACCTGTCGAACGATCCCAAAATGGTCAATATGGATGAAATTTTAACATTTAATCTTTTGACTCTAAATGACTGTTGGATGTGAATTATGACTTTGTCAACTAAAATAAGTGTGTTTAAAGTCATTTCTGTGCCTGAAACGGGTCAAAATTGAAGCTTTTGAGTAAGCAAAACTCTGTAAAAATGGCAATTTTGGTCACTGTGAGGGTTTAAAAAGTGGTTATTCAACATGAGGCACGATCCAATTGACATTTTGAATCATTTTTGGTACAGTCCAAAAAATCAATTTTCGGATGAAAAACGATGACTCCGGACCTGTTGAACGATCCCAAAATGGTCAATATGGATGAAATTTTAACATTTAATCTTTTGACTCTAAATGACTGTTGGATGTGAATTATGACTTTGTCAACTAAAATAAGTGTGTTTAAAGTTATTTCTGTGCCTGAAACGGGTCAAAATTGAAGCTTTTGAGTAAGCAAAACTCTGTAAAAATGGCAATTTTGGTCACTGCGAGGGTTTAAAAAGTGGTTATTCAACATGAGGCACGATCCAATTGACATTTTGAATCATTTTTGGTACAGTCCAAAAAATCAATTTTCGGATGAAAAACGATGACTCCGGACCTGTCGAACGATCCCAAAATGGTTAATATGGATGAAATTTTAACATTTGATCTTTTGAATCTAAATGACTGTTGGATGTGAATTATGACTTTGTCAACTAAAATAAGTGTGTTTAAAGTCATTTCTGTGCCTGAAACGGGTCAAAATTGAAGCTTTTGAGTAAGCAAAACTCTGTAAAAATGGCAATTTTGGTCACTGTGAGGGTTTAAAAAGTGGTTATTCAACATGAGGCACGATCCAATTGACATTTTGAATAATTTTTGGTACAGTCCAAAAAAATCAATTTTCGGATGAAAAACGATGACTCCGGACCTGTCGAACGATCCCAAAATGGTCAATATGGATGAAATTTTAACATTTAATCTTTTGACTCTAAATGACTGTTGGATGTGAATTATGACTTTGTCAACTAAAATAAGTGTGTTTAAAGTTATTTCTGTGCCTAATACGGGTCAAAATTGAAGCTTTTGAGTAAGCAAAACTCTGTAAAAATGGCAATTTTGGTCACTGTGAGGGTTTAAAAAGTGGTAATTCAACATGAGGCACGATCCAATTGACACTTTGAATCATTTTTGGTACAGTCCAAAAAATCAATTTTCGGATGAAAAACGATGACTCCGGACCTGTCGAACGATCCCAAAATGGTCAATATGGATGAAATTTTAACATTTAATCTTTTGACTCTAAATGACTGTTGGATGTGAATTATGACTTTGTCAACTAAAATAAGTGTGTTTAAAGTCATTTCTGTGCCTGAAACGGGTCAAAATTGAAGCTTTTGAGTAAGCAAAACTCTGTAAAAATGGCAATTTTGGTCACTGTGAGGGTTTAAAAAGTGGTTATTCAACATGAGGCACGATCCAATTGACATTTTGAATAATTTTTGGTACAGTCCAAAAAATCAATTTTCGGATGAAAAACGATGACTCCGGACCTGTCAAATGATCCCAAAATGGTTAATATGGATGAAATTTTAACATTTAATCTTTTGACTCTAAATTACTGTTGGATGTGAATTATGACTTTGTCATCTAAAATAAGTGTGTTTAAAGTCATTTCTGTGCCTGAAACGGGTCAAAATTGAAGCTTTTGAGTAAGCAAAACTCTGTAAAAATGGCAATTTTGGTCACTGTGAGGGTTTAAAAAGTGGTTATTCAACATGAGGCACGATCCAATTGACATTTTGAATCATTTTTGGTACAGTCCAAAAAATCAATTTTCGGATGAAAAACGATGACTCCGGACCTTTCGAACAATCCCAAAATGGTCAATATGGATGAAATTTTAACATTTAATCTTTTGACTCTAAATGACTGTTGGATGTGAATTATGACTTTGTCAACTAAAATAAGTGTGTTTAAAGTCATTTCTGTGCCTGAAACGGGTCAAAATTGAAGCTTTTGAGTAAGCAAAACTCTGTAAAAATGGCAATTTTGGTCACTGCGAGGGTTTAAAAAGTGGTTATTCAACATGAGGCACGATCCAATTGACATTTTGAATCATTTTTGGTACAGTCCAAAAAATCAATTTTCGGATGAAAAACGATGACTCCGGACCTGTCGAACGATCCCAAAATGGTCAATATGGATGAAATTTTAACATTTAATCTTTTGACTCTAAATGACTGTTGGATGTGAATTCTGACTTTGTCAACTAAAATAAGTGTGTTTAAAGTTATTTCTGTGCCTGAAACGGGTCACAATTGAAGCTTTTGAGTAAGCAAAACTCTGTAAAAATAGCAATTTTGGTCACTGTGAGGGTTTAAAAAGTGGTTATTCAACATGAGGCACGATCCAATTGACATTTTGAATCATTTTTGGTACAGTCCAAAAAATCAATTTTCGGATGAAAAACGATGACTCCGGACCTGTCGAACGATCCCAAAATGGTTAATATGGATGAAATTTTAACATTTGATCTTTTGACTCTAAATGACTGTTGGATGTGAATTATGACTTTATCAACTAAAATAAGTGTGTTTAAAGTCATTTCGGTGCCTGAAACAGGTCAAAATTGAAGCTTTTGAGTAAGCAAAACTCTGTAAAAATGGCAATTTTGGTCACTGTGAGGGTTTAAAAAGTGGTTATTCAACATGAGGCACGATCCAATTGACATTTTGAATCATTTTTGGTACAGTCCAAAAAATCAATTTTCGGATGAAAAACGATGACTCCGGACCTGTCGAACAATCCCAAAATGGTCAATATGGATGAAATTTTAACATTTAATCTTCTGACTCTAAATGACTGTTGGATGTGAATTATGACTTTGTCAACTAAAATAAGTGTGTTTAAAGTCATTTCTGTGCCTGAAACGGGTCAAAATTGAAGCTTTTGAGTAAGCAAAACTCTGTAAAAATGGCAATTTTGGTCACTGTGAGGGTTTAAAAAGTGGTTATTCAACATGAGGCACGATCCAATTGACATTTTGAATCATTTTTGGTACAGTCCAAAAAATCAATTTTCGGATGAAAAACGATGACTCCGGACCTGTCGAACGATCCCAAAATGGTCAATATGGATGAAATTTTAACATTTAATCTTTTGACTCTAAATGACTGTTGGATGTGAATTATGACTTTGTCAACTAAAATAAGTGTGTTTAAAGTCATTTCTGTGCCTGAAACGGGTCAAAATTGAAGCTTTTGAGTAAGCAAAACTCTGTAAAAATGGCAATTTTGGTCACTGTGAGGGTTTAAAAAGTGGTTATTCAACATGAGGCACGATCCAATTGTCATTTTGAATCATTTTTGGTACAGTCCAAAAAATCAATTTTCGGATGAAAAACGATGACTCCGGACCTGTCGAACGATCCCAAAATGGTCAATATGGATGAAATTTTAACATTTAATCTTTTGACTCTAAATGACTGTTGGATGTGAATTATGACTTTGTCAACTAAAATAAGTGTGTTTAAAGTCATTTCTGTGCCTGAAACGGGTCAAAATTGAAGCTTTTGAGTAAGCAAAACTCTGTAAAAATGGCAATTTTGGTCACTGTGAGGGTTTAAAAAGTGGTTACTCAACATGAGGCACGATCCAATTGACATTTTGAATCATTTTTGGTACAGTCCAAAAAATCAATTTTCGGATGAAAAACGATGACTCCGGACCTGTCGAACGATCCCAAAATGGTCAATATGGATGAAATTTTAACATTTAATCTTTTGACTCTAAATGACTGTTGGATGTGAATTATGACTTTGTCAACTACAATAAGTGTGTTTAAAGTCATTTCTGTGCCTGAAACGGGTCAAAATTGAAGCTTTTGAGTAAGCAAAACTCTGTAAAAATGGCAATTTTGGTCACTGTGAGGGTTTAAAAAGTGGCAATTCAACATGAGGCACGATCCAATTGACATTTTGAATCATTTTTGGTACAGTCCAAAAAATCAATTTTCGGATGAAAAACGATGACTCCGGACCTGTCGAACGATCCCAAAATGGTCAATATGGATGAAATTTTAACATTTAATCTTTTGACTCTAAATGACTGTTGGATGTGAATTATGACTTTGTCAACTAAAATAAGTGTGTTTAAAGTCATTTCTGTGCCTGAAACGGGTCAAAATTGAAGCTTTTGAGTAAGCAAAACTCTGTAAAAATGGCAATTTTGGTCACTGCGAGGGTTTAAAAAGTGGTTATTCAACATGAGGCACGATCCAATTGACATTTTGAATCATTTTTGGTACAGTCCAAAATATCAATTTTCGGATGAAAAACGATGACTCCGGACCTGTCGAACGATCCCAAAATGGTCAATATGCATGAAATTTTAACATTTAATCTTTTGACTCTAAATGACTGTTGGATGTGAATTCTGACTTTGTCAACTAAAATAAGTGTGTTTAAAGTTATTTCTGTGCCTGAAACGGGTCAAAATTGAAGCTTTTGAGTAAGCAAAACTCTGTAAAAATAGCAATTTTGGTCACTGTGAGGGTTTAAAAAGTGGTTATTCAACATGAGGCACGATCCAATTGACATTTTGAATCATTTTTGGTACAGTCCAAAAAATCAATTTTCGGATAAAAAACGATGACTCCGGACCTGTCGAACGATCCCAAAATGGTCAATATGGATGAAATTTTAACATTTGATCTTTTGACTCTAAATGACTGTTGGATGTGAATTATGACTTTATCAACTAAAATAAGTGTGTTTAAAGTCATTTCGGTGCCTGAAACAGGTCAAAATTGAAGCTTTTGATAAAGCAAAACTCTGTAAAAATGGCAATTTTGGTCAATGTGAGGGTTTAAAAAGTGGTTATTCAACATGAGGCACGATCCAATTGACATTTTGAATCATTTTTGGTACAGTCCAAAAAATCAATTTTCGGATGAAAAACGATGACTCCGGACCTGTCGAACGATCCCAAAATGGTCAATATGGATGAAATTTTAACATTTAATCTTTTGACTCTAAATGACTGTTGGATGTGAATTATGACTTTGTCAACTAAAATAAGTGTGTTTGAAGTCATTTCTGTGCCTGAAACGGGTCAAAATTGAAGCTTTTGAGTAAGCAAAACTCTTTAAAAATGGCAATTTTGGTCACTGTGAGGGTTTAAAAAGTGGTTATTCAACATGAGGCACGATCCAATTGACATTTTGAGTCATTTTTGGTACAGTCCAAAAAATCAATTTTCGGATGAAAAACGATGACTCCGGACCTGTCGAACGATCCCAAAATGGTTAATATGGATGACATTTTAACATTTAATCTTTTGACTCTAAATGACTGTTGGATGTGAATTATGACTTTGTCAACTAAAATAAGTGTGTTTAAAGTCATTTCTGTGCCTGAAACGGGTCAAAATTGAAGCTTTTGAGTAAGCAAAACTCTGTAAAAATGGCAATTTTGGTCACTGTGAGGGTTTAAAAAGTGGTTATTCAACATGAGGCACGATCCAATTGACATTTTGAATCATTTTTTGTACAGTCCAAAAAATCAATTTTCGGATGAAAAACGATGACTCCGGACCTGTCGAATGATCCCAAAATGGTCAATATGGATGAAATTTTAACATTTAATCTTTTGACTCTAAATGACTGTTGGATGTGAATTATGACTTTGTCAACTAAAATAAGTATGTTTAAAGTCATTTCTGTGCCTGAAACGGGTCAAAATTGAAGCTTTTGAGTAAGCAAATATCTGTAAAAATGGCAATTTTGGTCACTGTGAGGGTTTAAAAAGTGGTTATTCAACATGAGGCACGATCCAATTGACATTTTGAATCATTTTTTGTACAGTCCAAAAAATCAATTTTCGGATGAAAAACGATGACTCCGGACCTGTCGAACGATCCCAAAATGGTCAATATGGATGAAATTTTAACATTTAATCTTTTGACTCTAAATGACTGTTGGATGTGAATTATGACTTTGTCAACTAAAATAAGTGTGTTTAAAGTCATTTCTGTGCCTGAAACGGGTCAAAATTGAAGCTTTTGAGTAAGCAAAACTCTGTAAAAATGGCAATTTTGGTCACTGTGAGGGTTTAAAAAGTGGTTATTCAACATGAGGCACGATCCAATTGACATTTTGAATCATTTTTTGTACAGTCCAAAAAATCAATTTTCGGATGAAAAACGATGACTCCGGACCTGTCGAATGATCCCAAAATGGTCAATATGGATGAAATTTTAACATTTAATCTTTTGACTCTAAATGACTGTTGGATGTGAATTATGGCTTTGTCAACTAAAATAAGTATGTTTAAAGTCATTTCTGTGCCTGAAACGGGTCAAAATTTAAGCATTTGAGTAAGCAAATATCTGTAAAAATGGCAATTTTGGTCACTGTGAGGGTTTAAAAAGTGGTTATTCAACATGAGGCACGATCCAATTGACATTTTGAATCATTTTTTGTACAGTCCAAAAAATCAATTTTCGGATGAAAAACGATGACTCCGGACCTGTCGAACGATCCCAAAATGGTCAATATGGATGAAATTTTAACATTTAATCTTTTGACTCTAAATGACTGTTGGATGTGAATTATGACTTTGTCAACTAAAATAAGTATGTTTAAAGTCATTTCTGTGCCTGAAACGGGTCAAAATTTAAGCTTTTGAGTAAGCAAATATCTGTAAAAATGGCAATTTTGGTCACTGTGAGGGTTTAAAAAGTGGTTATTCAACATGAGGCACGATCCAATTGACATTTTGAATCATTTTTGGTACAGTCCAAAAAATCAATTTTCGGATGAAAAACGATGACTCCGGACCTGTCGAACAATCCCAAATGGTCAATATGGATGAAATTTTAACATTTAATCTTCTGACTCTAAATGACTGTTGGATGTGAATTATGACTTTGTCAACTAAAATAAGTGTGTTTAAAGTCATTTCTGTGCCTGAAACGGGTCAAAATTGAACCTTTTGAGTAAGCAAAACTCTGTAAAAATGGCAATTTTGGTCACTGCGAGGGTTTAAAAAGTGGTTATTCAACATGAGGCACGATCCAATTGACATTTTGAATCATTTTTGGTACAGTCCAAAAAATCAATTTTCGGATGAAAAACGATGACTCCGGACCTGTCGAACGATCCCAAAATGGTCAATATGCATGAAATTTTAACATTTAATCTTTTGACTCTAAATGACTGTTGGATGTGAATTCTGACTTTGTCAACTAAAATAAGTGTGTTTAAAGTTATTTCTGTGCCTGAAACGGGTCAAAATTGAAGCTTTTGAGTAAGCAAAACTCTGTAAAAATAGCAATTTTGGTCACTGTGAGGGTTTAAAAAGTGGTTATTCAACATGAGGCACGATCCAATTGACATTTTGAATCATTTTTGGTACAGTCCAAAAAATCAATTTTCGGATGAAAAACGATGACTCCGGACCTGTCGAACGATCCCAAAATGGTCAATATGGATGAAATTGTAACATTTGATCTTTTGACTCTAAATGACTGTTGGATGTGAATTATGACTTTATCAACTAAAATAAGTGTGTTTAAAGTCATTTCGGTGCCTGAAACAGGTCAAAATTGAAGCTTTTGAGTAAGCAAAACTCTGTAAAAATGGCAATTTTGGTCAATGTGAGGGTTTAAAAAGTGGTTATTCAACATGAGGCACGATCCAATTGACATTTTGAATCATTTTTGGTACAGTCCAAAAAATCAATTTTCGGATGAAAAACGATGACTCCGGACCTGTCGAACGATCCCAAAATGGTCAATATGGATGAAATTTTAACATTTAATCTTTTGACTCTAAATGACTGTTGGATGTGAATTATGACTTTGTCAACTAAAATAAGTGTGTTTGAAGTCATTTCTGTGCCTGAAACGGGTCAAAATTGAAGCTTTTGAGTAAGCAAAACTCTTTAAAAATGGCAATTTTGGTCACTGTGAGGGTTTAAAAAGTGGTTATTCAACATGAGGCACGATCCAATTGACATTTTGAGTCATTTTTGGTACAGTCCAAAAAATCAATTTTCGGATAAAAAACGATGACTCCGGACCTGTCGAACGATCCCAAAATGATTAATATGGATGACATTTTAACATTTAATCTTTTGACTCTAAATGACTGTTGGATGTGAATTATGACTTTGTCAACTAAAATAAGTGTGTTTAAAGTCATTTCTGTGCCTGAAACGGGTCAAAATTGAAGCTTTTGAGTAAGCAAAACTCTGTAAAAATGGCAATTTTGGTCACTGTGAGGGTTTAAAAAGTGGTTATTCAACATGAGGCACGATCCAATTGACATTTTGAATCATTTTTTGTACAGTCCAAAAAATCAATTTTCGGATGAAAAACGATGACTCCGGACCTGTCGAATGATCCCAAAATGGTCAATATGGATGAAATTTTAACATTTAATCTTTTGACTCTAAATGACTGTTGGATGTGAATTATGACTTTGTCAACTAAAATAAGTATGTTTAAAGTCATTTCTGTGCCTGAAACGGGTCAAAATTGAAGCTTTTGAGTAAGCAAATATCTGTAAAAATGGCAATTTTGGTCACTGTGAGGGTTTAAAAAGTGGTTATTCAACATGAGGCACGATCCAATTGACATTTTGAATCATTTTTTGTACAGTCCAAAAAATCAATTTTCGGATGAAAAACGATGACTCCGGACCTGTCGAACGATCCCAAAATGGTCAATATGGATGAAATTTTAACATTTAATCTTTTGACTCTAAATGACTGTTGGATGTGAATTATGACTTTGTCAACTAAAATAAGTGTGTTTAAAGTCATTTCTGTGCCTGAAACGGGTCAAAATTGAAGCTTTTGAGTAAGCAAAACTCTGTAAAAATGGCAATTTTGGTCACTGTGAGGGTTTAAAAAGTGGTTATTCAACATGAGGCACGATCCAATTGACATTTTGAATCATTTTTTGTACAGTCCAAAAAATCAATTTTCGGATGAAAAACGATGACTCCGGACCTGTCGAATGATCCCAAAATGGTCAATATGGATGAAATTTTAACATTTAATCTTTTGACTCTAAATGACTGTTGGATGTGAATTATGGCTTTGTCAACTAAAATAAGTATGTTTAAAGTCATTTCTGTGCCTGAAACGGGTCAAAATTTAAGCTTTTGAGTAAGCAAATATCTGTAAAAATGGCAATTTTGGTCACTGTGAGGGTTTAAAAAGTGGTTATTCAACATGAGGCACGATCCAATTGACATTTTGAATCAATTTTTGTACAGTCCAAAAAATCAATTTTCGGATGAAAAACGATGACTCCGGACCTGTCGAACGATCCCAAAATGGTCAATATGGATGAAATTTTAACATTTAATCTTTTGACTCTAAATGACTGTTGGATGTGAATTATGACTTTGTCAACTAAAATAAGTATGTTTAAAGTCATTTCTGTGCCTGAAACGGGTCAAAATTTAAGCTTTTGAGTAAGCAAATATCTGTAAAAATGGCAATTTTGGTCACTGTGAGGGTTTAAAAAGTGGTTATTCAACATGAGGCACGATCCAATTGACATTTTGAATCATTTTTGGTACAGTCCAAAAAATCAATTTTCGGATGAAAAACGATGACTCCGGACCTGTCGAACAATCCCAAATGGTCAATATGGATGAAATTTTAACATTTAATCTTCTGACTCTAAATGACTGTTGGATGTGAATTATGACTTTGTCAACTAAAATAAGTGTGTTTAAAGTCATTTCTGTGCCTGAAACGGGTCAAAATTGAACCTTTTGAGTAAGCAAAACTCTGTAAAAATGGCAATTTTGGTCACTGTGAGGGTTTAAAAAGTGGTTATTCAACATGAGGCACGATCCAATTGACATTTTGAATCATTTTTGGTACAGTCCAAAAAATCAATTTTCAGATGAAAAACGATGACTCCGGACCTGTCGAACGATCCCAAAATGGTCAATATGGATGAAATTTTAACATTTAATCTTTTTACTCTAAATGACTGTTGGATGTGAATTATGACTTTGTCAACTAAAATAAGTGTGTTTAAAGTCATTTCTGTGCCTGAAACGGGTCAAAATTGAAGCTTTTGAGTAAGCAAAACTCTGTAAAAATGGCAATTTTGGTCACTGTGAGGGTTTAAAAAGTGGTTATTCAACATGAGGCACGATCCAATTGACATTTTGAATCATTTTTGGTACAGTCCAAAAAATCAATTTTCAGATGAAAAACGATGACTCCGGACCTGTCGAACGATCCCAAAATGGTCAATATGGATGAAATTTTAACATTTAATCTTTTGACTCTAAATGACTGTTGGATGTGAATTATGACTTTGTCAACTAAAATAAGTGTGTTTAAAGTCATTTCTGTGCCTGAAACGGGTCAAAATTGAAGCTTTTGAGTAAGCAAAACTCTGTAAAAATGGCAATTTTGGTCACTGTGAGGGTTTAAAAAGTGGTTATTCAACATGAGGCACGATCCAATTGACATTTTGAATAATTTTTGGTACAGTCCAAAAAATCAATTTTCGGATGAAAAACGATGACTCCGGACCTGTCGAACGATCCCAAAATGGTCAATATGGATGAAATTTTAACATTTAATCTTTTGACTCTAAATGACTGTTGGATGTGAATTATGACTTTGTCAACTAAAATAAGTGTGTTTAAAGTTATTTCTGTGCCTGAAACGGGTCAAAATTGAAGCTTTTGAGTAAGCAAAACTCTGTAAAAATGGCAATTTTGGTCACTGTGAGGGTTTAAAAAGTGGTTATTCAACATGAGGCACGATCCAATTGACACTTTGAATCATTTTTGGTACAGTCCAAAAAATCAATTTTCGGATGAAAAACGATGACTCCGGACCTGTCGAACGATCCCAAAATGGTCAATATGGATGAAATTTTAACATTTAATCTTTTGACTCTAAATGACTGTTGGATGTGAATTATGACTTTGTCAACTAAAATAAGTGTGTTTAAAGTCATTTCTGTGCCTGAAACGGGTCAAAATTGAAGCTTTTGAGTAAGCAAAACTCTGTAAAAATGGCAATTTTGGTCACTGTGAGGGTTTAAAAAGTGGTTATTCAACATGAGGCACGATCCAATTGACATTTTGAATAATTTTTGGTACAGTCCAAAAAATCAATTTTCGGATGAAAAACGATGACTCCGGACCTGTCAAATGATCCCAAAATGGTCAATATGGATGAAATTTTAACATTTAATCTTTTGACTCTAAATTACTGTTGGATGTGAATTATGACTTTGTCATCTAAAATAAGTGTGTTTAAAGTCATTTCTGTGCCTGAAACGGGTCAAAATTGAAGCTTTTGAGTAAGCAAAACTCTGTAAAAATGGCAATTTTGGTCACTGTGAGGGTTTAAAAAGTGGTTATTCAACATGAGGCACGATCCAATTGACATTTTGAATCATTTTTGGTACAGTCCAAAAAATCAATTTTCGGATGAAAAACGATGACTCCGGACCTTTCGAACAATCCCAAAATGGTCAATATGGATGAAATTTTAACATTTAATCTTTTGACTCTAAATGACTGTTGGATGTGAATTATGACTTTGTCAACTAAAATAAGTGTGTTTAAAGTCATTTCTGTGCCTGAAACGGGTCAAAATTGAAGCTTTTGAGTAAGCAAAACTCTGTAAAAATGGCAATTTTGGTCACTGCGAGGGTTTAAAAAGTGGTTATTCAACATGAGGCACGATCCAATTGACATTTTGAATCATTTTTGGTACAGTCCAAAAAATCAATTTTCGGATGAAAAACGATGACTCCGGACCTGTCGAACGATCCCAAAATGGTCAATATGGATGACATTTTAACATTTAATCTTTTGACTCTAAATGACTGTTGGATGTGAATTCTGACTTTGTCAACTAAAATAAGTGTGTTTAAAGTCATTTCGGTGCCTGAAACAGGTCAAAATTGAAGCTTTTGAGTAAGCAAAACTCTGTAAAAATGGCAATTTTGGTCACTGTGAGGGTTTAAAAAGTGGTTATTCAACATGAGGCACGATCCAATTGACATTTTGAATCATTTTTGGTACAGTCCAAAAAATCAATTTTCGGATGAAAAACGATCACTCCGGACCTGTCGAACGATCCCAAAATGGTCAATATGGATGAAATTTTAACATTTAATCTTTTGACTCTAAATGACTGTTGGATGTGAATTATGACTTTGTCAACTAAAATAAGTGTGTTTGAAGTCATTTCTGTGCCTGAAACGGGTCAAAATTGAAGCTTTTGAGTAAGCAAAACTCTGTAAAAATGGCAATTTTGGTCACTGTGAGGGTTTAAAAAGTGGTTATTCAACATGAGGCACGATCCAATTGACATTTTGAATCATTTTTGGTACAGTCCAAAAAATCAATTTTCGGATGAAAAACGATGACTCCGGACCTGTCGAACGATCCCAAAATGGTCAATATGGATGAAATTTTAACATTTAATCTTTTGACTCTAAATGACTGTTGGATGTGAATTATGACTTTGTCAACTAAAATAAGTGTGTTTGAAGTCATTTCTGTGCCTGAAACGGGTCAAAATTGAAGCTTTTGAGTAAGCAAAACTCTGTAAAAATGGCAATTTTGGTCACTGTGAGGGTTTAAAAAGTGGTTATTCAACATGAGGCACGATCCAATTGACATTTTGAGTCATTTTTGGTACAGTCCAAAAAATAAATTTTCGGATGAAAAACGATGACTCCGGACCTGTCGAACGATCCCAAAATGGTTAATATGGATGACATTTTAACATTTAATCTTTTGACTCTAAATGACTGTTGGATGTGAATTATGACTTTGTCAACTAAAATAAGTGTGTTTAAAGTCATTTCTGTGCCTGAAACGGGTCAAAATTGAAGCTTTTGAGTAAGCAAAACTCTGTAAAAATGGCAATTTTGGTCACTGTGAGGGTTTAAAAAGTGGGTATTCAACATGAGGCACGATCCAATTGACATTTTGAATCATTTTTGGTACAGTCCAAAAAATCAATTTTCGGATGAAAAACGATGACTCCGGACCTGTCGAACGATCCCAAAATGGTCAATATGGATGAAATTTTAACATTTAATCTTTTGACTCTAAATGACTGTTGGATGTGAATTATGACTTTGTCAACTAAAATAAGTGTGTTTAAAGTCATTTCTGTGCCTGAAACGGGTCAAAATTGAAGCTTTTGAGTAAGCAAAACTCTGTAAAAATGGCAATTTTGGTCACTGTGAGGGTTTAAAAAGTGGTTATTCAACATGAGGCACGATCCAATTGACATTTTGAATCATTTTTTGTACAGTCCAAAAAATCAATTTTCGGATGAAAAACGATGACTCCGGACCTGTCGAATGATCCCAAAATGGTCAATATGGATGAAATTTTAACATTTAATCTTTTGACTCTAAATGACTGTTGGATGTGAATTATGACTTTGTCAACTAAAATAAGTATGTTTAAAGTCATTTCTGTGCCTGAAACGGGTCAAAATTTAAGCTTTTGAGTAAGCAAATATCTGTAAAAATGGCAATTTTGGTCACTGTGAGGGTTTAAAAAGTGGTTATTCAACATGAGGCACGATCCAATTGACATTTTGAATCATTTTTGGTACAGTCCAAAAAATCAATTTTCGGATGAAAAACGATGACTCCGGACCTGTCGAACAATCCCAAAATGGTCAATATGGATGAAATTTTAACATTTAATCTTCTGACTCTAAATGACTGTTGGATGTGAATTATGACTTTGTCAACTAAAATAAGTGTGTTTAAAGTCATTTCTGTGCCTGAAACGGGTCAAAATTGAAGCTTTTGAGTAAGCAAAACTCTGTAAAAATGGCAATTTTGGTCACTGTGAGGGTTTAAAAAGTGGTTATTCAACATGAGGCACGATCCAATTGACATTTTGAATAATTTTTGGTACAGTCCAAAAAATCAATTTTCGGATGAAAAACGATGACTCCGGACCTGTAGAACGATCCCAAAATGGTCAATATGGATGAAATTTTAACATTTAATCTTTTGACTCTAAATGACTGTTGGATGTGAATTATGACTTTGTCAACTAAAATAAGTGTGTTTGAAGTCATTTCTGTGCCTGAAACGGGTCAAAATTGAAGCTTTTGAGTAAGCAAAACTCTGTAAAAATGGCAATTTTGGTCACTGTGAGGGTTTAAAAAGTGGTTATTCAACATGAGGCACGATCCAATTGACATTTTGAGTCATTTTTGGTACAGTCCAAAAAATAAATTTTCGGATGAAAAACGATGACTCCGGACCTGTCGAACGATCCCAAAATGGTTAATATGGATGACATTTTAACATTTAATCTTTTGACTCTAAATGACTGTTGGATGTGAATTATGACTTTGTCAACTAAAATAAGTGTGTTTAAAGTCATTTCTGTGCCTGAAACGGGTCAAAATTGAAGCTTTTGAGTAAGCAAAACTCTGTAAAAATGGCAATTTTGGTCACTGTGAGGGTTTAAAAAGTGGTTATTCAACATGAGGCACGATCCAATTGTCATTTTGAATCATTTTTGGTACAGTCCAAAAAATCAATTTTTGGATGAAAAACGATGACTCCGGACCTGTCGAACGATCCCAAAATGGTCAATATGGATGAAATTTTAACATTTAATCTTTTGACTCTAAATGACTGTTGGATGTGAATTATGACTTTGTCAACTAAAATAAGTGTGTTTAAAGTCATTTCTGTGCCTGAAACGGGTCAAAATTGAAGCTTTTGAGTAAGCAAAACTCTGTAAAAATGGCAATTTTGGTCACTGTGAGGGTTTAAAAAGTGGCTATTCAACATGAGGCACGATCCAATTGACATTTTGAATCATTTTTGGTACAGTCCAAAAAATCAATTTTCGGATGAAAAACGATGACTCCGGACCTGTCGAACGATCCCAAAATGGTCAATATGGATGAAATTTTAACATTTAATCTTTTGACTCTAAATGACTGTTGGATGTGAATTATGACTTTGTCAACTAAAATAAGTGTGTTTATAGTCATTTCTGTGCCTGAAACGGGTCAAAATTGAAGCTTTTGAGTAAGCAAAACTCTGTAAAAATGGCAATTTTGGTCACTGTGAGGGTTTAAAAAGTGGTTATTCAACATGAGGCACGATCCAATTGACATTTTGAATCATTTTTGGTACAGTCCAAAAAATCAATTTTCGGATGAAAAACGATGACTCCGGACCTGTCGAACGATCCCAAAATGGTCAATATGGATGAAATTTTAACATTTAATCTTTTGACTCTAAATGACTGTTGGATGTGAATTATGACTTTGTCAACTACAATAAGTGTGTTTAAAGTCATTTCTGTGCCTGAAACGGGTCAAAATTGAAGCTTTTGAGTAAGCAAAACTCTGTAAAAATGGCAATTTTGGTCACTGTGAGGGTTTAAAAAGTGGCTATTCAACATGAGGCACGATCCAATTGACATTTTGAATCATTTTTGGTACAGTCCAAAAAATCAATTTTCGGATGAAAAACGATGACTCCGGACCTGTCGAACGATCCCAAAATGGTCAATATGGATGAAATTTTAACATTTAATCTTTTGACTCTAAATGACTGTTGGATGTGAATTATGACTTTGTCAACTAAAATAAGTGTGTTTAAAGTCATTTCTGTGCCTGAAACGGGTCAAAATTGAAGCTTTTGAGTAAGCAAATATCTGTAAAAATGGCAATTTTGGTCACTGTGAGGGTTTAAAAAGTGGTTATTCAACATGAGGCACGATCCAATTGACATTTTGAATCATTTTTGGTACAGTCCAAAAAATCAATTTTCGGATCAAAAATGATGACTCCGGACCTGTCGAACAATCCCAAAATGGTCAATATGGATGAAATTGTAACATTTAATCTTCTGACTCTAAATGACTGTTGGATGTGAATTATGACTTTGTCAACTAAAATAAGTGTGTTTAAAGTCATTTCTGTGCCTGAAACGGGTCAAAATTGAAGCTTTTGAGTAAGCAAAACTCTGTAAAAATGGCAATTTTGGTCACTGTGAGGGTTTAAAAAGTGGTTATTCAACATGAGGCACGATCCAATTGACATTTTGAATCATTTTTGGTACAGTCCAAAAAATCAATTTTCGGATGAAAAACGATGACTCCGGACCTGTCGAACGATCCCAAAATGGTCAATATGGATGAAATTTTAACATTTAATCTTTTGACTCTAAATGACTGTTGGATGTGAATTATGACTTTGTCAACTAAAATAAGTGTGTTTAAAGTCATTTCTGTGCCTGAAACGGGTCAAAATTGAAGCTTTTGAGTAAGCAAAACTCTGTAAAAATGGCAATTTTGGTCACTGTGAGGGTTTAAAAAGTGGTTATTCAACATGAGGCACGATCCAATTGACATTTTGAATCATTTTTTGTACAGTCCAAAAAATCAATTTTCGGATGAAAAACGATGACTCCGGACCTGTCGAATGATCCCAAAATGGTCAATATGGATGAAATGTTAACATTTAATCTTTTGACTCTAAATGACTGTTGGATGTGAATTATGACTTTGTCAACTAAAATAAGTATGTTTAAAGTCATTTCTGTGCCTGAAACGGGTCAAAATTTAAGCTTTTGAGTAAGCAAATATCTGTAAAAATGGCAATTTTGGTCACTGTGAGGGTTTAAAAAGTGGTTATTCAACATGAGGCACGATCCAATTGACATTTTGAATCATTTTTGGTACAGTCCAAAAAATCAATTTTCGGATGAAAAACGATGACTCCGGACCTGTCGAACAATCCCAAAATGGTCAATATGGATGAAATTTTAACATTTAATCTTCTGACTCTAAATGACTGTTGGATGTGAATTATGACTTTGTCAACTAAAATAAGTGTGTTTAAAGTCATTTCTGTGCCTGAAACGGGTCAAAATTGAAGCTTTTGAGTAAGCAAAACTCTGTAAAAATGGCAATTTTGGTCACTGTGAGGGTTTAAAAAGTGGTTATTCAACATGAGGCACGATCCAATTGACATTTTGAATCATTTTTGGTACAGTCCAAAAAATCAATTTTCGGATGAAAAACGATGACTCCGGACCTGTCGAACGATCCCAAAATGGTCAATATGGATGAAATTTTAACATTTAATCTTTTGACTCTAAATGACTGTTGGATGTGAATTATGACTTTGTCAACTAAAATAAGTGTGTTTAAAGTCATTTCTGTGCCTGAAACGGGTCAAAATTGAAGCTTTTGAGTAAGCAAAACTCTGTAAAAATAGCAATTTTGGTCACTGTGAGGGTTTAAAAAGTGGTTATTCAACATGAGGCACGATCCAATTGTCATTTTGAATCATTTTTGGTACAGTCCAAAAAATCAATTTTTGGATGAAAAACGATGACTCCGGACCTGTCGAACGATCCCAAAATGGTCAATATGGATGAAATTTTAACATTTAATCTTTTGACTCTAAATGACTGTTGGATGTGAATTATGACTTTGTCAACTAAAATAAGTGTGTTTAAAGTCATTTCTGTGCCTGAAACGGGTCAAAATTGAAGCTTTTGAGTAAGCAAAACTCTGTAAAAATGGCAATTTTGGTCACTGTGAGGGTTTAAAAAGTGGCTATTCAACATGAGGCACGATCCAATTGACATTTTGAATCATTTTTGGTACAGTCCAAAAAATCAATTTTCGGATGAAAAACGATGACTCCGGACCTGTCGAACGATCCCAAAATGGTCAATATGGATGAAATTTTAACATTTAATCTTTTGACTCTAAATGACTGTTGGATGTGAATTATGACTTTGTCAACTAAAATAAGTGTGTTTAAAGTCATTTCTGTGCCTGAAACGGGTCAAAATTGAAGCTTTTGAGTAAGCAAAACTCTGTAAAAATGGCAATTTTGGTCACTGTGAGGGTTTAAAAAGTGGTTATTCAACATGAGGCACGATCCAATTGACATTTTGAATCATTTTTGGTACAGTCCAAAAAATCAATTTTCGGATGAAAAACGATGACTCCGGACCTGTCGAACGATCCCAAAATGGTCAATATGGATGAAATTTTAACATTTAATCTTTTGACTCTAAATGACTGTTGGATGTGAATTATGACTTTGTCAACTACAATAAGTGTGTTTAAAGTCATTTCTGTGCCTGAAACGGGTCAAAATTGAAGCTTTTGAGTAAGCAAAACTCTGTAAAAATGGCAATTTTGGTCACTGTGAGGGTTTAAAAAGTGGCTATTCAACATGAGGCACGATCCAATTGACATTTTGAATCATTTTTGGTACAGTCCAAAAAATCAATTTTCGGATGAAAAACGATGACTCCGGACCTGTCGAACGATCCCAAAATGGTCAATATGGATGAAATTTTAACATTTAATCTTTTGACTCTAAATGACTGTTGGATGTGAATTATGACTTTGTCAACTAAAATAAGTGTGTTTAAAGTCATTTCTGTGCCTGAAACGGGTCAAAATTGAAGCTTTTGAGTAAGCAAAACTCTGTAAAAATGGCAATTTTGGTCACTGCGAGGGTTTAAAAAGTGGTTATTCAACATGAGGCACGATCCAATTGACATTTTGAATCATTTTTGGTACAGTCCAAAAAATCAATTTTCGGATGAAAAACGATGACTCCGGACCTGTCGAATGATCCCAAAATGGTCAATATGCATGAAATTTTAACATTTAATCTTTTGACTCTAAATGACTGTTGGATGTGAATTATGACTTTGTCAACTAAAATAAGTATGTTTAAAGTCATTTCTGTGCCTGAAACGGGTCAAAATTTAAGCTTTTGAGTAAGCAAATATCTGTAAAAATGGCAATTTTGGTCACTGTGAGGGTTTAAAAAGTGGTTATTCAACATGAGGCACGATCCAATTGACATTTTGAATCATTTTAGGTACAGTCCAAAAAATCAATTTTCGGATCAAAAACGATGACTCCGGACCTGTCGAACAATCCCAAAATGGTCAATATGGATGAAATTGTAACATTTAATCTTCTGACTCTAAATGACTGTTGGATGTGAATTATGACTTTGTCAACTAAAATAAGTGTGTTTAAAGTCATTTCTGTGCCTGAAACGGGTCAAAATTGAAGCTTTTGAGTAAGCAAAACTCTGTAAAAATGGCAATTTTGGTCACTGTGAGGGTTTAAAAAGTGGTTATTCAACATGAGGCACGATCCAATTGACATTTTGAATCATTTTTGGTACAGTCCAAAAAATCTATTTTCGGATGAAAAACGATGACTCCGGACCTGTCGAACGATCCCAAAATGGTCAATATGGATGAAATTTTAACATTTAATCTTTTGACTCTAAATGACTGTTGGATGTGAATTATGACTTTGTCAACTAAAATAAGTGTGTTTAAAGTCATTTCTGTGCCTGAAACGGGTCAAAATTGAAGCTTTTGAGTAAGCAAAACTCTGTAAAAATGGCAATTTTGGTCACTGTGAGGGTTTAAAAAGTGGTTATTCAACATGAGGCACGATCCAATTGTCATTTTGAATCATTTTTGGTACAGTCCAAAAAATCAATTTTCGGATGAAAAACGATGACTCCGGACCTGTCGAACGATCCCAAAATGGTCAATATGGATGAAATTTTAACATTTAATCTTTTGACTCGAAATGACTGTTGGATGTGAATTATGACTTTGTCAACTACAATAAGTGTGTTTAAAGTCATTTCTGTGCCTGAAACGGGTCAAAATTGAAGCTTTTGAGTAAGCAAAACTCTGTAAAAATGGCAATTTTGGTCACTGTGAGGGTTTAAAAAGTGGGTATTCAACATGAGGCACGATCCAATTGACATTTTGAATCATTTTTGGTACAGTCCAAAAAATCAATTTTCGGATGAAAAACGATGACTCCGAACCTGTCGAACGATCCCAAAATGGTCAATATGGATGAAATTTTAACATTTAATCTTTTGATTCTAAATGACTGTTGGATGTGAATTATGACTTTGTCAACTAAAATAAGTGTGTTTAAAGTCATTTCTGTGCCTGAAACGGGTCAAAATTGAAGCTTTTGAGTAAGCAAAACTCTGTAAAAATGGCAATTTTGGTCACTGTGAGGGTTTAAAAAGTGGCTATTCAACATGAGGCACGATCCAATTGACATTTTGAATCATTTTTGGTACAGTCCAAAAAATCAATTTTCGGATGAAAAACGATGACTCCGGACCTGTCGAACGATCCCAAAATGGTCAATATGGATGAAATTTTAACATTTAATCTTTTGACTCTAAATGACTGTTGGATGTGAATTATGACTTTGTCAACTAAAATAAGTGTGTTTATAGTCATTTCTGTGCCTGAAACGGGTCAAAATTGAAGCTTTTGAGTAAGCAAAACTCTGTAAAAATGGCAATTTTGGTCACTGTGAGGGTTTAAAAAGTGGTTATTCAACATGAGGCACGATCCAATTGACATTTTGAATCATTTTTGGTACAGTCCAAAAAATCAATTTTCGGATGAAAAACGATGACTCCGGACCTGTCGAACGATCCCAAAATGGTCAATATGGATGAAATTTTAACATTTAATCTTTTGACTCTAAATGACTGTTGGATGTGAATTATGACTTTGTCAACTACAATAAGTGTGTTTAAAGTCATTTCTGTGCCTGAAACGGGTCAAAATTGAAGCTTTTGAGTAAGCAAAACTCTGTAAAAATGGCAATTTTGGTCACTGTGAGGGTTTAAAAAGTGGCTATTCAACATGAGGCACGATCCAATTGACATTTTGAATCATTTTTGGTACAGTCCAAAAAATCAATTTTCGGATGAAAAACGATGACTCCGGACCTGTCGAACGATCCCAAAATGGTCAATATGGATGAAATTTTAACATTTAATCTTTTGACTCTAAATGACTGTTGGATGTGAATTATGACTTTGTCAACTAAAATAAGTGTGTTTAAAGTCATTTCTGTGCCTGAAACGGGTCAAAATTGAAGCTTTTGAGTAAGCAAATATCTGTAAAAATGGCAATTTTGGTCACTGTGAGGGTTTAAAAAGTGGTTATTCAACATGAGGCACGATCCAATTGACATTTTGAATCATTTTTTGTACAGTCCAAAAAATCAATTTTCGGATCAAAAACGATGACTCCGGACCTGTCGAACAATCCCAAAATGGTCAATATGGATGAAATTGTAACATTTAATCTTCTGACTCTAAATGACTGTTGGATGTGAATTATGACTTTGTCAACTAAAATAAGTGTGTTTAAAGTCATTTCTGTGCCTGAAACGGGTCAAAATTGAAGCTTTTGAGTAAGCAAAACTCTGTAAAAATGGCAATTTTGGTCACTGTGAGGGTTTAAAAAGTGGTTATTCAACATGAGGCACGATCCAATTGACATTTTGAATCATTTTTGGTACAGTCCAAAAAATCAATTTTCGGATGAAAAACGATGACTCCGGACCTGTCGAACGATCCCAAAATGGTCAATATGGATGAAATTTTAACATTTAATCTTTTGACTCTAAATGACTGTTGGATGTGAATTATGACTTTGTCAACTAAAATAAGTGTGTTTAAAGTCATTTCTGTGCCTGAAACGGGTCAAAATTGAAGCTTTTGAGTAAGCAAAACTCTGTAAAAATGGCAATTTTGGTCACTGTGAGGGTTTAAAAAGTGGTTATTCAACATGAGGCACGATCCAATTGACATTTTGAATCATTTTTTGTACAGTCCAAAAAATCAATTTTCGGATGAAAAACGATGACTCCGGACCTGTCGAATGATCCCAAAATGGTCAATATGGATGAAATGTTAACATTTAATCTTTTGACTCTAAATGACTGTTGGATGTGAATTATGACTTTGTCAACTAAAATAAGTATGTTTAAAGTCATTTCTGTGCCTGAAACGGGTCAAAATTTAAGCTTTTGAGTAAGCAAATATCTGTAAAAATGGCAATTTTGGTCACTGTGAGGGTTTAAAAAGTGGTTATTCAACATGAGGCACGATCCAATTGACATTTTGAATCATTTTTGGTACAGTCCAAAAAATCAATTTTCGGATGAAAAACGATGACTCCGGACCTGTCGAACAATCCCAAAATGGTCAATATGGATGAAATTTTAACATTTAATCTTCTGACTCTAAATGACTGTTGGATGTGAATTATGACTTTGTCAACTAAAATAAGTGTGTTTAAAGTCATTTCTGTGCCTGAAACGGGTCAAAATTGAAGCTTTTGAGTAAGCAAAACTCTGTAAAAATGGCAATTTTGGTCACTGTGAGGGTTTAAAAAGTGGTTATTCAACATGAGGCACGATCCAATTGACATTTTGAATCATTTTTGGTACAGTCCAAAAAATCAATTTTCGGATGAAAAACGATGACTCCGGACCTGTCGAACGATCCCAAAATGGTCAATATGGATGAAATTTTAACATTTAATCTTTTGACTCTAAATGACTGTTGGATGTGAATTATGACTTTGTCAACTAAAATAAGTGTGTTTAAAGTCATTTCTGTGCCTGAAACGGGTCAAAATTGAAGCTTTTGAGTAAGCAAAACTCTGTAAAAATGGCAATTTTGGTCACTGTGAGGGTTTAAAAAGTGGTTATTCAACATGAGGCACGATCCAATTGTCATTTTGAATCATTTTTGGTACAGTCCAAAAAATCAATTTTTGGATGAAAAACGATGACTCCGGACCTGTCGAACGATCCCAAAATGGTCAATATGGATGAAATTTTAACATTTAATCTTTTGACTCTAAATGACTGTTGGATGTGAATTATGACTTTGTCAACTAAAATAAGTGTGTTTAAAGTCATTTCTGTGCCTGAAACGGGTCAAAATTGAAGCTTTTGAGTAAGCAAAACTCTGTAAAAATGGCAATTTTGGTCACTGTGAGGGTTTAAAAAGTGGCTATTCAACATGAGGCACGATCCAATTGACATTTTGAATCATTTTTGGTACAGTCCAAAAAATCAATTTTCGGATGAAAAACGATGACTCCGGACCTGTCGAACGATCCCAAAATGGTCAATATGGATGAAATTTTAACATTTAATCTTTTGACTCTAAATGACTGTTGGATGTGAATTATGACTTTGTCAACTAAAATAAGTGTGTTTAAAGTCATTTCTGTGCCTGAAACGGGTCAAAATTGAAGCTTTTGAGTAAGCAAAACTCTGTAAAAATGGCAATTTTGGTCACTGTGAGGGTTTAAAAAGTGGTTATTCAACATGAGGCACGATCCAATTGACATTTTGAATCATTTTTGGTACAGTCCAAAAAATCAATTTTCGGATGAAAAACGATGACTCCGGACCTGTCGAACGATCCCAAAATGGTCAATATGGATGAAATTTTAACATTTAATCTTTTGACTCTAAATGACTGTTGGATGTGAATTATGACTTTGTCAACTACAATAAGTGTGTTTAAAGTCATTTCTGTGCCTGAAACGGGTCAAAATTGAAGCTTTTGAGTAAGCAAAACTCTGTAAAAATGGCAATTTTGGTCACTGTGAGGGTTTAAAAAGTGGCTATTCAACATGAGGCACGATCCAATTGACATTTTGAATCATTTTTGGTACAGTCCAAAAAATCAATTTTCGGATGAAAAACGATGACTCCGGACCTGTCGAACGATCCCAAAATGGTCAATATGGATGAAATTTTAACATTTAATCTTTTGACTCTAAATGACTGTTGGATGTGAATTATGACTTTGTCAACTAAAATAAGTGTGTTTAAAGTCATTTCTGTGCCTGAAACGGGTCAAAATTGAAGCTTTTGAGTAAGCAAAACTCTGTAAAAATGGCAATTTTGGTCACTGCGAGGGTTTAAAAAGTGGTTATTCAACATGAGGCACGATCCAATTGACATTTTGAATCATTTTTGGTACAGTCCAAAAAATCAATTTTCGGATGAAAAACGATGACTCCGGACCTGTCGAATGATCCCAAAATGGTCAATATGCATGAAATTTTAACATTTAATCTTTTGACTCTAAATGACTGTTGGATGTGAATTATGACTTTGTCAACTAAAATAAGTATGTTTAAAGTCATTTCTGTGCCTGAAACGGGTCAAAATTTAAGCTTTTGAGTAAGCAAATATCTGTAAAAATGGCAATTTTGGTCACTGTGAGGGTTTAAAAAGTGGTTATTCAACATGAGGCACGATCCAATTGACATTTTGAATCATTTTTGGTACAGTCCAAAAAATCAATTTTCGGATCAAAAACGATGACTCCGGACCTGTCGAACAATCCCAAAATGGTCAATATGGATGAAATTGTAACATTTAATCTTCTGACTCTAAATGACTGTTGGATGTGAATTATGACTTTGTCAACTAAAATAAGTGTGTTTAAAGTCATTTCTGTGCCTGAAACGGGTCAAAATTGAAGCTTTTGAGTAAGCAAAACTCTGTAAAAATGGCAATTTTGGTCACTGTGAGGGTTTAAAAAGTGGTTATTCAACATGAGGCACGATCCAATTGACATTTTGAATCATTTTTGGTACAGTCCAAAAAATCAATTTTCGGATGAAAAACGATGACTCCGGACCTGTCGAACGATCCCAAAATGGTCAATATGGATGAAATTTTAACATTTAATCTTTTGACTCTAAATGACTGTTGGATGTGAATTATGACTTTGTCAACTAAAATAAGTGTGTTTAAAGTCATTTCTGTGCCTGAAACGGGTCAAAATTGAAGCTTTTGAGTAAGCAAAACTCTGTAAAAATGGCAATTTTGGTCACTGTGAGGGTTTAAAAAGTGGTTATTCAACATGAGGCACGATCCAATTGTCATTTTGAATCATTTTTGGTACAGTCCAAAAAATCAATTTTCGGATGAAAAACGATGACTCCGGACCTGTCGAACGATCCCAAAATGGTCAATATGGATGAAATTTTAACATTTAATCTTTTGACTCTAAATGACTGTTGGATGTGAATTATGACTTTGTCAACTACAATAAGTGTGTTTAAAGTCATTTCTGTGCCTGAAACGGGTCAAAATTGAAGCTTTTGAGTAAGCAAAACTCTGTAAAAATGGCAATTTTGGTCACTGTGAGGGTTTAAAAAGTGGGTATTCAACATGAGGCACGATCCAATTGACATTTTGAATCATTTTTGGTACAGTCCAAAAAATCAATTTTCGGATGAAAAACGATGACTCCGAACCTGTCGAACGATCCCAAAATGGTCAATATGGATGAAATTTTAACATTTAATCTTTTGATTCTAAATGACTGTTGGATGTGAATTATGACTTTGTCAACTAAAATAAGTGTGTTTAAAGTCATTTCTGTGCCTGAAACGGGTCAAAATTGATGCCTTTGAGTAAGAAAAACTCTGTAAAAATGGCAATTTTGGTCACTGTGAGGGTTTAAAAAGTGGTTATTCAACATGAGGCACGATCCATTTGACATTTTGAATCATTTTTGGTACAGTCCAAAAAATCAATTTTCGGATGAAAAACGATGACTCCGGACCTGTCGAACAATCCCAAAATGGTCAATATGGATGAAATTTTAACATTTAATCTTTTGACTCTAAATGACTGTTGGATGTGAATTATGACTTTGTCAACTAAAATAAGTGTGTTTAAAGTCATTTCTGTGCCTGAAACGGGTCAAAATTGAAGCTTTTGAGTAAGCAAAACTCTGTAAAAATGGCAATTTTGGTCACTGTGAGGGTTTAAAAAGTGGTTATTCAACATGAGGCACGATCCAATTGAAAATTTTGAATCATTTTTGGTACAGTCCAAAAAATCAACTTTCGGATGAAAAACGATGACTCCGGACCAGTCGAACGATCCCAAAATGGTCGATATGGACAACATTTTAACATTTAATCTTTTGACTCTAAATGACTGTTGGATGTGAATTATGATTTTGTCAACTAAAATAATTGTGTTTAAAGTCATTTCTGTGCCTGAAACGGGTCAAAATTGAAGCTTTTGAGTAAGCAAAACTCTGTTAAAATGGCAATTTTGGTCACTGTGAGGGTTTAAAAAGTGGTTATTCAACATGAGGCACGATCCAATTGACATTTTGAATAATTTTTGGTACAGTCCAAAAAATCAATTTTCAGATGAAAAACGATGACTCCGGACCTGTTGAACGATCCCAAAATGGTCAATATGGATGAAATTTTAACATTTAATCTTTTGACTCTAAATGACTGTTGGATGTGAATTATGACTTTGTCAACTAAAATAAGTGTGTTTAAAGTCATTTCTGTGCCTGAAACGGGTCAAAATTGAAGCTTTTGAGTAAGCAAAACTCTGTAAAAATGGCAATTGTGGTCACTGTGAGGGTTTAAAAAGTGGTTATTCAACATGAGGCACGATCCAATTGTCATTTTGAATCATTTGTGGTACAGTCCAAAAAATCAATTTTCGGATGAAAAACGATGACTCCGGACCTGTCGAACGATCCCAAAATGGTCAATATGGAGGAAATTTTAACATTTAATCTTTTGTCTCTAAATGACTGTTGGATGTGAATTATGACTTTGTCAACTAAAATAAGTGTGTTTAAAGTCATTTCTGTGCCTGAAACGGGTCAAAATTGAAGCTTTTGAGTAAGCAAAACTCTGTAAAAATGGCAATTTTGGTCACTGTGAGGGTTTAAAAAGTGGTTATTCAACATGAGGCACGATCCAATTGTCATTTTGAATCATTTTTGGTACAGTCCAAAAAATCAATTTTCGGATGAAAAACGATGACTCCGGACCTGTCGAACAATCCCAAAATGGTCAATATGGATGAAATTTTAACATTTAATCTTCTGACTCTAAATGACTGTTGGATGTGAATTATGACTTTGTCAACTAAAATAAGTGTGTTTAAAGTCATTTCTGTGCCTGAAACGGGTCAAAATTGAAGCTTTTGAGTAAGCAAAACTCTGTAAAAATGGCAATTTTGGTCACTGTGAGGGTTTAAAAAGTGGTTATTCAACATGAGGCACGATCCAATTGACATTTTGAATCATTTTTGGTACAGTCCAAAAAATCAATTTTCGGATGAAAAACGATGACTCCGGACCTGTCGAACGATCCCAAAATGGTCAATATGGATGAAATTTTAACATTTAATCTTTTGACTCTAAATGACTGTTGGATGTGAATTATGACTTTGTCAACTAAAATAAGTGTGTTTAAAGTCATTTCTGTGCCTGAAACGGGTCAAAATTGAAGCTTTTGAGTAAGCAAAACTCTGTAAAAATGGCAATTTTGGTCACTGTGAGGGTTTAAAAAGTGGTTATTCAACATGAGGCACGATCCAATTGTCATTTTGAATCATTTTTGGTACAGTCCAAAAAATCAATTTTTGGATGAAAAACGATGACTCCGGACCTGTCGAACGATCCCAAAATGGTCAATATGGATGAAATTTTAACATTTAATCTTTTGACTCTAAATGACTGTTGGATGTGAATTATGACTTTGTCAACTAAAATAAGTGTGTTTAAAGTCATTTCTGTGCCTGAAACGGGTCAAAATTGAAGCTTTTGAGTAAGCAAAACTCTGTAAAAATGGCAATTTTGGTCACTGTGAGGGTTTAAAAAGTGGCTATTCAACATGAGGCACGATCCAATTGACATTTTGAATCATTTTTGGTACAGTCCAAAAAATCAATTTTCGGATGAAAAACGATGACTCCGGACCTGTCGAACGATCCCAAAATGGTCAATATGGATGAAATTTTAACATTTAATCTTTTGACTCTAAATGACTGTTGGATGTGAATTATGACTTTGTCAACTAAAATAAGTGTGTTTAAAGTCATTTCTGTGCCTGAAACGGGTCAAAATTGAAGCTTTTGAGTAAGCAAAACTCTGTAAAAATGGCAATTTTGGTCACTGTGAGGGTTTAAAAAGTGGTTATTCAACATGAGGCACGATCCAATTGACATTTTGAATCATTTTTGGTACAGTCCAAAAAATCAATTTTCGGATGAAAAACGATGACTCCGGACCTGTCGAACGATCCCAAAATGGTCAATATGGATGAAATTTTAACATTTAATCTTTTGACTCTAAATGACTGTTGGATGTGAATTATGACTTTGTCAACTACAATAAGTGTGTTTAAAGTCATTTCTGTGCCTGAAACGGGTCAAAATTGAAGCTTTTGAGTAAGCAAAACTCTGTAAAAATGGCAATTTTGGTCACTGTGAGGGTTTAAAAAGTGGCTATTCAACATGAGGCACGATCCAATTGACATTTTGAATCATTTTTGGTACAGTCCAAAAAATCAATTTTCGGATGAAAAACGATGACTCCGGACCTGTCGAACGATCCCAAAATGGTCAATATGGATGAAATTTTAACATTTAATCTTTTGACTCTAAATGACTGTTGGATGTGAATTATGACTTTGTCAACTAAAATAAGTGTGTTTAAAGTCATTTCTGTGCCTGAAACGGGTCAAAATTGAAGCTTTTGAGTAAGCAAAACTCTGTAAAAATGGCAATTTTGGTCACTGCGAGGGTTTAAAAAGTGGTTATTCAACATGAGGCACGATCCAATTGACATTTTGAATCATTTTTGGTACAGTCCAAAAAATCAATTTTCGGATGAAAAACGATGACTCCGGACCTGTCGAATGATCCCAAAATGGTCAATATGCATGAAATTTTAACATTTAATCTTTTGACTCTAAATGACTGTTGGATGTGAATTATGACTTTGTCAACTAAAATAAGTATGTTTAAAGTCATTTCTGTGCCTGAAACGGGTCAAAATTTAAGCTTTTGAGTAAGCAAATATCTGTAAAAATGGCAATTTTGGTCACTGTGAGGGTTTAAAAAGTGGTTATTCAACATGAGGCACGATCCAATTGACATTTTGAATCATTTTTGGTACAGTCCAAAAAATCAATTTTCGGATCAAAAACGATGACTCCGGACCTGTCGAACAATCCCAAAATGGTCAATATGGATGAAATTGTAACATTTAATCTTCTGACTCTAAATGACTGTTGGATGTGAATTATGACTTTGTCAACTAAAATAAGTGTGTTTAAAGTCATTTCTGTGCCTGAAACGGGTCAAAATTGAAGCTTTTGAGTAAGCAAAACTCTGTAAAAATGGCAATTTTGGTCACTGTGAGGGTTTAAAAAGTGGTTATTCAACATGAGGCACGATCCAATTGACATTTTGAATCATTTTTGGTACAGTCCAAAAAATCAATTTTCGGATGAAAAACGATGACTCCGGACCTGTCGAACGATCCCAAAATGGTCAATATGGATGAAATTTTAACATTTAATCTTTTGACTCTAAATGACTGTTGGATGTGAATTATGACTTTGTCAACTAAAATAAGTGTGTTTAAAGTCATTTCTGTGCCTGAAACGGGTCAAAATTGAAGCTTTTGAGTAAGCAAAACTCTGTAAAAATGGCAATTTTGGTCACTGTGAGGGTTTAAAAAGTGGTTATTCAACATGAGGCACGATCCAATTGTCATTTTGAATCATTTTTGGTACAGTCCAAAAAATCAATTTTCGGATGAAAAACGATGACTCCGGACCTGTCGAACGATCCCAAAATGGTCAATATGGATGAAATTTTAACATTTAATCTTTTGACTCTAAATGACTGTTGGATGTGAATTATGACTTTGTCAACTACAATAAGTGTGTTTAAAGTCATTTCTGTGCCTGAAACGGGTCAAAATTGAAGCTTTTGAGTAAGCAAAACTCTGTAAAAATGGCAATTTTGGTCACTGTGAGGGTTTAAAAAGTGGGTATTCAACATGAGGCACGATCCAATTGACATTTTGAATCATTTTTGGTACAGTCCAAAAAATCAATTTTCGGATGAAAAACGATGACTCCGAACCTGTCGAACGATCCCAAAATGGTCAATATGGATGAAATTTTAACATTTAATCTTTTGATTCTAAATGACTGTTGGATGTGAATTATGACTTTGTCAACTAAAATAAGTGTGTTTAAAGTCATTTCTGTGCCTGAAACGGGTCAAAATTGATGCCTTTGAGTAAGAAAAACTCTGTAAAAATGGCAATTTTGGTCACTGTGAGGGTTTAAAAAGTGGTTATTCAACATGAGGCACGATCCATTTGACATTTTGAATCATTTTTGGTACAGTCCAAAAAATCAATTTTCGGATGAAAAACGATGACTCCGGACCTGTCGAACAATCCCAAAATGGTCAATATGGATGAAATTTTAACATTTAATCTTTTGACTCTAAATGACTGTTGGATGTGAATTATGACTTTGTCAACTAAAATAAGTGTGTTTAAAGTCATTTCTGTGCCTGAAACGGGTCAAAATTGAAGCTTTTGAGTAAGCAAAACTCTGTAAAAATGGCAATTTTGGTCACTGTGAGGGTTTAAAAAGTGGTTATTCAACATGAGGCACGATCCAATTGAAAATTTTGAATCATTTTTGGTACAGTCCAAAAAATCAACTTTCGGATGAAAAACGATGACTCCGGACCAGTCGAACGATCCCAAAATGGTCGATATGGACAACATTTTAACATTTAATCTTTTGACTCTAAATGACTGTTGGATGTGAATTATGATTTTGTCAACTAAAATAATTGTGTTTAAAGTCATTTCTGTGCCTGAAACGGGTCAAAATTGAAGCTTTTGAGTAAGCAAAACTCTGTTAAAATGGCAATTTTGGTCACTGTGAGGGTTTAAAAAGTGGTTATTCAACATGAGGCACGATCCAATTGACATTTTGAATAATTTTTGGTACAGTCCAAAAAATCAATTTTCAGATGAAAAACGATGACTCCGGACCTGTTGAACGATCCCAAAATGGTCAATATGGATGAAATTTTAACATTTAATCTTTTGACTCTAAATGACTGTTGGATGTGAATTATGACTTTGTCAACTAAAATAAGTGTGTTTAAAGTCATTTCTGTGCCTGAAACGGGTCAAAATTGAAGCTTTTGAGTAAGCAAAACTCTGTAAAAATGGCAATTGTGGTCACTGTGAGGGTTTAAAAAGTGGTTATTCAACATGAGGCACGATCCAATTGTCATTTTGAATCATTTGTGGTACAGTCCAAAAAATCAATTTTCGGATGAAAAACGATGACTCCGGACCTGTCGAACGATCCCAAAATGGTCAATATGGAGGAAATTTTAACATTTAATCTTTTGTCTCTAAATGACTGTTGGATGTGAATTATGACTTTGTCAACTAAAATAAGTGTGTTTAAAGTCATTTCTGTGCCTGAAACGGGTCAAAATTGAAGCTTTTGAGTAAGCAAAACTCTGTAAAAATGGCAATTTTGGTCACTGTGAGGGTTTAAAAAGTGGTTATTCAACATGAGGCACGATCCAATTGTCATTTTGAATCATTTTTGGTACAGTCCAAAAAATCAATTTTCGGATGAAAAACGATGACTCCGGACCTGTCGAACGATCCCAAAATGGTCAATATGGATGAAATTTTAACATTTAATCTTTTGACTCTAAATGACTGTTGGATGTGAATTATGACTTTGTCAACTACAATAAGTGTGTTTAAAGTCATTTCTGTGCCTGAAACGGGTCAAAATTGAAGCTTTTGAGTAAGCAAAACTCTGTAAAAATGGCAATTTTGGTCACTGTGAGGGTTTAAAAAGTGGGTATTCAATATGAGGCACGATCCAATTGACATTTTGAATCATTTTTGGTACAGTCCAAAAAATCAATTTTCGGATGAAAAACGATGACTCCGAACCTGTCGAACGATCCCAAAATGGTCAATATGGATGAAATTTTAACATTTAATCTTTTGATTCTAAATGACTGTTGGATGTGAATTATGACTTTGTCAACTAAAATAAGTGTGTTTAAAGTCATTTCTGTGCCTGAAACGGGTCAAAATTGATGCCTTTGAGTAAGAAAAACTCTGTAAAAATGGCAATTTTGGTCACTGTGAGGGTTTAAAAAGTGGTTATTCAACATGAGGCACGATCCATTTGACAATTTGAATCATTTTTGGTACAGTCCAAAAAATCAATTTTCGGATGAAAAACGATGACTCCGGACCTGTCGAACAATCCCAAAATGGTCAATATGGATGAAATTTTAACATTTAATCTTTTGACTCTAAATGACTGTTGGATGTGAATTATGACTTTGTCAACTAAAATAAGTGTGTTTAAAGTCATTTCTGTGCCTGAAACGGGTCAAAATTGAAGCTTTTGAGTAAGCAAAACTCTGTAAAAATGGCAATTTTGGTCACTGTGAGGGTATAAAAAGTGGTTATTCAACATGAGGCACGATCCAATTGAAAATTTTGAATCATTTTTGGTACAGTCCAAAAAATCAACTTTCGGATGAAAAACGATGACTCCGGACCAGTCGAACGATCCCAAAATGGTCGATATGGACGAAATTTTAACATTTAATCTTTTGACTCTAAATGACTGTTGGATGTGAATTATGATTTTGTCAACTAAAATAATTGTGTTTAAAGTCATTTCTGTGCCTGAAACGGGTCAAAATTGAAGCTTTTGAGTAAGCAAAACTCTGTTAAAATGGCAATTTTGGTCACTGTGAGGGTTTAAAAAGTGGTTATTCAACATGAGGCACGATCCAATTGACATTTTGAATAATTTTTGGTACAGTCCAAAAAATCAATTTTCAGATGAAAAACGATGACTCCGGACCTGTTGAACGATCCCAAAATGGTCAATATGGATGAAATTTTAACATTTAATCTTTTGACTCTAAATGACTGTTGGATGTGAATTATGACTTTGTCAACTAAAATAAGTGTGTTTAAAGTCATTTCTGTGCCTGAAACGGGTCAAAATTGAAGCTTTTGAGTAAGCAAAACTCTGTAAAAATGGCAATTGTGGTCACTGTGAGGGTTTAAAAAGTGGTTATTCAACATGAGGCACGATCCAATTGTCATTTTGAATCATTTGTGGTACAGTCCAAAAAATCAATTTTCGGATGAAAAACGATGACTCCGGACCTGTCGAACGATCCCAAAATGGTCAATATGGAGGAAATTTTAACATTTAATCTTTTGTCTCTAAATGACTGTTGGATGTGAATTATGACTTTGTCAACTAAAATAAGTGTGTTTAAAGTCATTTCTGTGCCTGAAACGGGTCAAAATTGAAGCTTTTGAGTAAGCAAAACTCTGTAAAAATGGCAATTTTGGTCACTGTGAGGGTTTAAAAAGTGGTTATTCAACATGAGGCACGATCCAATTGACATTTTGAATCATTTTTGGTACAGTCCAAAAAATCAATTTTCGGATGAAAAACGATGACTCCGGACCTGTTGAACGATCCCAAAATGGTCAATATGGATGAAATTTTAACATTTAATCTTTTGACTTTAAATGGCTGTTGGGTGTGAATTATGACTTTGTCAACTAAAATAAGTGTGTTTAAAGTCATTTCTGTGCCTGAAACGGGTCAAAATTGAAGCTTTTGAGTAAGCAAAACTCTGTAAAAATGGCAATTTTGGTCACTGTGAGGGTTTAAAAAGTGGTTATTCAACATGAGGCACGATCCAATTGACATTTTGAATCATTTTTGGTACAGTCCAAAAAATCAATTTTCGGATGAAAAACGATGACTCCGGACCTGTCGAACGATCCCAAAATGGTCAATATGGATGAAATTTTAACATTTAATCTTTTGACTCTAAATGACTGTTGGATGTGAATTATGACTTTGTCAACTACAATAAGTGTGTTTAAAGTCATTTCTGTGCCTGAAACGGGTCAAAATTGAAGCTTTTGAGTAAGCAAAACTCTGTAAAAATGGCAATTTTGGTCACTGTGAGGGTTTAAAAAGTGGGTATTCAACATGAGGCACGATCCAATTGACATTTTGAATCATTTTTGGTACAGTCCAAAAAATCAATTTTCGGATGAAAAACGATGACTCCGAACCTGTCGAACGATCCCAAAATGGTCAATATGGATGAAATTTTAACATTTAATCTTTTGATTCTAAATGACTGTTGGATGTGAATTATGACTTTGTCAACTAAAATAAGTGTGTTTAAAGTCATTTCTGTGCCTGAAACGGGTCAAAATTGATGCCTTTGAGTAAGAAAAACTCTGTAAAAATGGCAATTTTGGTCACTGTGAGGGTTTAAAAAGTGGTTATTCAACATGAGGCACGATCCATTTGACATTTTGAATCATTTTTGGTACAGTCCAAAAAATCAATTTTCAGATGAAAAACGATGACTCCGGACCTGTTGAACGATCCCAAAATGGTCAATATGGATGAAATTTTAACATTTAATCTTTTGACTCTAAATGACTGTTGGATGTGAATTATGACTTTGTCAACTAAAATAAGTGTGTTTAAAGTCATTTCTGTGCCTGAAACGGGTCAAAATTGAAGCTTTTGAGTAAGCAAAACTCTGTAAAAATGGCAATTGTGGTCACTGTGAGGGTTTAAAAAGTGGTTATTCAACATGAGGCACGATCCAATTGTCATTTTGAATCATTTGTGGTACAGTCCAAAAAATCAATTTTCGGATGAAAAACGATGACTCCGGACCTGTCGAACGATCCCAAAATGGTCAATATGGAGGAAATTTTAACATTTAATCTTTTGTCTCTAAATGACTGTTGGATGTGAATTATGACTTTGTCAACTAAAATAAGTGTGTTTAAAGTCATTTCTGTGCCTGAAACGGGTCAAAATTGAAGCTTTTGAGTAAGCAAAACTCTGTAAAAATGGCAATTTTGGTCACTGTGAGGGTTTAAAAAGTGGTTATTCAACATGAGGCACGATCCAATTGTCATTTTGAATCATTTTTGGTACAGTCCAAAAAATCAATTTTCGGATGAAAAACGATGACTCCGGACCTGTCGAACGATCCCAAAATGGTCAATATGGATGAAATTTTAACATTTAATCTTTTGACTCTAAATGACTGTTGGATGTGAATTATGACTTTGTCAACTACAATAAGTGTGTTTAAAGTCATTTCTGTGCCTGAAACGGGTCAAAATTGAAGCTTTTGAGTAAGCAAAACTCTGTAAAAATGGCAATTTTGGTCACTGTGAGGGTTTAAAAAGTGGGTATTCAATATGAGGCACGATCCAATTGACATTTTGAATCATTTTTGGTACAGTCCAAAAAATCAATTTTCGGATGAAAAACGATGACTCCGAACCTGTCGAACGATCCCAAAATGGTCAATATGGATGAAATTTTAACATTTAATCTTTTGATTCTAAATGACTGTTGGATGTGAATTATGACTTTGTCAACTAAAATAAGTGTGTTTAAAGTCATTTCTGTGCCTGAAACGGGTCAAAATTGATGCCTTTGAGTAAGAAAAACTCTGTAAAAATGGCAATTTTGGTCACTGTGAGGGTTTAAAAAGTGGTTATTCAACATGAGGCACGATCCATTTGACAATTTGAATCATTTTTGGTACAGTCCAAAAAATCAATTTTCGGATGAAAAACGATGACTCCGGACCTGTCGAACAATCCCAAAATGGTCAATATGGATGAAATTTTAACATTTAATCTTTTGACTCTAAATGACTGTTGGATGTGAATTATGACTTTGTCAACTAAAATAAGTGTGTTTAAAGTCATTTCTGTGCCTGAAACGGGTCAAAATTGAAGCTTTTGAGTAAGCAAAACTCTGTAAAAATGGCAATTTTGGTCACTGTGAGGGTATAAAAAGTGGTTATTCAACATGAGGCACGATCCAATTGAAAATTTTGAATCATTTTTGGTACAGTCCAAAAAATCAACTTTCGGATGAAAAACGATGACTCCGGACCAGTCGAACGATCCCAAAATGGTCGATATGGACGAAATTTTAACATTTAATCTTTTGACTCTAAATGACTGTTGGATGTGAATTATGATTTTGTCAACTAAAATAATTGTGTTTAAAGTCATTTCTGTGCCTGAAACGGGTCAAAATTGAAGCTTTTGAGTAAGCAAAACTCTGTTAAAATGGCAATTTTGGTCACTGTGAGGGTTTAAAAAGTGGTTATTCAACATGAGGCACGATCCAATTGACATTTTGAATAATTTTTGGTACAGTCCAAAAAATCAATTTTCAGATGAAAAACGATGACTCCGGACCTGTTGAACGATCCCAAAATGGTCAATATGGATGAAATTTTAACATTTAATCTTTTGACTCTAAATGACTGTTGGATGTGAATTATGACTTTGTCAACTAAAATAAGTGTGTTTAAAGTCATTTCTGTGCCTGAAACGGGTCAAAATTGAAGCTTTTGAGTAAGCAAAACTCTGTAAAAATGGCAATTGTGGTCACTGTGAGGGTTTAAAAAGTGGTTATTCAACATGAGGCACGATCCAATTGTCATTTTGAATCATTTGTGGTACAGTCCAAAAAATCAATTTTCGGATGAAAAACGATGACTCCGGACCTGTCGAACGATCCCAAAATGGTCAATATGGAGGAAATTTTAACATTTAATCTTTTGTCTCTAAATGACTGTTGGATGTGAATTATGACTTTGTCAACTAAAATAAGTGTGTTTAAAGTCATTTCTGTGCCTGAAACGGGTCAAAATTGAAGCTTTTGAGTAAGCAAAACTCTGTAAAAATGGCAATTTTGGTCACTGTGAGGGTTTAAAAAGTGGTTATTCAACATGAGGCACGATCCAATTGACATTTTGAATCATTTTTGGTACAGTCCAAAAAATCAATTTTCGGATGAAAAACGATGACTCCGGACCTGTCGAACGATCCCAAAATGGTCAATATGGATGAAATTTTAACATTTAATCTTTTGACTTTAAATGGCTGTTGGGTGTGAATTATGACTTTGTCAACTAAAATAAGTGTGTTTAAAGTCATTTCTGTGCCTGAAACGGGTCAAAATTGAAGCTTTTGAGTAAGCAAAACTCTGTAAAAATGGCAATTTTGGTCACTGTGAGGGTTTAAAAAGTGGTTATTCAACATGAGGCACGATCCAATTGACATTTTGAATCATTTTTGGTACAGTCCAAAAAATCAATTTTCGGATGAAAAACGATGACTCCGGACCTGTCGAACGATCCCAAAATGGTCAATATGGATGAAATTTTAACATTTAATCTTTTGACTCTAAATGACTGTTGGATGTGAATTATGACTTTGTCAACTACAATAAGTGTGTTTAAAGTCATTTCTGTGCCTGAAACGGGTCAAAATTGAAGCTTTTGAGTAAGCAAAACTCTGTAAAAATGGCAATTTTGGTCACTGTGAGGGTTTAAAAAGTGGGTATTCAACATGAGGCACGATCCAATTGACATTTTGAATCATTTTTGGTACAGTCCAAAAAATCAATTTTCGGATGAAAAACGATGACTCCGAACCTGTCGAACGATCCCAAAATGGTCAATATGGATGAAATTTTAACATTTAATCTTTTGATTCTAAATGACTGTTGGATGTGAATTATGACTTTGTCAACTAAAATAAGTGTGTTTAAAGTCATTTCTGTGCCTGAAACGGGTCAAAATTGATGCCTTTGAGTAAGAAAAACTCTGTAAAAATGGCAATTTTGGTCACTGTGAGGGTTTAAAAAGTGGTTATTCAACATGAGGCACGATCCATTTGACATTTTGAATCATTTTTGGTACAGTCCAAAAAATCAATTTTCGGATGAAAAACGATGACTCCGGACCTGTCGAACAATCCCAAAATGGTCAATATGGATGAAATTTTAACATTTAATCTTTTGACTCTAAATGACTGTTGGATGTGAATTATGACTTTGTCAACTAAAATAAGTGTGTTTAAAGTCATTTCTGTGCCTGAAACGGGTCAAAATTGAAGCTTTTGAGTAAGCAAAACTCTGTAAAAATGGCAATTTTGGTCACTGTGAGGGTTTAAAAAGTGGTTATTCAACATGAGGCACGATCCAATTGAAAATTTTGAATCATTTTTGGTACAGTCCAAAAAATCAACTTTCGGATGAAAAACGATGACTCCGGACCAGTCGAACGATCCCAAAATGGTCGATATGGACGAAATTTTAACATTTAATCTTTTGACTCTAAATGACTGTTGGATGTGAATTATGATTTTGTCAACTAAAATAATTGTGTTTAAAGTCATTTCTGTGCCTGAAACGGGTCAAAATTGAAGCTTTTGAGTAAGCAAAACTCTGTTAAAATGGCAATTTTGGTCACTGTGAGGGTTTAAAAAGTGGTTATTCAACATGAGGCACGATCCAATTGACATTTTGAATAATTTTTGGTACAGTCCAAAAAATCAATTTTCAGATGAAAAACGATGACTCCGGACCTGTTGAACGATCCCAAAATGGTCAATATGGATGAAATTTTAACATTTAATCTTTTGACTCTAAATGACTGTTGGATGTGAATTATGACTTTGTCAACTAAAATAAGTGTGTTTAAAGTCATTTCTGTGCCTGAAACGGGTCAAAATTGAAGCTTTTGAGTAAGCAAAACTCTGTAAAAATGGCAATTGTGGTCACTGTGAGGGTTTAAAAAGTGGTTATTCAACAGGAGGCACGATCCAATTGTCATTTTGAATCATTTGTGGTACAGTCCAAAAAATCAATTTTCGGATGAAAAACGATGACTCCGGACCTGTCGAACGATCCCAAAATGGTCAATATGGAGGAAATTTTAACATTTAATCTTTTGTCTCTAAATGACTGTTGGATGTGAATTATGACTTTGTCAACTAAAATAAGTGTGTTTAAAGTCATTTCTGTGCCTGAAACGGGTCAAAATTGAAGCTTTTGAGTAAGCAAAACTCTGTAAAAATGGCAATTTTGGTCACTGTGAGGGTTTAAAAAGTGGTTATTCAACATGAGGCACGATCCAATTGACATTTTGAATCATTTTTGGTACAGTCCAAAAAATCAATTTTCGGATGAAAAACGATGACTCCGGACCTGTCGAACGATCCCAAAATGGTCAATATGGATGAAATTTTAACATTTAATCTTTTGACTTTAAATGGCTGTTGGGTGTGAATTATGACTTTGTCAACTAAAATAAGTGTGTTTAAAGTCATTTCTGTGCCTGAAACGGGTCAAAATTGAAGCTTTTGAGTAAGCAAAACTCTGTAAAAATGGCAATTTTGGTCACTGTGAGGGTTTAAAAAGTGGTTATTCAACATGAGGCACGATCCAATTGACATTTTGAATCATTTTTGGTACAGTCCAAAAAATCAATTTTCGGATGAAAAACGATGACTCCGGACCTGTCGAACGATCCCAAAATGGTCAATATGGATGAAATTTTAACATTTAATCTTTTGACTCTAAATGACTGTTGGATGTGAATTATGACTTTTTCAACTAAAATAAGTGTGTTTAAAGTCATTTCTGTGCCTGAAACGGGTCAAAATTGAAGCTTTTGAGTAAGCAAAACTCTGTAAAAATGGCAATTTTGGTCACTGTGAGGGTTTAAAAAGTGGCTATTCAACATGAGGCACGATCCAATTGACATTTTGAATCATTTTTGGTACAGTCCAAAAAATCAATTTTCGGATGAAAAACGATGACTCCGGACCTGTCGGACGATCCCAAAATGGTCAATATGGATGAAATTTTAACATTTAATATTTTGACTCTAAATGACTGTTGGATGTGAATTATGACTTTGTCAACTAAAATAAGTGTGTTTAAAGTCATTTCTGTGCCTGAAACGGGTCAAAATTGATGCTTTTGAGTAAGAAAAACTCTGTAAAAATGCCAATTTTGGTCACTGTGAGGGTTTAAAAAGTGGTTATTCAACATGAGGCACGATCCAATTGACATTTTGAATCATTTTTGGTACAGTCCAAAAAATAAATTTTCGGATGAAAAACGATGACTCCGGACCTGTCGAACAATCGCAAAATGGTCAATATGGATGAAATTTTAACATTTAATCTTTTGACTCTAAATGACTGTTGGATGTGAATTATGACTTTGTCAACTAAAATAAGTGTGTTTAAAGTCATTTCTGTGCCTGAAACGGGTCAAAATTGAAGCTTTTGAGTAAGCAAAACTCTGTAAAAATGGCAATTTTGGTCACTGTGAGGGTTTAAAAAGTGGTTATTCAACATGAGGCACGATCCAATTGACATTTTGAATCATTTTTGGTACAGTCCAAAAAATCAATTTTCGGATGAAAAACAATGACTCCGGACCTGTCGAAGGATCCCAAAATGGTTAATATGGATGAAATTTTAACATTTGATCTTTTGACTCTAAATGACTGTTGGATGTGAATTATGACTTTATCAACTAAAATAAGTGTGTTTAAAGTCATTTCTGTGCATGAAACGGGTAAAAATTGAAGCTTTTGAGTAAGCAAAACTCTGTAAAAATGGCAATTTTGGTCACTGTGAGGGTTTAAAAAGTGGTTATTCAACATGAGACACGATCCAATTGACAAATTTTAATCATATTTGGTACAGTACAAAAAATCAATTTTCGGATGAAAAACGATGACTCCGGACCTGTCGAACGATCCCAAAATGGTCAATATGGATGAAATTTTAACATTTAATCTTTTGACTCTAAATGACTGTTGGATGTGAATTATGACTTTGTCAACTAAAATAAGTGTGTTTAAAGTCATTTCTGTGCCTGAAACGGGTCAAAATTGAAGCTTTTGAGTAAGCAAAACTCTGTAAAAATGGCAATTTTGGTCACTGTGAGGGTTTAAAAAGTGGTTATTCAACATGAGGCACGATCCAATTGACATTTTGAATCATTTTTGGTACAGTCCAAAAAATCAATTTTCGGATGAAAAACGATGACTCCGGACCTGTCGAACGATCCCAAAATGGTCAATATGGATGAAATTTTAACATTTAATCTTTTGACTCTAAATGACTGTTGGATGTGAATTATGACTTTGTCAACTACAATAAGTGTGTTTAAAGTCATTTCTGTGCCTGAAACGGGTCAAAATTGAAGCTTTTGAGTAAGCAAAACTCTGTAAAAATGGCAATTTTGGTCACTGTGAGGGTTTAAAAAGTGGCTATTCAACATGAGGCACGATCCAATTGACATTTTGAATCATTTTTGGTACAGTCCAAAAAATCAATTTTCGGATGAAAAACGATGACTCCGGACCTGTCGAACGATCCCAAAATGGTCAATATGGATGAAATTTTAACATTTAATCTTTTGACTCTAAATGACTGTTGGATGTGAATTATGACTTTGTCAACTAAAATAAGTGTGTTTAAAGTTATTTCTGTGCCTGAAACGGGTCAAAATTGAAGCTTTTGAGTAAGCAAAACTCTGTAAAAATGGCAATTTTGGTCACTGTGAGGGTTTAAAAAGTGGTTATTCAACATGAGGCACGATCCAATTGACACTTTGAATCATTTTTGGTACAGTCCAAAAAATCAATTTTCGGATGAAAAACGATGACTCCGGACCTGTCGAACGATCCCAAAATGGTCAATATGGATGAAATTTTAACATTTAATCTTTTGACTCTAAATGACTGTTGGATGTGAATTATGACTTTGTCAACTAAAATAAGTGTGTTTAAAGTCATTTCTGTGCCTGAAACGGGTCAAAATTGAAGCTTTTGAGTAAGCAAAACTCTGTAAAAATGGCAATTTTGGTCACTGTGAGGGTTTAAAAAGTGGTTATTCAACATGAGGCACGATCCAATTGACATTTTGAATAATTTTTGGTACAGTCCAAAAAATCAATTTTCGGATGAAAAACGATGACTCCGGACCTGTCAAATGATCCCAAAATGGTCAATATGGATGAAATTTTAACATTTAATCTTTTGACTCTAAATTACTGTTGGATGTGAATTATGACTTTGTCATCTAAAATAAGTGTGTTTAAAGTCATTTCTGTGCCTGAAACGGGTCAAAATTGAAGCTTTTGAGTAAGCAAAACTCTGTAAAAATGGCAATTTTGGTCACTGTGAGGGTTTAAAAAGTGGTTATTCAACATGAGGCACGATCCAATTGACATTTTGAATCATTTTTGGTACAGTCCAAAAAATCAATTTTCGGATGAAAAACGATGACTCCGGACCTTTCGAACAATCCCAAAATGGTCAATATGGATGAAATTTTAACATTTAATCTTTTGACTCTAAATGACTGTTGGATGTGAATTATGACTTTGTCAACTAAAATAAGTGTGTTTAAAGTCATTTCTGTGCCTGAAACGGGTCAAAATTGAAGCTTTTGAGTAAGCAAAACTCTGTAAAAATGGCAATTTTGGTCACTGCGAGGGTTTAAAAAGTGGTTATTCAACATGAGGCACGATCCAATTGACATTTTGAATCATTTTTGGTACAGTCCAAAAAATCAATTTTCGGATGAAAAACGATGACTCCGGACCTGTCGAACGATCCCAAAATGGTCAATATGGATGACATTTTAACATTTAATCTTTTGACTCTAAATGACTGTTGGATGTGAATTCTGACTTTGTCAACTAAAATAAGTGTGTTTAAAGTCATTTCGGTGCCTGAAACAGGTCAAAATTGAAGCTTTTGAGTAAGCAAAACTCTGTAAAAATGGCAATTTTGGTCACTGTGAGGGTTTAAAAAGTGGTTATTCAACATGAGGCACGATCCAATTGACATTTTGAATCATTTTTGGTACAGTCCAAAAAATCAATTTTCGGATGAAAAACGATGACTCCGGACCTGTCGAACGATCCCAAAATGGTCAATATGGATGAAATTTTAACATTTAATCTTTTGACTCTAAATGACTGTTGGATGTGAATTATGACTTTGTCAACTAAAATAAGTGTGTTTAAAGTCATTTCTGTGCCTGAAACGGGTCAAAATTGAAGCTTTTGAGTAAGCAAAACTCTGTAAAAATGGCAATTGTGGTCACTGTGAGGGTTTAAAAAGTGGGTATTCAACATGAGGCACGATCCAATTGACATTTTGAATCATTTTTGGTACAGTCCAAAAAATCAATTTTCGGATGAAAAACGATGACTCCGGACCTGTCGAACGATCCCAAAATGGTCAATATGAATGAAATTTTAACATTTAATCTTTTGACTCTAAATGACTGTTGGATGTGAATTATGACTTTGTCAACTAAAATAAGTGTGTTTAAAGTCATTTCTGTACCTGAAACGGGTCAAAATTGAAGCTTTTGAGTAAGCAAAACTCTGTAAAAATGGCAATTTTGGTCACTGTGAGGGTTTAAAAAGTGGTTATTCAACATGAGGCACGATCCAATTGACATTTTGAATCATTTTTTGTACAGTCCAAAAAATCAATTTTCGGATGAAAAACGATGACTCCGGACCTGTCGAATGATCCCAAAATGGTCAATATGGATGAAATTTTAACATTTAATCTTTTGACTCTAAATGACTGTTGGATGTGAATTATGACTTTGTCAACTAAAATAAGTATGTTTAAAGTCATTTCTGTGCCTGAAACGGGTCAAAATTTAAGCTTTTGAGTAAGCAAATATCTGTAAAAATGGCAATTTTGGTCACTGTGAGGGTTTAAAAAGTGGTTATTCAACATGAGGCACGATCCAATTGACATTTTGAATCATTTTTGGTACAGTCCAAAAAATCAATTTTCGGATGAAAAACGATGACTCCGGACCTGTCGAACAATCCCAAAATGGTCAATATGGATGAAATTTTAACATTTAATCTTCTGACTCTAAATGACTGTTGGATGTGAATTATGACTTTGTCAACTAAAATAAGTGTGTTTAAAGTCATTTCTGTGCCTGAAACGGGTCAAAATTGAAGCTTTTGAGTAGGCAAAACTCTGTAAAAATGGCAATTTTGGTCACTGTGAGGGTTTAAAAAGTGGTTATTCAACATGAGGCACGATCCAATTGACATTTTGAATCATTTTTGGTACAGTCCAAAAAATCAATTTTCGGATGAAAAACGATAACTCCGGACCTGTCGAACGATCCGAAAATGGTCAATATGGATGAAATTTTAACATTTAATCTTTTGACTCTAAATGACTGTTGGATGTGAATTATGACTTTGTCAACTAAAATAAGTGTGTTTGAAGTCATTTCTGTGCCTGAAACGGGTCAAAATTGAAGCTTTTGAGTAAGCAAAACTCTGTAAAAATGGCAATTTTGGTCACTGTGAGGGTTTAAAAAGTGGTTATTCAACATGAGGCACGATCCAATTGACATTTTGAGTCATTTTTGGTACAGTCCAAAAAAAAAATTTTCGGATGAAAAACGATGACTCCGGACCTGTCGAACGATCCCAAAATGGTTAATATGGATGACATTTTAACATTTAATCTTTTGACTCTAAATGACTGTTGGATGTGAATTATGACTTTGTCAACTAAAATAAGTGTGTTTAAAGTCATTTCTGTGCCTGAAACGGGTCAAAATTGAAGCTTTTGAGTAAGCAAAACTCTGTAAAAATGGCAATTTTGGTCACTGTGAGGGTTTAAAAAGTGGGTATTCAACATGAGGCACGATCCAATTGACATTTTGAATCATTTTTGGTACAGTCCAAAAAATCAATTTTCGGATGAAAAACGATGACTCCGGACCTGTCGAACGATCCCAAAATGGTCAATATGGATGAAATTTTAACATTTAATCTTTTGACTCTAAATGACTGTTGGATGTGAATTATGACTTTGTCAACTAAAATAAGTGTGTTTAAAGTCATTTCTGTGCCTGAAACGGGTCAAAATTGAAGCTTTTGAGTAAGCAAAACTCTGTAAAAATGGCAATTTTGGTCACTGTGAGGGTTTAAAAAGTGGTTATTCAACATGAGGCACGATCCAATTGACATTTTGAATCATTTTTTGTACAGTCCAAAAAATCAATTTTCGGATGAAAAACGATGACTCCGGACCTGTCGAATGATGCCAAAATGGTCAATATGGATGAAATTTTAACATTTAATCTTTTGACTCTAAATGACTGTTGGATGTGAATTATGACTTTGTCAACTAAAATAAGTATGTTTAAAGTCATTTCTGTGCCTGAAACGGGTCAAAATTTAAGCTTTTGAGTAAGCAAATATCTGTAAAAATGGCAATTTTGGTCACTGTGAGGGTTTAAAAAGTGGTTATTCAACATGAGGCACGATCCAATTGACATTTTGAATCATTTTTGGTACAGTCCAAAAAATCAATTTTCGGATGAAAAACGATGACTCCGGACCTGTCGAACAATCCCAAAATGGTCAATATGGATGAAATTTTAACATTTAATCTTCTGACTCTAAATGACTGTTGGATGTGAATTATGACTTTGTCAACTAAAATAAGTGTGTTTAAAGTCATTTCTGTGCCTGAAACGGGTCAAAATTGAAGCTTTTGAGTAAGCAAAACTCTGTAAAAATGGCAATTTTGGTCACTGTGAGGGTTTAAAAAGTGGTTATTCAACATGAGGCACGATCCAATTGACATTTTGAATCATTTTTGGTACAGTCCAAAAAATCAATTTTCGGATGAAAAACGATGACTCCGGACCTGTCGAATGATCCCAAAATGGTCAATATGCATGAAATTTTAACATTTAATCTTTTGACTCTAAATGACTGTTGGATGTGAATTATGACTTTGTCAACTAAAATAAGTATGTTTAAAGTCATTTCTGTGCCTGAAACGGGTCAAAATTTAAGCTTTTGAGTAAGCAAATATCTGTAAAAATGGCAATTTTGGTCACTGTGAGGGTTTAAAAAGTGGTTATTCAACATGAGGCACGATCCAATTGACATTTTGAATCATTTTTGGTACAGTCCAAAAAATCAATTTTCGGATGAAAAACGATGACTCCGGACCTGTCGAACAATCCCAAAATGGTCAATATGGATGAAATTGTAACATTTAATCTTCTGACTCTAAATGACTGTTGGATGTGAATTATGACTTTGTCAACTAAAATAAGTGTGTTTAAAGTCATTTCTGTGCCTGAAACGGGTCAAAATTGAAGCTTTTGAGTAAGCAAAACTCTGTAAAAATGGCAATTTTGGTCACTGTGAGGGTTTAAAAAGTGGTTATTCAACATGAGGCACGATCCAATTGACATTTTGAATCATTTTTGGTACAGTCCAAAAAATCAATTTTCGGATGAAAAACGATGACTCCGGACCTGTCGAACGATCCCAAAATGGTCAATATGGATGAAATTTTAACATTTAATCTTTTGACTCTAAATGACTGTTGGATGTGAATTATGACTTTGTCAACTAAAATAAGTGTGTTTAAAGTCATTTCTGTGCCTGAAACGGGTCAAAATTGAAGCTTTTGAGTAAGCAAAACTCTGTAAAAATGGCAATTTTGGTCACTGTGAGGGTTTAAAAAGTGGTTATTCAACATGAAGCACGATCCAATTGTCATTTTGAATCATTTTTGGTACAGTCCAAAAAATCAATTTTCGGATGAAAAACGATGACTCCGGACCTGTCGAACGATCCCAAAATGGTCAATATGGATGAAATTTTAACATTTAATCTTTTGACTCTAAATGACTGTTGGATGTGAATTATGACTTTGTCAACTACAATAAGTGTGTTTAAAGTCATTTCTGTGCCTGAAACGGGTCAAAATTGAAGCTTTTGAGTAAGCAAAACTCTGTAAAAATGGCAATTTTGGTCACTGTGAGGGTTTAAAAAGTGGTTATTCAACATGAGGCACGATCCAATTGTCATTTTGAATCATTTGTGGTACAGTCCAAAAAATCAATTTTCGGATGAAAAACGATGACTCCGGACCTGTCGAACGATCCCAAAATGGTCAATATGGAGGAAATTTTAACATTTAATCTTTTGACTCTAAATGACTGTTGGATGTGAATTATGACTTTGTCAACTAAAATAAGTGTGTTTAAAGTCATTTCTGTGCCTGAAACGGGTCAAAATTGAAGCTTTTGAGTAAGCAAAACTCTGTAAAAATGGCAATTGTGGTCACTGTGAGGGTTTAAAAAGTGGTTATTCAACATGAGGCACGATCCAATTGTCATTTTGAATCATTTGTGGTACAGTCCAAAAAATCAATTTTCGGATGAAAAACGATGACTCCGGACCTGTCGAACGATCCCAAAATGGTCAATATGGAGGAAATTTTAACATTTAATCTTTTGACTCTAAATGACTGTTGGATGTGAATTATGACTTTGTCAACTAAAATAAGTGTGTTTAAAGTCATTTCTGTGCCTGAAACGGGTCAAAATTGAAGCTTTTGAGTAAGCAAAACTCTGTAAAAATGGCAATTTTGGTCACTGTGAGGGTTTAAAAAGTGGTTATTCAACATGAGGCACGATCCAATTGACATTTTGAATCATTTTTGGTACAGTCCAAAAAATCAATTTTCGGATGAAAAACGATGACTCCGGACCTGTCGAACGATCCCAAAATGGTCAATATGGATGAAATTTTAACATTTAATCTTTTGACTTTAAATGGCTGTTGGGTGTGAATTATGACTTTGTCAACTAAAATAAGTGTGTTTAAAGTCATTTCTGTGCCTGAAACGGGTCAAAATTGAAGCTTTTGAGTAAGCAAAACTCTGTAAAAATGGCAATTTTGGTCACTGTGAGGGTTTAAAAAGTGGTTATTCAACATGAGGCACGATCCAATTGACATTTTGAATCATTTTTGGTACAGTCCAAAAAATCAATTTTCGGATGAAAAACGATGACTCCGGACCTGTCGAACGATCCCAAAATGGTCAATATGGATGAAATTTTAACATTTAATCTTTTGACTCTAAATGACTGTTGGATGTGAATTATGACTTTTTCAACTAAAATAAGTGTGTTTAAAGTCATTTCTGTGCCTGAAACGGGTCAAAATTGAAGCTTTTGAGTAAGCAAAACTCTGTAAAAATGGCAATTTTGGTCACTGTGAGGGTTTAAAAAGTGGCTATTCAACATGAGGCACGATCCAATTGACATTTTGAATCATTTTTGGTACAGTCCAAAAAATCAATTTTCGGATGAAAAACGATGACTCCGGACCTGTCGAACGATCCCAAAATGGTCAATATGGATGAAATTTTAACATTTAATATTTTGACTCTAAATGACTGTTGGATGTGAATTATGACTTTGTCAACTAAAATAAGTGTGTTTAAAGTCATTTCTGTGCCTGAAACGGGTCAAAATTGATGCTTTTGAGTAAGAAAAACTCTGTAAAAATGCCAATTTTGGTCACTGTGAGGGTTTAAAAAGTGGTTATTCAACATGAGGCACGATCCAATTGACATTTTGAATCATTTTTGGTACAGTCCAAAAAATAAATTTTCGGATGAAAAACGATGACTCCGGACCTGTCGAACAATCCCAAAATGGTCAATATGGATGAAATTTTAACATTTAATCTTTTGACTCTAAATGACTGTTGGATGTGAATTATGACTTTGTCAACTAAAATAAGTGTGTTTAAAGTCATTTCTGTGCCTGAAACGGGTCAAAATTGAAGCTTTTGAGTAAGCAAAACTCTGTAAAAATGGCAATTTTGGTCACTGTGAGGGTTTAAAAAGTGGTTATTCAACATGAGGCACGATCCAATTGACATTTTGAATCATTTTTGGTACAGTCCAAAAAATCAATTTTCGGATGAAAAACAATGACTCCGGACCTGTCGAACAATCCCAAAATGGTCAATATGGATGAAATTGTAACATTTAATCTTCTGACTCTAAATGACTGTTGGATGTGAATTATGACTTTGTCAACTAAAATAAGTGTGTTTAAAGTCATTTCTGTGCCTGAAACGGGTCAAAATTGAAGCTTTTGAGTAAGCAAAACTCTGTAAAAATGGCAATTTTGGTCACTGTGAGGGTTTAAAAAGTGGTTATTCAACATGAGGCGCGATCCAATTGACATTTTGAATCATTTTTGGTACAGTCCAAAAAATCAATTTTCGGATGAAAAACGATGACTCCGGACCTGTCGAACGATCCCAAAATGGTCAATATGGATGAAATTTTAACATTTAATCTTTTGACTCTAAATGACTGTTGGATGTGAATTATGACTTTGTCAACTAAAATAAGTGTGTTTAAAGTCATTTCTGTGCCTGAAACGGGTCAAAATTGAAGATTTTGAGTAAGCAAAACTCTGTAAAAATGGCAATTTTGGTCACTGTGAGGGTTTAAAAAGTGGTTATTCAACATGAGGCACGATCCAATTGTCATTTTGAATCATTTTTGGTACAGTCCAAAAAATCAATTTTCGGATGAAAAACGATGACTCCGGACCTGTCGAACGATCCCAAAATGGTCAATATGGATGAAATTTTAACATTTAATCTTTTGACTCTAAATGACTGTTGAATGTGAATTATGACTTTGTCAACTACAATAAGTGTGTTTAAAGTCATTTCTGTGCCTGAAACGGGTCAAAATTGAAGCTTTTGAGTAAGCAAAACTCTGTAAAAATGGCAATTTTGGTCACTGTGAGGGTTTAAAAAGTGGCTATTCAACATGAGGCACGATCCAATTGACATTTTGAATCATTTTTGGTACAGTCCAAAAAATCAATTTTCGGATGAAAAACGATGACTCCGGACCTGTCGAACAATCCCAAAATGGTCAATATGGATGAAATTTTAACATTTAATCTTTTGATTCTAAATGACTGTTGGATGTGAATTATGACTTTGTCAACTAAAATAAGTGTGTTTAAAGTCATTTCTGTGCCTGAAACGGGTCAAAATTGATGCCTTTGAGTAAGAAAAACTCTGTAAAAATGGCAATTTTGGTCACTGTGAGGGTTTAAAAAGTGGTTATTCAACATGAGGCACGATCCATTTGACATTTTGAATCATTTTTGGTACAGTCCAAAAAATCAATTTTCGGATGAAAAACGATGACTCCGGACCTGTCGAACAATCCCAAAATGGTCAATATGGATGAAATTTTAACATTTAATCTTTTGACTCTAAATGACTGTTGGATGTGAATTATGACTTTGTCAACTAAAATAAGTGTGTTTAAAGTCATTTCTGTGCCTGAAACGGGTCAAAATTGAAGCTTTTGAGTAAGCAAAACTCTGTTAAAATGGCAATTTTGGTCACTGTGAGGGTTTAAAAAGTGGTTATTCAACATGAGGCACGATCCAATTGACATTTTGAATAATTTTTGGTACAGTCCAAAAAATCAATTTTCAGATGAAAAACGATGACTCCGGACCTGTTGAACGATCCCAAAATGGTCAATATGGATGAAATTTTAACATTTAATCTTTTGACTCTAAATGACTGTTGGATGTGAATTATGACTTTGTCAACTAAAATAAGTGTGTTTAAAGTCATTTCTGTGCCTGAAACGGGTCAAAATTGAAGCTTTTGAGTAAGCAAAACTCTGTAAAAATGGCAATTGTGGTCACTGTGAGGGTTTAAAAAGTGGTTATTCAACATGAGGCACGATCCAATTGTCATTTTGAATCATTTGTGGTACAGTCCAAAAAATCAATTTTCGGATGAAAAACGATGACTCCGGACCTGTCGAACGATCCCAAAATGGTCAATATGGAGGAAATTTTAACATTTAATCTTTTGACTCTAAATGACTGTTGGATGTGAATTATGACTTTGTCAACTAAAATAAGTGTGTTTAAAGTCATTTCTGTGCCTGAAACGGGTCAAAATTGAAGCTTTTGAGTAAGCAAAACTCTGTAAAAATGGCAATTTTGGTCACTGTGAGGGTTTAAAAAGTGGTTATTCAACATGAGGCACGATCCAATTGACATTTTGAATCATTTTTGGTACAGTCCAAAAAATCAATTTTCGGATGAAAAACGATGACTCCGGACCTGTCGGACGATCCCAAAATGGTCAATATGGATGAAATTTTAACATTTAATCTTTTGACTCTAAATGACTGTTGGATGTGAATTATGACTTTGTCAACTAAAATAAGTGTGTTTAAAGTCATTTCTGTGCCTGAAACGGGTCAAAATTGAAGCTTTTGAGTAAGCAAAACTCTGTAAAAATGGCAATTTTGGTCACTGTGAGGGTTTAAAAAGTGGTTATTCAACATGAGGCACGATCCAATTGTCATTTTGAATCATTTTTGGTACAGTCCAAAAAATCAATTTTCGGATGAAAAACGATGACTCCGGACCTGTCGAACGATCCCAAAATGGTCAATATGGATGAAATTTTAACATTTAATCTTTTGACTCTAAATGACTGTTGGATGTGAATTATGACTTTGTCAACTACAATAAGTGTGTTTAAAGTCATTTCTGTGCCTGAAACGGGTCAAAATTGAAGCTTTTGAGTAAGCAAAACTCTGTAAAAATGGCAATTTTGGTCACTGTGAGGGTTTAAAAAGTGGTTATTCAACATGAGGCACGATCCAATTGTCATTTTGAATCATTTGTGGTACAGTCCAAAAAATCAATTTTCGGATGAAAAACGATGACTCCGGACCTGTCGAACGATCCCAAAATGGTCAATATGGAGGAAATTTTAACATTTAATCTTTTGACTCTAAATGACTGTTGGATGTGAATTATGACTTTGTCAACTAAAATAAGTGTGTTTAAAGTCATTTCTGTGCCTGAAACGGGTCAAAATTGAAGCTTTTGAGTAAGCAAAACTCTGTAAAAATGGCAATTGTGGTCACTGTGAGGGTTTAAAAAGTGGTTATTCAACATGAGGCACGATCCAATTGTCATTTTGAATCATTTGTGGTACAGTCCAAAAAATCAATTTTCGGATGAAAAACGATGACTCCGGACCTGTCGAACGATCCCAAAATGGTCAATATGGAGGAAATTTTAACATTTAATCTTTTGACTCTAAATGACTGTTGGATGTGAATTATGACTTTGTCAACTAAAATAAGTGTGTTTAAAGTCATTTCTGTGCCTGAAACGGGTCAAAATTGAAGCTTTTGAGTAAGCAAAACTCTGTAAAAATGGCAATTTTGGTCACTGTGAGGGTTTAAAAAGTGGTTATTCAACATGAGGCACGATCCAATTGACATTTTGAATCATTTTTGGTACAGTCCAAAAAATCAATTTTCGGATGAAAAACGATGACTCCGGACCTGTCGAACGATCCCAAAATGGTCAATATGGATGAAATTTTAACATTTAATCTTTTGACTTTAAATGGCTGTTGGGTGTGAATTATGACTTTGTCAACTAAAATAAGTGTGTTTAAAGTCATTTCTGTGCCTGAAACGGGTCAAAATTGAAGCTTTTGAGTAAGCAAAACTCTGTAAAAATGGCAATTTTGGTCACTGTGAGGGTTTAAAAAGTGGTTATTCAACATGAGGCACGATCCAATTGACATTTTGAATCATTTTTGGTACAGTCCAAAAAATCAATTTTCGGATGAAAAACGATGACTCCGGACCTGTCGAACGATCCCAAAATGGTCAATATGGATGAAATTTTAACATTTAATCTTTTGACTCTAAATGACTGTTGGATGTGAATTATGACTTTTTCAACTAAAATAAGTGTGTTTAAAGTCATTTCTGTGCCTGAAACGGGTCAAAATTGAAGCTTTTGAGTAAGCAAAACTCTGTAAAAATGGCAATTTTGGTCACTGTGAGGGTTTAAAAAGTGGTTATTCAACATGAGGCACGATCCAATTGACATTTTGAATCATTTTTGGTACAGTCCAAAAAATCAATTTTCGGATGAAAAACAATGACTCCGGACCTGTCGAACAATCCCAAAATGGTCAATATGGATGAAATTGTAACATTTAATCTTCTGACTCTAAATGACTGTTGGATGTGAATTATGACTTTGTCAACTAAAATAAGTGTGTTTAAAGTCATTTCTGTGCCTGAAACGGGTCAAAATTGAAGCTTTTGAGTAAGCAAAACTCTGTAAAAATGGCAATTTTGGTCACTGTGAGGGTTTAAAAAGTGGTTATTCAACATGAGGCGCGATCCAATTGACATTTTGAATCATTTTTGGTACAGTCCAAAAAATCAATTTTCGGATGAAAAACGATGACTCCGGACCTGTCGAACGATCCCAAAATGGTCAATATGGATGAAATTTTAACATTTAATCTTTTGACTCTAAATGACTGTTGGATGTGAATTATGACTTTGTCAACTAAAATAAGTGTGTTTAAAGTCATTTCTGTGCCTGAAACGGGTCAAAATTGAAGATTTTGAGTAAGCAAAACTCTGTAAAAATGGCAATTTTGGTCACTGTGAGGGTTTAAAAAGTGGTTATTCAACATGAGGCACGATCCAATTGTCATTTTGAATCATTTTTGGTACAGTCCAAAAAATCAATTTTCGGATGAAAAACGATGACTCCGGACCTGTCGAACGATCCCAAAATGGTCAAAATGGATGAAATTTTAACATTTAATCTTTTGACTCTAAATGACTGTTGGATGTGAATTATGACTTTGTCAACTACAATAAGTGTGTTTAAAGTCATTTCTGTGCCTGAAACGGGTCAAAATTGAAGCTTTTGAGTAAGCAAAACTCTGTAAAAATGGCAATTTTGGTCACTGTGAGGGTTTAAAAAGTGGCTATTCAACATGAGGCACGATCCAATTGACATTTTGAATCATTTTTGGTACAGTCCAAAAAATCAATTTTCGGATGAAAAACGATGACTCCGGACCTGTCGAACAATCCCAAAATGGTCAATATGGATGAAATTTTAACATTTAATCTTTTGATTCTAAATGACTGTTGGATGTGAATTATGACTTTGTCAACTAAAATAAGTGTGTTTAAAGTCATTTCTGTGCCTGAAACGGGTCAAAATTGATGCCTTTGAGTAAGAAAAACTCTGTAAAAATGGCAATTTTGGTCACTGTGAGGGTTTAAAAAGTGGTTATTCAACATGAGGCACGATCCATTTGACATTTTGAATCATTTTTGGTACAGTCCAAAAAATCAATTTTCGGATGAAAAACGATGACTCCGGACCTGTCGAACAATCCCAAAATGGTCAATATGGATGAAATTTTAACATTTAATCTTTTGACTCTAAATGACTGTTGGATGTGAATTATGACTTTGTCAACTAAAATAAGTGTGTTTAAAGTCATTTCTGTGCCTGAAACGGGTCAAAATTGAAGCTTTTGAGTAAGCAAAACTCTGTTAAAATGGCAATTTTGGTCACTGTGAGGGTTTAAAAAGTGGTTATTCAACATGAGGCACGATCCAATTGACATTTTGAATAATTTTTGGTACAGTCCAAAAAATCAATTTTCAGATGAAAAACGATGACTCCGGACCTGTTGAACGATCCCAAAATGGTCAATATGGATGAAATTTTAACATTTAATCTTTTGACTCTAAATGACTGTTGGATGTGAATTATGACTTTGTCAACTAAAATAAGTGTGTTTAAAGTCATTTCTGTGCCTGAAACGGGTCAAAATTGAAGCTTTTGAGTAAGCAAAACTCTGTAAAAATGGCAATTGTGGTCACTGTGAGGGTTTAAAAAGTGGTTATTCAACATGAGGCACGATCCAATTGTCATTTTGAATCATTTGTGGTACAGTCCAAAAAATCAATTTTCGGATGAAAAACGATGACTCCGGACCTGTCGAACGATCCCAAAATGGTCAATATGGAGGAAATTTTAACATTTAATCTTTTGACTCTAAATGACTGTTGGATGTGAATTATGACTTTGTCAACTAAAATAAGTGTGTTTAAAGTCATTTCTGTGCCTGAAACGGGTCAAAATTGAAGCTTTTGAGTAAGCAAAACTCTGTAAAAATGGCAATTTTGGTCACTGTGAGGGTTTAAAAAGTGGTTATTCAACATGAGGCACGATCCAATTGACATTTTGAATCATTTTTGGTACAGTCCAAAAAATCAATTTTCGGATGAAAAACGATGACTCCGGACCTGTCGGACGATCCCAAAATGGTCAATATGGATGAAATTTTAACATTTAATCTTTTGACTTTAAATGGCTGTTGGGTGTGAATTATGACTTTGTCAACTAAAATAAGTGTGTTTAAAGTCATTTCTGTGCCTGAAACGGGTCAAAATTGAAGCTTTTGAGTAAGCAAAACTCTGTAAAAATGGCAATTTTGGTCACTGTGAGGGTTTAAAAAGTGGTTATTCAACATGAGGCACGATCCAATTGACATTTTGAATCATTTTTGGTACAGTCCAAAAAATCAATTTTCGGATGAAAAACGATGACTCCGGACCTGTCGAACGATCCCAAAATGGTCAATATGGATGAAATTTTAACATTTAATCTTTTGACTCTAAATGACTGTTGGATGTGAATTATGACTTTTTCAACTAAAATAAGTGTGTTTAAAGTCATTTCTGTGCCTGAAACGGGTCAAAATTGAAGCTTTTGAGTAAGCAAAACTCTGTAAAAATGGCAATTTTGGTCACTGTGAGGGTTTAAAAAGTGGCTATTCAACATGAGGCACGATCCAATTGACATTTTGAATCATTTTTGGTACAGTCCAAAAAATCAATTTTCGGATGAAAAACGATGACTCCGGACCTGTCGAACGATCCCAAAATGGTCAATATGGATGAAATTTTAACATTTAATATTTTGACTCTAAATGACTGTTGGATGTGAATTATGACTTTGTCAACTAAAATAAGTGTGTTTAAAGTCATTTCTGTGCCTGAAACGGGTCAAAATTGATGCTTTTGAGTAAGAAAAACTCTGTAAAAATGCCAATTTTGGTCACTGTGAGGGTTTAAAAAGTGGTTATTCAACATGAGGCGCGATCCAATTGACATTTTGAATCATTTTTGGTACAGTCCAAAAAATAAATTTTCGGATGAAAAACGATGACTCCGGACCTGTCGAACAATCCCAAAATGGTCAATATGGATGAAATTTTAACATTTAATCTTTTGACTCTAAATGACTGTTGGATGTGAATTATGACTTTGTCAACTAAAATAAGTGTGTTTAAAGTCATTTCTGTGCCTGAAACGGGTCAAAATTGAAGCTTTTGAGTAAGCAAAACTCTGTAAAAATGGCAATTTTGGTCACTGTGAGGGTTTAAAAAGTGGTTATTCAACATGAGGCACGATCCAATTGACATTTTGAATCATTTTTGGTACAGTCCAAAAAATCAATTTTCGGATGAAAAACAATGACTCCGGACCTGTCGAAGGATCCCAAAATGGTTAATATGGATGAAATTTTAACATTTGATCTTTTGACTCTAAATGACTGTTGGATGTGAATTATGACTTTATCAACTAAAATAAGTGTGTTTAAAGTCATTTCTGTGCATGAAACGGGTAAAAATTGAAGCTTTTGAGTAAGCAAAACTCTGTAAAAATGGCAATTTTGGTCACTGTGAGGGTTTAAAAAGTGGTTATTCAACATGAGGCACGATCCAATTGACATTTTGAATCATATTTGGTACAGTACAAAAAATCAATTTTCGGATGAAAAACGATGACTCCGGACCTGTCGAACGATCCCAAAATGGTCAATATGGATGAAATTTTAACATTTAATCTTTTGACTCTAAATGACTGTTGGATGTGAATTATGACTTTGTCAACTAAAATAAGTGTGTTTAAAGTCATTTCTGTGCCTGAAACGGGTCAAAATTGAAGCTTTTGAGTAAGCAAAACTCTGTAAAAATGGCAATTTTGGTCACTGTGAGGGTTTAAAAAGTGGTTATTCAACATGAGGCACGATCCAATTGACATTTTGAATCATTTTTGGTACAGTCCAAAAAATCCATTTTCGGATGAAAAACGATGACTCCGGACCTGTCGAACGATCCCAAAATGGTCAATATGGATGAAATTTTAACATTTAATCTTTTGACTCTAAATGACTGTTGGATGTGAATTATGACTTTGTCAACTACAATAAGTGTGTTTAAAGTCATTTCTGTGCCTGAAACGGGTCAAAATTGAAGCTTTTGAGTAAGCAAAACTCTGTAAAAATGGCAATTTTGGTCACTGTGAGGGTTTAAAAAGTGGCTATTCAACATGAGGCACGATCCAATTGACATTTTGAATCATTTTTGGTACAGTCCAAAAAATCAATTTTCGGATGAAAAACGATGACTCCGGACCTGTCGAACGATCCCAAAATGGTCAATATGGATGAAATTTTAACATTTAATCTTTTGACTCTAAATGACTGTTGGATGTGAATTATGACTTTGTCAACTAAAATAAGTGTGTTTAAAGTCATTTCTGTGCCTGAAACGGGTCAAAATTGAAGCTTTTGAGTAAGCAAAACTCTGTAAAAATGGCAATTTTGGTCACTGCGAGGGTTTAAAAAGTGGTTATTCAACATGAGGCACGATCCAATTGACATTTTGAATCATTTTTGGTACAGTCCAAAAAATCAATTTTCGGATGAAAAACGATGACTCCGGACCTGTCGAATGATCCCAAAATGGTCAATATGCATGAAATTTTAACATTTAATCTTTTGACTCTAAATGACTGTTGGATGTGAATTATGACTTTGTCAACTAAAATAAGTATGTTTAAAGTCATTTCTGTGCCTGAAACGGGTCAAAATTTAAGCTTTTGAGTAAGCAAAACTCTGTAAAAATGGCAATTTTGGTCACTGTGAGGGTTTAAAAAGTGGCTATTCAACATGAGGCACGATCCAATTGACATTTTGAATCATTTTTGGTACAGTCCAAAAAATCAATTTTCGGATGAAAAACGATGACTCCGGACCTGTCGAACGATCCCAAAATGGTCAATATGGATGAAATTTTAACATTTAATATTTTGACTCTAAATGACTGTTGGATGTGAATTATGACTTTGTCAACTAAAATAAGTGTGTTTAAAGTCATTTCTGTGCCTGAAACGGGTCAAAATTGATGCTTTTGAGTAAGAAAAACTCTGTAAAAATGCCAATTTTGGTCACTGTGAGGGTTTAAAAAGTGGTTATTCAACATGAGGCACGATCCAATTGACATTTTGAATCATTTTTGGTACAGTCCAAAAAATAAATTTTCGGATGAAAAACGATGACTCCGGACCTGTCGAACAATCCCAAAATGGTCAATATGGATGAAATTTTAACATTTAATCTTTTGACTCTAAATGACTGTTGGATGTGAATTATGACTTTGTCAACTAAAATAAGTGTGTTTAAAGTCATTTCTGTGCCTGAAACGGGTCAAAATTGAAGCTTTTGAGTAAGCAAAACTCTGTAAAAATGGCAATTTTGGTCACTGTGAGGGTTTAAAAAGTGGTTATTCAACATGAGGCACGATCCAATTGACATTTTGAATCATTTTTGGTACAGTCCAAAAAATCAATTTTCGGATGAAAAACAATGACTCCGGACCTGTCGAAGGATCCCAAAATGGTTAATATGGATGAAATTTTAACATTTGATCTTTTGACTCTAAATGACTGTTGGATGTGAATTATGACTTTATCAACTAAAATAAGTGTGTTTAAAGTCATTTCTGTGCATGAAACGGGTAAAAATTGAAGCTTTTGAGTAAGCAAAACTCTGTAAAAATGGCAATTTTGGTCACTGTGAGGGTTTAAAAAGTGGTTATTCAACATGAGGCACGATCCAATTGACATTTTGAATCATATTTGGTACAGTACAAAAAATCAATTTTCGGATGAAAAACGATGACTCCGGACCTGTCGAACGATCCCAAAATGGTCAATATGGATGAAATTTTAACATTTAATCTTTTGACTCTAAATGACTGTTGGATGTGAATTATGACTTTGTCAACTAAAATAAGTGTGTTTAAAGTCATTTCTGTGCCTGAAACGGGTCAAAATTGAAGCTTTTGAGTAAGCAAAACTCTGTAAAAATGGCAATTTTGGTCACTGTGAGGGTTTAAAAAGTGGTTATTCAACATGAGGCACGATCCAATTGACATTTTGAATCATTTTTGGTACAGTCCAAAAAATCAATTTTCGGATGAAAAACGATGACTCCGGACCTGTCGAACGATCCCAAAATGGTCAATATGGATGAAATTTTAACATTTAATCTTTTGACTCTAAATGACTGTTGGATGTGAATTATGACTTTGTCAACTACAATAAGTGTGTTTAAAGTCATTTCTGTGCCTGAAACGGGTCAAAATTGAAGCTTTTGAGTAAGCAAAACTCTGTAAAAATGGCAATTTTGGTCACTGTGAGGGTTTAAAAAGTGGCTATTCAACATGAGGCACGATCCAATTGACATTTTGAATCATTTTTGGTACAGTCCAAAAAATCAATTTTCGGATGAAAAACGATGACTCCGGACCTGTCGAACGATCCCAAAATGGTCAATATGGATGAAATTTTAACATTTAATCTTTTGACTCTAAATGACTGTTGGATGTGAATTATGACTTTGTCAACTAAAATAAGTGTGTTTAAAGTCATTTCTGTGCCTGAAAAGGGTCAAAATTGAAGCTTTTGAGTAAGCAAAACTCTGTAAAAATGGCAATTTTGGTCACTGCGAGGGTTTAAAAAGTGGTTATTCAACATGAGGCACGATCCAATTGACATTTTGAATCATTTTTGGTACAGTCCAAAAAATCAATTTTCGGATGAAAAACGATGACTCCGGACCTGTCGAATGATCCCAAAATGGTCAATATGCATGAAATTTTAACATTTAATCTTTTGACTCTAAATGACTGTTGGATGTGAATTATGACTTTGTCAACTAAAATAAGTATGTTTAAAGTCATTTCTGTGCCTGAAACGGGTCAAAATTTAAGCTTTTGAGTAAGCAAATATCTGTAAAAATGGCAATTTTGGTCACTGTGAGGGTTTAAAAAGTGGTTATTCAACATGAGGCACGATCCAATTGACATTTTGAATCATTTTTGGTACAGTCCAAAAAATCAATTTTCGGATGAAAAACGATGACTCCGGACCTGTCGAACAATCCCAAAATGGTCAATATGGATGAAATTGTAACATTTAATCTTCTGACTCTAAATGACTGTTGGATGTGAATTATGACTTTGTCAACTAAAATAAGTGTGTTTAAAGTCATTTCTGTGCCTGAAACGGGTCAAAATTGAAGCTTTTGAGTAAGCAAAACTCTGTAAAAATGGCAATTTTGGTCACTGTGAGGGTTTAAAAAGTGGTTATTCAACATGAGGCACGATCCAATTGACATTTTGAATCATTTTTGGTACAGTCCAAAAAATCAATTTTCGGATGAAAAACGATGACTCCGGACCTGTCGAACGATCCCAAAATGGTCAATATGGATGAAATTTTAACATTTAATCTTTTGACTCTAAATGACTGTTGGATGTGAATTATGACTTTGTCAACTAAAATAAGTGTGTTTAAAGTCATTTCTGTGCCTGAAACGGGTCAAAATTGAAGCTTTTGAGTAAGCAAAACTCTGTAAAAATGGCAATTTTGGTCACTGTGAGGGTTTAAAAAGTGGTTATTCAACATGAGGCATGATCCAATTGTCATTTTGAATCATTTTTGGTACAGTCCAAAAAATCAATTTTCGGATGAAAAACGATGACTCCCGACCTGTCGAACGATCCCAAAATGGTCACTATGGATGAAATTTTAACATTTAATCTTTTGACTCTAAATGACTGTTGGATGTGAATTATGACTTTGTCAACTACAATAAGTGTGTTTAAAGTCATTTCTGTGCCTGAAACGGGTCAAAATTGAAGCTTTTGAGTAAGCAAAACTCTGTAAAAATGGCAATTTTGGTCACTGTGAGGGTTTAAAAAGTGGCTATTCAACATGAGGCACGATCCAATTGACATTTTGAATCATTTTTGGTACAGTCCAAAAAATCAATTTTCGGATGAAAAACGATGACTCCGGACCTGTCGAACGATCCCAAAATGGTCAATATGGATGAAATTTTAACATTTAATCTTTTGACTCTAAATGACTGTTGGATGTGAATTATGACTTTGTCAACTAAAATAAGTGTGTTTAAAGTCATTTCTGTGCCTGAAACGGGTCAAAATTGAAGCTTTTGAGTAAGCAAAACTCTGTAAAAATGGCAATTTTGGTCACTGTGAGGGTTTAAAAAGTGGTTATTCAACATGAGGCACGATCCAATTGAAAATTTTGAATCATTTTTGGTACAGTCCAAAAAATCAACTTTCGGATGAAAAACGATGACTCCGGACCAGTCGAACGATCCCAAAATGGTCGATATGGACGAAATTTTAACATTTAATCTTTTGACTCTAAATGACTGTTGGATGTGAATTATGATTTTGTCAACTAAAATAATTGTGTTTAAAGTCATTTCTGTGCCTGAAACGGGTCAAAATTGAAGCTTTTGAGTAAGCAAAACTCTGTTAAAATGGCAATTTTGGTCACTGTGAGGGTTTAAAAAGTGGTTATTCAACATGAGGCACGATCCAATTGACATTTTGAATCATTTTTGGTACAGTCCAAAAAATCAATTTTCAGATGAAAAACGATGACTCCGGACCTGTTGAACGATCCCAAAATGGTCAATATGGATGAAATTTTAACATTTAATCTTTTGACTCTAAATGACTGTTGGATGTGAATTATGACTTTGTCAACTAAAATAAGTGTGTTTAAAGTCATTTCTGTGCCTGAAACGGGTCAAAATTGAAGCTTTTGAGTAAGCAAAACTCTGTAAAAATGGCAATTGTGGTCACTGTGAGGGTTTAAAAAGTGGTTATTCAACATGAGGCACGATCCAATTGTCATTTTGAATCATTTGTGGTACAGTCCAAAAAATCAATTTTCGGATGAAAAACGATGACTCCGGACCTGTCGAACGATCCCAAAATGGTCAATATGGATGAAATTTTAACATTTAATATTTTGACTCTAAATGACTGTTGGATGTGAATTATGACTTTGTCAACTAAAATAAGTGTGTTTAAAGTCATTTCTGTGCCTGAAACGGGTCAAAATTGATGCTTTTGAGTAAGAAAAACTCTGTAAAAATGCCAATTTTGGTCACTGTGAGGGTTTAAAAAGTGGTTATTCAACATGAGGCACGATCCAATTGACATTTTGAATCATTTTTGGTACAGTCCAAAAAATAAATTTTCGGATGAAAAACGATGACTCCGGACCTGTCGAACAATCCCAAAATGGTCAATATGGATGAAATTTTAACATTTAATCTTTTGACTCTAAATGACTGTTGGATGTGAATTATGACTTTGTCAACTAAAATAAGTGTGTTTAAAGTCATTTCTGTGCCTGAAACGGGTCAAAATTGAAGCTTTTGAGTAAGCAAAACTCTGTAAAAATGGCAATTTTGGTCACTGTGAGGGTTTAAAAAGTGGTTATTCAACATGAGGCACGATCCAATTGACATTTTGAATCATTTTTGGTACAGTCCAAAAAATCAATTTTCGGATGAAAAACAATGACTCCGGACCTGTCGAAGGATCCCAAAATGGTTAATATGGATGAAATTTTAACATTTGATCTTTTGACTCTAAATGACTGTTGGATGTGAATTATGACTTTATCAACTAAAATAAGTGTGTTTAAAGTCATTTCTGTGCATGAAACGGGTAAAAATTGAAGCTTTTGAGTAAGCAAAACTCTGTAAAAATGGCAATTTTGGTCACTGTGAGGGTTTAAAAAGTGGTTATTCAACATGAGGCACGATCCAATTGACATTTTGAATCATATTTGGTACAGTACAAAAAATCAATTTTCGGATGAAAAACGATGACTCCGGACCTGTCGAACGATCCCAAAATGGTCAATATGGATGAAATTTTAACATTTAATCTTTTGACTCTAAATGACTGTTGGATGTGAATTATGACTTTGTCAACTAAAATAAGTGTGTTTAAAGTCATTTCTGTGCCTGAAACGGGTCAAAATTGAAGCTTTTGAGTAAGCAAAACTCTGTAAAAATGGCAATTTTGGTCACTGTGAGGGTTTAAAAAGTGGTTATTCAACATGAGGCACGATCCAATTGACATTTTGAATCATTTTTGGTACAGTCCAAAAAATCAATTTTCGGATGAAAAACGATGACTCCGGACCTGTCGAACGATCCCAAAATGGTCAATATGGATGAAATTTTAACATTTAATCTTTTGACTCTAAATGACTGTTGGATGTGAATTATGACTTTGTCAACTACAATAAGTGTGTTTAAAGTCATTTCTGTGCCTGAAACGGGTCAAAATTGAAGCTTTTGAGTAAGCAAAACTCTGTAAAAATGGCAATTTTGGTCACTGTGAGGGTTTAAAAAGTGGCTATTCAACATGAGGCACGATCCAATTGACATTTTGAATCATTTTTGGTACAGTCCAAAAAATCAATTTTCGGATGAAAAACGATGACTCCGGACCTGTCGAACGATCCCAAAATGGTCAATATGGATGAAATTTTAACATTTAATCTTTTGACTCTAAATGACTGTTGGATGTGAATTATGACTTTGTCAACTAAAATAAGTGTGTTTAAAGTCATTTCTGTGCCTGAAAAGGGTCAAAATTGAAGCTTTTGAGTAAGCAAAACTCTGTAAAAATGGCAATTTTGGTCACTGCGAGGGTTTAAAAAGTGGTTATTCAACATGAGGCACGATCCAATTGACATTTTGAATCATTTTTGGTACAGTCCAAAAAATCAATTTTCGGATGAAAAACGATGACTCCGGACCTGTCGAATGATCCCAAAATGGTCAATATGCATGAAATTTTAACATTTAATCTTTTGACTCTAAATGACTGTTGGATGTGAATTATGACTTTGTCAACTAAAATAAGTATGTTTAAAGTCATTTCTGTGCCTGAAACGGGTCAAAATTTAAGCTTTTGAGTAAGCAAATATCTGTAAAAATGGCAATTTTGGTCACTGTGAGGGTTTAAAAAGTGGTTATTCAACATGAGGCACGATCCAATTGACATTTTGAATCATTTTTGGTACAGTCCAAAAAATCAATTTTCGGATGAAAAACGATGACTCCGGACCTGTCGAACAATCCCAAAATGGTCAATATGGATGAAATTGTAACATTTAATCTTCTGACTCTAAATGACTGTTGGATGTGAATTATGACTTTGTCAACTAAAATAAGTGTGTTTAAAGTCATTTCTGTGCCTGAAACGGGTCAAAATTGAAGCTTTTGAGTAAGCAAAACTCTGTAAAAATGGCAATTTTGGTCACTGTGAGGGTTTAAAAAGTGGTTATTCAACATGAGGCACGATCCAATTGACATTTTGAATCATTTTTGGTACAGTCCAAAAAATCAATTTTCGGATGAAAAACGATGACTCCGGACCTGTCGAACGATCCCAAAATGGTCAATATGGATGAAATTTTAACATTTAATCTTTTGACTCTAAATGACTGTTGGATGTGAATTATGACTTTGTCAACTAAAATAAGTGTGTTTAAAGTCATTTCTGTGCCTGAAACGGGTCAAAATTGAAGCTTTTGAGTAAGCAAAACTCTGTAAAAATGGCAATTTTGGTCACTGTGAGGGTTTAAAAAGTGGTTATTCAACATGAGGCATGATCCAATTGTCATTTTGAATCATTTTTGGTACAGTCCAAAAAATCAATTTTCGGATGAAAAACGATGACTCCCGACCTGTCGAACGATCCCAAAATGGTCACTATGGATGAAATTTTAACATTTAATCTTTTGACTCTAAATGACTGTTGGATGTGAATTATGACTTTGTCAACTACAATAAGTGTGTTTAAAGTCATTTCTGTGCCTGAAACGGGTCAAAATTGAAGCTTTTGAGTAAGCAAAACTCTGTAAAAATGGCAATTTTGGTCACTGTGAGGGTTTAAAAAGTGGCTATTCAACATGAGGCACGATCCAATTGACATTTTGAATCATTTTTGGTACAGTCCAAAAAATCAATTTTCGGATGAAAAACGATGACTCCGGACCTGTCGAACGATCCCAAAATGGTCAATATGGATGAAATTTTAACATTTAATCTTTTGACTCTAAATGACTGTTGGATGTGAATTATGACTTTGTCAACTAAAATAAGTGTGTTTAAAGTCATTTCTGTGCCTGAAACGGGTCAAAATTGAAGCTTTTGAGTAAGCAAAACTCTGTAAAAATGGCAATTTTGGTCACTGTGAGGGTTTAAAAAGTGGTTATTCAACATGAGGCACGATCCAATTGAAAATTTTGAATCATTTTTGGTACAGTCCAAAAAATCAACTTTCGGATGAAAAACGATGACTCCGGACCAGTCGAACGATCCCAAAATGGTCGATATGGACGAAATTTTAACATTTAATCTTTTGACTCTAAATGACTGTTGGATGTGAATTATGATTTTGTCAACTAAAATAATTGTGTTTAAAGTCATTTCTGTGCCTGAAACGGGTCAAAATTGAAGCTTTTGAGTAAGCAAAACTCTGTTAAAATGGCAATTTTGGTCACTGTGAGGGTTTAAAAAGTGGTTATTCAACATGAGGCACGATCCAATTGACATTTTGAATCATTTTTGGTACAGTCCAAAAAATCAATTTTCAGATGAAAAACGATGACTCCGGACCTGTTGAACGATCCCAAAATGGTCAATATGGATGAAATTTTAACATTTAATCTTTTGACTCTAAATGACTGTTGGATGTGAATTATGACTTTGTCAACTAAAATAAGTGTGTTTAAAGTCATTTCTGTGCCTGAAACGGGTCAAAATTGAAGCTTTTGAGTAAGCAAAACTCTGTAAAAATGGCAATTGTGGTCACTGTGAGGGTTTAAAAAGTGGTTATTCAACATGAGGCACGATCCAATTGTCATTTTGAATCATTTGTGGTACAGTCCAAAAAATCAATTTTCGGATGAAAAACGATGACTCCGGACCTGTCGAACGATCCCAAAATGGTCAATATGGAGGAAATTTTAACATTTAATCTTTTGACTCTAAATGACTGTTGGATGTGAATTATGACTTTGTCAACTAAAATAAGTGTGTTTAAAGTCATTTCTGTGCCTGAAACGGGTCAAAATTGAAGCTTTTGAGTAAGCAAAACTCTGCAAAAATGGCAATTTTGGTCACTGTGAGGGTTTAAAAAGTGGTTATTCAACATGAGGCACGATCCAATTGACATTTTGAATCATTTTTGGTACAGTCCAAAAAATCAATTTTCGGATGAAAAACGATGACTCCGGACCTGTCGAACGATCCCAAAATGGTCAATATGGATGAAATTTTAACATTTAATCTTTTGTCTTTAAATGGCTGTTGGGTGTGAATTATGACTTTGTCAACTAAAATAAGTGTGTTTAAAGTCATTTCTGTGCCTGAAACGGGTCAAAATTGAAGCTTTTGAGTAAGCAAAACTCTGTAAAAATGGCAATTTTGGTCACTGTGAGGGTTTAAAAAGTGGTTATTCAACATGAGGCACGATCCAATTGACATTTTGAATCATTTTTGGTACAGTCCAAAAAATCAATTTTCGGATGAAAAACGATGACTCCGGACCTGTCGAACGATCCCAAAATGGTCAATATGGATGAAATTTTAACATTTAATCTTTTGACTCTAAATGACTGTTGGATGTGAATTATGACTTTTTCAACTAAAATAAGTGTGTTTAAAGTCATTTCTGTGCCTGAAACGGGTCAAAATTGAAGCTTTTGAGTAAGCAAAACTCTGTAAAAATGGCAATTTTGGTCACTGTGAGGGTTTAAAAAGTGGCTATTCAACATGAGGCACGATCCAATTGACATTTTGAATCATTTTTGGTACAGTCCAAAAAATCAATTTTCGGATGAAAAACGATGACTCCGGACCTGTCGAACGATCCCAAAATGGTCAATATGGATGAAATTTTAACATTTAATATTTTGACTCTAAATGACTGTTGGATGTGAATTATGACTTTGTCAACTAAAATAAGTGTGTTTAAAGTCATTTCTGTGCCTGAAACGGGTCAAAATTGATGCTTTTGAGTAAGAAAAACTCTGTAAAAATGCCAATTTTGGTCACTGTGAGGGTTTAAAAAGTGGTTATTCAACATGAGGCACGATCCAATTGACATTTTGAATCATTTTTGGTACAGTCCAAAAAATAAATTTTCGGATGAAAAACGATGACTCCGGACCTGTCGAACAATCCCAAAATGGTCAATATGGATGAAATTTTAACATTTAATCTTTTGACTCTAAATGACTGTTGGATGTGAATTATGAATTTGTCAACTAAAATAAGTGTGTTTAAAGTCATTTCTGTGCCTGAAACGGGTCAAAATTGAAGCTTTTGAGTAAGCAAAACTCTGTAAAAATGGCAATTTTGGTCACTGTGAGGGTTTAAAAAGTGGTTATTCAACATGAGGCACGATCCAATTGACATTTTGAATCATTTTTGGTACAGTCCAAAAAATCAATTTTCGGATGAAAAACGATGACTCCGGACCTGTCGAACGATCCCAAAATGGTCAATATGGATGAAATTTTAACATTTAATCTTTTGACTCTAAATGACTGTTGGATGTGAATTATGACTTTGTCAACTACAATAAGTGTGTTTAAAGTCATTTCTGTGCCTGAAACGGGTCAAAATTGAAGCTTTTGAGTAAGCAAAACTCTGTAAAAATGGCAATTTTGGTCACTGTGAGGGTTTAAAAAGTGGCTATTCAACATGAGGCACGATCCAATTGACATTTTGAATCATTTTTGGTACAGTCCAAAAAATCAATTTTCGGATGAAAAACGATGACTCCGGACCTGTCGAACGATCCCAAAATGGTCAATATGGATGAAATTTTAACATTTAATCTTTTGACTCTAAATGACTGTTGGATGTGAATTATGACTTTGTCAACTAAAATAAGTGTGTTTAAAGTCATTTCTGTGCCTGAAACGGGTCAAAATTGAAGCTTTTGAGTAAGCAAAACTCTGTAAAAATGGCAATTTTGGTCACTGCGAGGGTTTAAAAAGTGGTTATTCAACATGAGGCACGATCCAATTGACATTTTGAATCATTTTTGGTACAGTCCAAAAAATCAATTTTCGGATGAAAAACGATGACTCCGGACCTGTCGAATGATCCCAAAATGGTCAATATGCATGAAATTTTAACATTTAATCTTTTGACTCTAAATGACTGTTGGATGTGAATTATGACTTTGTCAACTAAAATAAGTATGTTTAAAGTCATTTCTGTGCCTGAAACGGGTCAAAATTTAAGCTTTTGAGTAAGCAAATATCTGTAAAAATGGCAATTTTGGTCACTGTGAGGGTTTAAAAAGTGGTTATTCAACATGAGGCACGATCCAATTGACATTTTGAATCATTTTTGGTACAGTCCAAAAAATCAATTTTCGGATGAAAAACGATGACTCCGGACCTGTCGAACAATCCCAAAATGGTCAATATGGATGAAATTGTAACATTTAATCTTCTGACTCTAAATGACTGTTGGATGTGAATTATGACTTTGTCAACTAAAATAAGTGTGTTTAAAGTCATTTCTGTGCCTGAAACGGGTCAAAATTGAAGCTTTTGAGTAAGCAAAACTCTGTAAAAATGGCAATTTTGGTCACTGTGAGGGTTTAAAAAGTGGTTATTCAACATGAGGCACGATCCAATTGTCATTTTGAATCATTTTTGGTACAGTCCAAAAAATCAATTTTCGGATGAAAAACGATGACTCCGGACCTGTCGAACGATCCCAAAATGGTCAATATGGATGAAATTTTAACATTTAATCTTTTGACTCTAAATGTAAATGTAAGGTAAATGTAAATGTAAATGTAAGGTGTTTTGTAGCGCGCTCAATTACTTCCGGAGTATCCTGGCGCGAATGACCGCTGGGGAACCCGTCCTGGCTTTCCCTGTGAGATGGTCCCATGCTGGGTATCTCCAAGGTGAAGCCAGGCATCCCCGGCGTCTGTGGGGGGCCGTTGTAGCGATGAGGCAAGCTTAATGCCCAGAGTTACCGAGTGTGATCACTGACCAAAGTGGGCACCGAGGCGAGAATTATCAGTCCGCTGACCCTGGTCCTCGACCCTGCCGCGTCGGGAATCGAACCCTGGTCCCGGGCCGTTCTCAGCCTCCGGGTCTGCCGCCTCTAACCAGTGAGCCACACCTCGCTACTAAATGACTGTTGGATGTGAATTATGACTTTGTCAACTACAATAAGTGTGTTTAAAGTCATTTCTGTGCCTGAAACGGGTCAAAATTGAAGCTTTTGAGTAAGCAAAACTCTGTAAAAATGGCAATTTTGGTCACTGTGAGGGTTTAAAAAGTGGCTATTCAACATGAGGCACGATCCAATTGACATTTTGAATCATTTTTGGTACAGTCCAAAAAATCAATTTTCGGATGAAAAACGATGACACCTGTCGAACGATCCCAAAATGGTCAATATGGATGAAATTTTAACATTTAATCTTTTGATTCTAAATGACTGTTGGATGTGAATTATGACTTTGTCAACTAAAATAAGTGTGTTTAAAGTCATTTCTGTGCCTGAAACGGGTCAAAATTGATGCCTTTGAGTAAGAAAAACTCTGTAAAAATGGCAATTTTGGTCACTGTGAGGGTTTAAAAAGTGGTTATTCAACATGAGGCACGATCCATTTGACATTTTGAATCATTTTTGGTACAGTCCAAAAAATCAATTTTCGGATGAAAAACGATGACTCCGGACCTGTCGAACAATCCCAAAATGGTCAATATGGATGAAATTTTAACATTTAATCTTTTGACTCTAAATGACTGTTGGATGTGAATTATGACTTTGTCAACTAAAATAAGTGTGTTTAAAGTCATTTCTGTGCCTGAAACGGGTCAAAATTGAAGCTTTTGAGTAAGCAAAACTCTGTAAAAATGGCAATTTTGGTCACTGTGAGGGTTTAAAAAGTGGTTATTCAACATGAGGCACGATCCAATTGAAAATTTTGAATCATTTTTGGTACAGTCCAAAAAATCAACTTTCGGATGAAAAACGATGACTCCGGACCAGTCGAACGATCCCAAAATGGTCGATATGGACGAAATTTTAACATTTAATCTTTTGACTCTAAATGACTGTTGGATGTGAATTATGATTTTGTCAACTAAAATAATTGTGTTTAAAGTCATTTCTGTGCCTGAAACGGGTCAAAATTGAAGCTTTTGAGTAAGCAAAACTCTGTTAAAATGGCAATTTTGGTCACTGTGAGGGTTTAAAAAGTGGTTATTCAACATGAGGCACGATCCAATTGACATTTTGAATCATTTTTGGTACAGTCCAAAAAATCAATTTTCAGATGAAAAACGATGACTCCGGACCTGTTGAACGATCCCAAAATGGTCAATATGGATGAAATTTTAACATTTAATCTTTTGACTCTAAATGACTGTTGGATGTGAATTATGACTTTGTCAACTAAAATAAGTGTGTTTAAAGTCATTTCTGTGCCTGAAACGGGTCAAAATTGAAGCTTTTGAGTAAGCAAAACTCTGTAAAAATGGCAATTGTGGTCACTGTGAGGGTTTAAAAAGTGGTTATTCAACATGAGGCACGATCCAATTGTCATTTTGAATCATTTGTGGTACAGTCCAAAAAATCAATTTTCGGATGAAAAACGATGACTCCGGACCTGTCGAATGATCCCAAAATGGTCAATATGGAGGAAATTTTAACATTTAATCTTTTGACTCTAAATGACTGTTGGATGTGAATTATGACTTTGTCAACTAAAATAAGTGTGTTTAAAGTCATTTCTGTGCCTGAAACGCGTCAAAATTGAAGCTTTTGAGTAAGCAAAACTCTGTAAAAATGGCAATTTTGGTCACTGTGAGGGTTTAAAAAGTGGTTATTCAACATGAGGCACGATCCAATTGACATTTTGAATCATTTTTGGTACAGTCCAAAAAATCAATTTTCGGATAAAAAACGATGACTCCGGACCTGTCGAACGATCCCAAAATGGTCAATATGGATGAAATTTTAACATTTAATCTTTTGACTTTAAATGGCTGTTGGGTGTGAATTATGACTTTGTCAACTAAAATAAGTGTGTTTAAAGTCATTTCTGTGCCTGAAACGGGTCAAAATTGAAGCTTTTGAGTAAGCAAAACTCTGTAAAAATGGCAATTTTGGTCACTGTGAGGGTTTAAAAAGTGGTTATTCAACATGAGGCACGATCCAATTGACATTTTGAATCATTTTTGGTACAGTCCAAAAAATCAATTTTCGGATGAAAAACGATGACTCCGGACCTGTCGAACGATCCCAAAATGGTCAATATGGATGAAATTTTAACATTTAATCTTTTGACTCTAAATGACTGTTGGATGTGAATTATGACTTTTTCAACTAAAATAAGTGTGTTTAAAGTCATTTCTGTGCCTGAAACGGGTCAAAATTGAAGCTTTTGAGTAAGCAAAACTCTGTAAAAATGGCAATTTTGGTCACTGTGAGGGTTTAAAAAGTGGCTATTCAACATGAGGCACGATCCAATTGACATTTTGAATCATTTTTGGTACAGTCCAAAAAATCAATTTTCGGATGAAAAACGATGACTCCGGACCTGTCGAACGATCCCAAAATGGTCAATATGGATGAAATTTTAACATTTAATATTTTGACTCTAAATGACTGTTGGATGTGAATTATGACTTTGTCAACTAAAATAAGTGTGTTTAAAGTCATTTCTGTGCCTGAAACGGGTCAAAATTGATGCTTTTGAGTAAGAAAAACTCTGTAAAAATGGCAATTTTGGTCACTGTGAGGGTTTATAAAGTGGTTATTCAACATGAGGCACGATCCAATTGACATTTTGAATCATTTTTGGTACAGTCCAAAAAATCAATTTTCGGATGAAAAACAATGACTCCGGACCTGTCGAAGGATCCCAAAATGGTTAATATGGATGAAATTTTAACATTTGATCTTTTGACTCTAAATGACTGTTGGATGTGAATTATGACTTTATCAACTAAAATAAGTGTGTTTAAAGTCATTTCTGTGCATGAAACGGGTAAAAATTGAAGCTTTTGAGTAAGCAAAACTCTGTAAAAATGGCAATTTTGGTCACTGTGAGGGTTTAAAAAGTGGTTATTCAACATGAGGCACGATCCAATTGACATTTTGAATCATATTTGGTACAGTACAAAAAATCAATTTTCGGATGAAAAACGATGACTCCGGACCTGTCGAACGATCCCAAAATGGTCAATATGGATGAAATTTTAACATTTAATCTTTTGACTCTAAATGACTGTTGGATGTGAATTATGACTTTGTCAACTAAAATAAGTGTGTTTAAAGTCATTTCTGTGCCTGAAACGGGTCAAAATTGAAGCTTTTGAGTAAGCAAAACTCTGTCAAAATGGCAATTTTGGTCACTGTGAGGGTTTAAAAAGTGGTTATTCAACATGAGGCACGATCCAATTGACATTTTGAATCATTTTTGGTACAGTCCAAAAAATCAATTTTCGGATGAAAAACGATGACTCCGGACCTGTCGAACAATCCCAAAATGGTCAATATGGATGAAATTTTAACATTTATTCTTTTGACTCTAAATGACTGTTGGATGTGAATTATGACTTTGTCAACTAAAATAAGTGTGTTTAAAGTCATTTCTGTGCCTGAAACGGGTCAAAATTGAAGCTTTTGAGTAAGCAAAACTCTGTAAAAATGGCAATTTTGGTCACTGTGAGGGTTTAAAAAGTGGTTATTCAACATGAGGCACGATCCAATTGACATTTTAAATCATTTTTGGTTCAGTCCAAAAAATCAATTTTCGGATGAAAAACGATGACTCCGGACCTGTTGAACAATCCCAAAATGGTCAATATGGATGAAATTTTAACATTTAATCTTTTGACTCTAAATGACTGTTGGATGTGAATTATGACTTTGTCAACTAAAATAAGTGTGTTTAAAGTCATTTCTGTGCCTGAAACGGGTCAAAATTGAAGCTTTTGAGTAAGCAAAACTCTGTAAAAATGGCAATTTTGGTCACTGTGAGGGTTTAAAAAGTGGTTATTCAACATGAGGCACGATCCAATTGACATTTTGAATCATTTTTGGGACAGTCCAAAAAATCAATTTTCGGATGAAAAACGATGACTCCGGACCTGTCGAACAATCCCAAAATGGTCAATATGGATGAAATTTTAACATTTAATCTTTTGACTCTAAATGACTGTTGGATGTGAATTATGACTTTGTCAACTAAAAAAAGTGTGTTTAAAGTCATTTCTGTGCCTGAAACGGGTCAAAATTGAAGCTTTTGAGTAAGCAAAACTCTGTCAAAATGGCAATTTTGGTCACTGTGAGGGTTTATAAAGTGGTTATTCAACATGAGGCACGATCCAATTGACATTTTGAATCATTTTTGGTACAGTCCAAAAAATCAATTTTCGGATGAAAAACGATGACTCCGGACCTGTTGAACAATCCCAAAATGGTCAATATGGATGAAATTTTAACATTTAATCTTTTGACTCTAAATGACTGTTGGATGTGAATTATGACTTTGTCAACTAAAATAAGTGTGTTTAAAGTCATTTCTGTGCCTGAAACGGGTCAAAATTGAAGCTTTTGAGTAAGCAAAACTCTGTCAAAATGGCAATTTTGGTCACTGTGAGGGTTTATAAAGTGGTTATTCAACATGAGGCACGATCCAATTGACATTTTGAATCATTTTTGGTACACTCCAAAAAATCAATTTTCGGATGAAAAACGATGACTCCGGACCTGTCGAACAATCCCAAAATGGTCAATATGGATGAAATTTTAACATTTAATCTTTTGACTCTAAATGACTGTTGGATGTGAATTATGACTTTGTCAACTAAAATAAGTGTGTTTAAAGTCATTTCTGTGCCTGAAAGGGGTCAAAATTGAAGCTTTTGAGTAAGCAAAACTCTGTAAAAATGGCAATTTTGGTCACTGTGAGGGTTTAAAAAGTGGTTATTCAACATGAGGCACGATCCAATTGACATTTTGAATCATTTTTGGTACAGTCCAAAAAATCAATTTTCGGATGAAAAACGATGACTCCGGACCTGTCGAACGATCCCAAAATGGTTAATATGGATGAAATTTTAACATTTGATCTTTTGACTCTAAATGACTGTTGGATGTGAATTATGACTTTATCAACTAAAATAAGTGTGTTTAAAGTCATTTCTGTGCATGAAACGGGTAAAAATTGAAGCTTTTGAGTAAGCAAAACTCTGTAAAAATGGCAATTTTGGTCACTGTGAGGGTTTTAAAAGTGGTTATTCAACATGAGGCACGATCCAATTGACATTTTGAATCATTTTTGGTACAGTACAAAAAATCAATTTTCGGATGAAAAACGATGACTCCGGACCTGTCGAACGATCCCAAAATGGTCAATATGGATGAAATTTTAACATTTAATCTTTTGACTCTAAATGACTGTTGGATGTGAATTATGACTTTGTCAACTAAAATAAGTGTGTTTAAAGTCATTTCTGTGCCTGAAACGGGTCAAAATTGAAGCTTTTGAGTAAGCAAAACTCTGTAAAAATGGCAATTTTGGTCACTGTGAGGGTTTAAAAAGTGGTTATTCAACATGAGGCATGATCCAATTGACATTTTGAATCATTTTTGGTACAGTCCAAAAAATCAATTTTCGGATGAAAAACGATGACTCCGGACCTGTCGAACAATCCCAAAATGGACAATATGGATGAAATTTTAACATATAATCTTTTGACTCTAAATGACTGTTGGATGTGAATTATGACTTTGTCAACTAAAATAAGTGTGTTTAAAGTCATTTCTGTGCCTGAAACGGGTCAAAATTGAAGCTTTTGAGTAAGCAAAACTCTGTAAAAATGGCAATTTTGGTCACTGTGAGGGTTTAAAAAGTGGCTATTCAACATGAGGCACGATCCAATTGACATTTTGAATCATTTTTGGTACAGTCCAAAAAATCAATTTTCGGATGAAAAACGATGACTCCGGACCTGTCGAACGATCCCAAAATGGTCAATATGGATGAAATTTTAACATTTAATATTTTGACTCTAAATGACTGTTGGATGTGAATTATGACTTTGTCAACTAAAATAAGTGTGTTTAAAGTCATTTCTGTGCCTGAAACGGGTCAAAATTGATGCTTTTGAGTAAGAAAAACTCTGTAAAAATGCCAATTTTGGTCACTGTGAGGGTTTAAAAAGTGGTTATTCAACATGAGGCACGATCCAATTGACATTTTGAATCATTTTTGGTACAGTCCAAAAAATAAATTTTCGGATGAAAAACGATGACTCCGGACCTGTCGAACAATCCCAAAATGGTCAATATGGATGAAATTTTAACATTTAATCTTTTGACTCTAAATGACTGTTGGATGTGAATTATGACTTTGTCAACTAAAATAAGTGTGTTTAAAGTCATTTCTGTGCATGAAACGGGTCAAAATTGAAGCTTTTGAGTAAGCAAAACTCTGTAAAAATGGCAATTTTGGTCACTGTGAGGGTTTAAAAAGTGGTTATTCAACATGAGGCACGATCCAATTGACATTTTGAATCATTTTTGGTACAGTACAAAAAAACAATTTTCGGATGAAAAACGATGACTCCGGACCTGTCGAACGATCCCAAAATGGTCAATATGGATGAAATTTTAACATTTAATCTTTTGACTCTAAATGACTGTTGGATGTGAATTATGACTTTGTCAACTAAAATAAGTGTGTTTAAAGTCATTTCTGTGCCTGAAACGGGTCAAAATTGAAGCTTTTGAGTAAGCAAAACTCTGTCAAAATGGCAATTTTGGTCACTGTGAGGGTTTAAAAAGTGGTTATTCAACATGAGGCACGATCCAATTGACATTTTGAATCATTTTTGGTACAGTCCAAAAAATCAATTTTCGGATGAAAAACGATGACTCCGGACCTGTCGAACAATCCCAAAATGGTCAATATGGATGAAATTTTAACATTTATTCTTTTGACTCTAAATGACTGTTCGATGTGAATTATGACTTTGTCAACTAAAATAAGTGTGTTTAAAGTCATTTCTGTGCCTGAAACGGGTCAAAATTGAAGCTTTTGAGTAAGCAAAACTCTGTAAAAATGGCAATTTTGGTCACTGTGAGGGTTTAAAAAGTGGTTATTCAACATGAGGCACGATCCAATTGACATTTTAAATCATTTTTGGTTCAGTCCAAAAAATCAATTTTCGGATGAAAAACGATGACTCCGGACCTGTTGAACAATCCCAAAATGGTCAATATGGATGAAATTTTAACATTTAATCTTTTGACTCTAAATGACTATTGGATGTGAATTATGACTTTGTCAACTAAAATAAGTGTGTTTAAAGTCATTTCTGTGCCTGAAACGGGTCAAAATTGAAGCTTTTGAGTAAGCAAAACTCTGTAAAAATGGCAATTTTGGTCACTGTGAGGGTTTAAAAAGTGGTTATTCAACATGAGGCACGATCCAATTGACATTTTGAATCATTTTTGGGACAGTCCAAAAAATCAATTTTCGGATGAAAAACGATGACTCCGGACCTGTCGAACAATCCCAAAATGGTCAATATGGATGAAATTTTAACATTTAATCTTTTGACTCTAAATGACTGTTGGATGTGAATTATGACTTTGTCAACTAAAAAAAGTGTGTTTAAAGTCATTTCTGTGCCTGAAACGGGTCAAAATTGAAGCTTTTGAGTAAGCAAATCTCTGTAAAAATGGCAATTTTGGTCACTGTGAGGGTTTAAAAAGTGGTTATTCAACATGAGGCACGATCCAATTGACATTTTGAATCATTTTTGGTAGAGTCCAAAAAATGAATTTTCGGATGAAAAACGATGACTCCGGACCTGTCGAACGATCCCAAAATGGTCAATATGGATGAAATTTTAACATTTAATCTTTTGACTCTAAATGACTGTTGGATGTGAATTATGACTTTGTCAACTAAAATAAGTGTGTTTAAAGTCATTTCTGTGCCTGAAACGGGTCAAAATTGAAGCTTTTGAGTAAGCAAAACTCTGTCAAAATGGCAATTTTGGTCACTGTGAGGGTTTATAAAGTGGTTATTCAACATGAGGCACGATCCAATTGACATTTTGAATCATTTTTGGTACAGTCCAAAAAATCAATTTTCGGATGAAAAACGATGACTCCGGACCTGTCGAACAATCCCAAAATGGTCAATATGGATGAAATTTTAACATTTAATCTTTTGACTCTAAATGACTGTTGGATGTGAATTATGACTTTGTCAACTAAAATAAGTGTGTTTAAAGTCATTTCTGTGCCTGAAAGGTGTCAAAATTGAAGCTTTTGAGTAAGCAAAACTCTGTAAAAATGGCAATTTTGGTCACTGTGAGGGTTTAAAAAGTGGTTATTCAACATGAGGCACGATCCAATTGACATTTTGAATCATTTTTGGTACAGTCCAAAAAATCAATTTTCGGATGAAAAACGATGACTCCGGACCTGTCGAACGATCCCAAAATGGTTAATATGGATGAAATTTTAACATTTGATCTTTTGACTCTAAATGACTGTTGGATGTGAATTATGACTTTATCAACTAAAATAAGTGTGTTTAAAGTCATTTCTGTGCATGAAACGGGTAAAAATTGAAGCTTTTGAGTAAGCAAAACTCTGTAAAAATGGCAATTTTGGTCACTGTGAGGGTTTAAAAAGTGGTTATTCAACATGAGGCACGATCCAATTGACATTTTGAATCATTTTTGGTACAGTCCAAAAAATCAATTTTCGGATGAAAAACGATGACTCCGGACCTGTCGAACAATCCCAAAATGGTCAATATGGATGAAATTTTAACATTTATTTTTTTGACTCTAAATGACTGTTGGATGTGAATTATGACTTTGTCAACTAAAATAAGTGTGTTTAAAGTCATTTCTGTGCCTGAAACGGGTCAAAATTGAAGCTTTTGAGTAAGCAAAACTCTGTCAAAATGGCAATTTTGGTCACTGTGAGGGTTTAAAAAGTGGTTATTCAACATGAGGCACGATCCAATTGACATTTTAAATCATTTTTGGTTCAGTCCAAAAAATCAATTTTCGGATGAAAAACGATGACTCCGGACCTGTTGAACAATCCCAAAATGGTCAATATGGATGAAATTTTAACATTTAATCTTTTGACTCTAAATGACTGTTGGATGTGAATTATGACTTTGTCAACTAAAATAAGTGTGTTTAAAGTCATTTCTGTGCCTGAAACGGGTCAAAATTGAAGCTTTTGAGTAAGCAAAACTCTGTAAAAATGGCAATTTTGGTCACTGTGAGGGTTTAAAAAGTGGTTATTCAACATGAGGCACGATCCAATTGACATTTTGAATCATTTTTGGTACAGTCCAAAAAATCAATTTTCGGATGAAAAACGATGACTCCGGACCTGTCGAACAATCCCAAAATGGTCAATATGGATGAAATTTTAACATTTAATCTTTTGACTCTAAATGACTGTTGGATGTGAATTATGACTTTGTCAACTAAAATAAGTGTGTTTAAAGTCATTTCTGTGCCTGAAAGGGGTCAAAATTGAAGCTTTTGAGTAAGCAAAACTCTGTAAAAATGGCAATTTTGGTCACTGTGAGGGTTTAAAAAGTGGTTATTCAACATGAGGCACGATCCAATTGACATTTTGAATCATTTTTGGTACAGTCCAAAAAATCAATTTTCGGATGAAAAACGATGACTCCGGACCTGTCGAACGATCCCAAAATGGTTAATATGGATGAAATTTTAACATTTGATCTTTTGACTCTAAATGACTGTTGGATGTGAATTATGACTTTATCAACTAAAATAAGTGTGTTTAAAGTCATTTCTGTGCATGAAACGGGTAAAAATTGAAGCTTTTGAGTAAGCAAAACTCTGTAAAAATGGCAATTTTGGTCACTGTGAGGGTTTAAAAAGTGGTTATTCAACATGAGGCACGATCCAATTGACATTTTGAATCATTTTTGGTACAGTCCAAAAAATCAATTTTCGGATGAAAAACGATGACTCCGGACCTGTCGAACAATCCCAAAATGGTCAATATGGATGAAATTTTAACATTTATTCTTTTGACTCTAAATGACTGTTGGATGTGAATTATGACTTTGTCAACTAAAATAAGTGTGTTTAAAGTCATTTCTGTGCCTGAAACGGGTCAAAATTGAAGCTTTTGAGTAAGCAAAACTCTGTAAAAATGGCAATTTTGGTCACTGTGAGGGTTTAAAAAGTGGTTATTCAACATGAGGCACGATCCAATTGACATTTTGAATCATTTTTGGTTCAGTCCAAAAAATCAATTTTCGGATGAAAAACGATGACTCCGGACCTGTCGAACAATCCCAAAATGGTCAATATGGATGAAATTTTAACATTTAATCTTTTGACTCTAAATGACTGTTGGATGTGAATTATGACTTTGTCAACTAAAATAAGTGTGTTTAAAGTCATTTCTGTGCCTGAAACGGGTCAAAATTGAAGCTTTTGAGTAAGCAAAACTCTGTCAAAATGGCAATTTTGGTCACTGTGAGGGTTTAAAAAGTGGTTATTCAACATGAGGCACGATCCAATTGACATTTTGAATCATTTTTGGTACAGTCCAAAAAATCAATTTTCGGATGAAAAACGATGACTCGGGACCTGTCGAACAATCCCAAAATGGTCAATATGGATGAAATTTTAACATTTATTCTTTTGACTCTAAATGACTGTTGGATGTGAATTATGACTTTGTCAACTAAAATAAGTGTGTTTAAAGTCATTTCTGTGCCTGAAACGGGTCAAAATTGAAGCTTTTGAGTAAGCAAAACTCTGTAAAAATGGCAATTTTGGTCACTGTGAGGGTTTAAAAAGTGGTTATTCAACATGAGGCACGATCCAATTGACATTTTAAATCATTTTTGGTTCAGTCCAAAAAATCAATTTTCGGATGAAAAACGATGACTCCGGACCTGTTGAACAATCCCAAAATGGTCAATATGGATGAAATTTTAACATTTAATCTTTTGACTCTAAATGACTGTTGGATGTGAATTATGACTTTGTCAACTAAAATAAGTGTGTTTAAAGTCATTTCTGTGCCTGAAACGGGTCAAAATTGAAGCTTTTGAGTAAGCAAAACTCTGTAAAAATGGCAATTTTGGTCACTGTGAGGGTTTAAAAAGTGGTTATTCAACATGAGGCACGATCCAATTGACATTTTGAATCATTTTTGGGACAGTCCAAAAAATCAATTTTCGGATGAAAAACGATGACTCCGGACCTGTCGAACAATCCCAAAATGGTCAATATGGATGAAATTTTAACATTTAATCTTTTGACTCTAAATGACTGTTGGATGTGAATTATGACTTTGTCAACTAAAAAAAGTGTGTTTAAAGTCATTTCTGTGCCTGAAACGGGTCAAAATTGAAGCTTTTGAGTAAGCAAAACTCTGTAAAAATGGCAATTTTGGTCACTGTGAGGGTTTAAAAAGTGGTTATTCAACATGAGGCACGATCCAATTGACATTTTGAATCATTTTTGGTAGAGTCCAAAAAATCAATTTTCGGATGAAAAACGATGACTCCGGACCTGTCGAACGATCCCAAAATGGTCAATATGGATGAAATTTTAACATTTAATCTTTTGACTCTAAATGACTGTTGGATGTGAATTATGACTTTGTCAACTAAAATAAGTGTGTTTAAAGTCATTTCTGTGCCTGAAACGGGTCAAAATTGAAGCTTTTGAGTAAGCAAAACTCTGTCAAAATGGCAATTTTGGTCACTGTGAGGGTTTATAAAGTGGTTATTCAACATGAGGCACGATCCAATTGACATTTTGAATCATTTTTGGTACAGTCCAAAAAATCAATTTTCGGATGAAAAACGATGACTCCGGACCTGTCCAACAATCCCAAAATGGTCAATATGGATGAAATTTTAACATTTAATCTTTTGACTCTAAATGACTGTTGGATGTGAATTATGACTTTGTCAACTAAAATAAGTGTGTTTAAAGTCATTTCTGTGCCTGAAAGGGGTCAAAATTGAAGCTTTTGAGTAAGCAAAACTCTGTAAAAATGGCAATTTTGGTCACTGTGAGGGTTTAAAAAGTGGTTATTCAACATGAGGCACGATCCAATTGACATTTTGAATCATTTTTGGTACAGTACAAAAAATCAATTTTCGGATGAAAAACGATGACTCCGGACCTGTCGAACAATCCCAAAATGGACAATATGGATGAAATTTTAACATATAATCTTTTGACTCTAAATGACTGTTGGATGTGAATTATGACTTTGTCAACTAAAATAAGTGTGTTTAAAGTCATTTCTGTGCCTGAAACGGGTCAAAATTGAAGCTTTTGAGTAAGCAAAACTCTGTAAAAATGGCAATTTTGGTCACTGTGAGGGTTTAAAAAGTGGCTATTCAACATGAGGCACGATCCAATTGACATTTTGAATCATTTTTGGTACAGTCCAAAAAATCAATTTTCGGATGAAAAACGATGACTCCGGACCTGTCGAACAATCCCAAAATGGACAATATGGATGAAATTTTAACATATAATCTTTTGACTCTAAATGACTGTTGGATGTGAATTATGACTTTGTCAACTAAAATAAGTGTGTTTAAAGTCATTTCTGTGCCTGAAACGGGTCAAAATTGAAGCTTTTGAGTAAGCAAAACTCTGTAAAAATGGCAATTTTGGTCACTGTGAGGGTTTAAAAAGTGGCTATTCAACATGAGGCACGATCCAATTGACATTTTGAATCATTTTTGGTACAGTCCAAAAAATCAATTTTCGGATGAAAAACGATGACTCCGGACCTGTCGAACGATCCCAAAATGGTCAATATGGATGAAATTTTAACATTTAATAGTTTGACTCTAAATGACTGTTGGATGTGAATTATGACTTTGTCAACTAAAATAAGTGTGTTTAAAGTCATTTCTGTGCCTGAAACGGGTCAAAATTGATGCTTTTGAGTAAGAAAAACTCTGTAAAAATGCCAATTTTGGTCACTGTGAGGGTTTAAAAAGTGGTTATTCAACATGAGGCACGATCCAATTGACATTTTGAATCATTTTTGGTACAGTCCAAAAAATCAATTTTCGGATGAAAAACGATGACTCCGGACCTGTCGAACAATCCCAAAATGGTCAATATGGATGAAATTTTAACATTTATTCTTTTGACTCTAAATGACTGTTGGATGTGAATTATGACTTTGTCAACTAAAATAAGTGTGTTTAAAGTCATTTCTGTGCCTGAAACGGGTCAAAATTGAAGCTTTTGAGTAAGCAAAACTCTGTAAAAATGGCAATTTTGGTCACTGTGAGGGTTTAAAAAGTGGTTATTCAACATGAGGCACGATCCAATTGACATTTTAAATCATTTTTGGTTCAGTCCAAAAAATCAATTTTCGGATGAAAAACGATGACTCCGGACCTGTTGAACAATCCCAAAATGGTCAATATGGATGAAATTTTAACATTTAATCTTTTGACTCTAAATGACTGTTGGATGTGAATTATGACTTTGTCAACTAAAATAAGTGTGTTTAAAGTCATTTCTGTGCCTGAAACGGGTCAAAATTGAAGCTTTTGAGTAAGCAAAACTCTGTAAAAATGGCAATTTTGGTCACTGTGAGGGTTTAAAAAGTGGTTATTCAACATGAGGCACGATCCAATTGACATTTTGAATCATTTTTGGGACAGTCCAAAAAATCAATTTTCGGATGAAAAACGATGACTCCGGACCTGTCGAACAATCCCAAAATGGTCAATATGGATGAAATTTTAACATTTAATCTTTTGACTCTAAATGACTGTTGGATGTGAATTATGACTTTGTCAACTAAAAAAAGTGTGTTTAAAGTCATTTCTGTGCCTGAAACGGGTCAAAATTGAAGCTTTTGAGTAAGCAAATCTCTGTAAAAATGGCAATTTTGGTCACTGTGAGGGTTTAAAAAGTGGTTATTCAACATGAGGCACGATCCAATTGACATTTTGAATCATTTTTGGTAGAGTCCAAAAAATGAATTTTCGGATGAAAAACGATGACTCCGGACCTGTCGAACGATCCCAAAATGGTCAATATGGATGAAATTTTAACATTTAATCTTTTGACTCTAAATGACTGTTGGATGTGAATTATGACTTTGTCAACTAAAATAAGTGTGTTTAAAGTCATTTCTGTGCCTGAAACGGGTCAAAATTGAAGCTTTTGAGTAAGCAAAACTCTGTCAAAATGGCAATTTTGGTCACTGTGAGGGTTTATAAAGTGGTTATTCAACATGAGGCACGATCCAATTGACATTTTGAATCATTTTTGGTACAGTCCAAAAAATCAATTTTCGGATGAAAAACGATGACTCCGGACCTGTCGAACAATCCCAAAATGGTCAATATGGATGAAATTTTAACATTTAATCTTTTGACTCTAAATGACTGTTGGATGTGAATTATGACTTTGTCAACTAAAATAAGTGTGTTTAAAGTCATTTCTGTGCCTGAAAGGGGTCAAAATTGAAGCTTTTGAGTAAGCAAAACTCTGTAAAAATGGCAATTTTGGTCACTGTGAGGGTTTAAAAAGTGGTTATTCAACATGAGGCACGATCCAATTGACATTTTGAATCATTTTTGGTACAGTCCAAAAAATCAATTTTCGGATGAAAAACGATGACTCCGGACCTGTCGAACGATCCCAAAATGGTTAATATGGATGAAATTTTAACATTTGATCTTTTGACTCTAAATGACTGTTGGATGTGAATTATGACTTTATCAACTAAAATAAGTGTGTTTAAAGTCATTTCTGTGCATGAAACGGGTAAAAATTGAAGCTTTTGAGTAAGCAAAACTCTGTAAAAATGGCAATTTTGGTCACTGTGAGGGTTTAAAAAGTGGTTATTCAACATGAGGCACGATCCAATTGACATTTTGAATCATTTTTGGTACAGTCCAAAAAATCAATTTTCGGATGAAAAACGATGACTCCGGACCTGTCGAACAATCCCAAAATGGTCAATATGGATGAAATTTTAACATTTATTCTTTTGACTCTAAATGACTGTTGGATGTGATTTATGACTTTGTCAACTAAAATAAGTGTGTTTAAAGTCATTTCTGTGCCTGAAACGGGTCAAAATTGAAGCTTTTGAGTAAGCAAAACTCTGTCAAAATGGCAATTTTGGTCACTGTGAGGGTTTAAAAAGTGGTTATTCAACATGAGGCACGATCCAATTGACATTTTAAATCATTTTTGGTTCAGTCCAAAAAATCAATTTTCGGATGAAAAACGATGACTCCGGACCTGTTGAACAATCCCAAAATGGTCAATATGGATGAAATTTTAACATTTAATCTTTTGACTCTAAATGACTGTTGGATGTGAATTATGACTTTGTCAACTAAAATAAGTGTGTTTAAAGTCATTTCTGTGCCTGAAACGGGTCAAAATTGAAGCTTTTGAGTAAGCAAAACTCTGTAAAAATGGCAATTTTGGTCACTGTGAGGGTTTAAAAAGTGGTTATTCAACATGAGGCACGATCCAATTGACATTTTGAATCATTTTTGGTACAGTCCAAAAAATCAATTTTCGGATGAAAAACGATGACTCCGGACCTGTCGAACAATCCCAAAATGGTCAATATGGATGAAATTTTAACATTTAATCTTTTGACTCTAAATGACTGTTGGATGTGAATTATGACTTTGTCAACTAAAATAAGTGTGTTTAAAGTCATTTCTGTGCCTGAAAGGGGTCAAAATTGAAGCTTTTGAGTAAGCAAAACTCTGTAAAAATGGCAATTTTGGTCACTGTGAGGGTTTAAAAAGTGGTTATTCAACATGAGGCACGATCCAATTGACATTTTGAATCATTTTTGGTACAGTCCAAAAAATCAATTTTCGGATGAAAAACGATGACTCCGGACCTGTCGAACGATCCCAAAATGGTTAATATGGATGAAATTTTAACATTTGATCTTTTGACTCTAAATGACTGTTGGATGTGAATTATGACTTTATCAACTAAAATAAGTGTGTTTAAAGTCATTTCTGTGCATGAAACGGGTAAAAATTGAAGCTTTTGAGTAAGCAAAACTCTGTAAAAATGGCAATTTTGGTCACTGTGAGGGTTTAAAAAGTGGTTATTCAACATGAGGCACGATCCAATTGACATTTTGAATCATTTTTGGTACAGTCCAAAAAATCAATTTTCGGATGAAAAACGATGACTCCGGACCTGTCGAACAATCCCAAAATGGTCAATATGGATGAAATTTTAACATTTATTCTTTTGACTCTAAATGACTGTTGGATGTGAATTATGACTTTGTCAACTAAAATAAGTGTGTTTAAAGTCATTTCTGTGCCTGAAACGGGTCAAAATTGAAGCTTTTGAGTAAGCAAAACTCTGTAAAAATGGCAATTTTGGTCACTGTGAGGGTTTAAAAAGTGGTTATTCAACATGAGGCACGATCCAATTGACATTTTGAATCATTTTTGGTTCAGTCCAAAAAATCAATTTTCGGATGAAAAACGATGACTCCGGACCTGTCGAACAATCCCAAAATGGTCAATATGGATGAAATTTTAACATTTAATCTTTTGACTCTAAATGACTGTTGGATGTGAATTATGACTTTGTCAACTAAAATAAGTGTGTTTAAAGTCATTTCTGTGCCTGAAACGGGTCAAAATTGAAGCTTTTGAGTAAGCAAAACTCTGTCAAAATGGCAATTTTGGTCACTGTGAGGGTTTAAAAAGTGGTTATTCAACATGAGGCACGATCCAATTGACATTTTGAATCATTTTTGGTACAGTCCAAAAAATCAATTTTCGGATGAAAAACGATGACTCGGGACCTGTCGAACAATCCCAAAATGGTCAATATGGATGAAATTTTAACATTTATTCTTTTGACTCTAAATGACTGTTGGATGTGAATTATGACTTTGTCAACTAAAATAAGTGTGTTTAAAGTCATTTCTGTGCCTGAAACGGGTCAAAATTGAAGCTTTTGAGTAAGCAAAACTCTGTAAAAATGGCAATTTTGGTCACTGTGAGGGTTTAAAAAGTGGTTATTCAACATGAGGCACGATCCAATTGACATTTTAAATCATTTTTGGTTCAGTCCAAAAAATCAATTTTCGGATGAAAAACGATGACTCCGGACCTGTTGAACAATCCCAAAATGGTCAATATGGATGAAATTTTAACATTTAATCTTTTGACTCTAAATGACTGTTGGATGTGAATTATGACTTTGTCAACTAAAATAAGTGTGTTTAAAGTCATTTCTGTGCCTGAAACGGGTCAAAATTGAAGCTTTTGAGTAAGCAAAACTCTGTAAAAATGGCAATTTTGGTCACTGTGAGGGTTTAAAAAGTGGTTATTCAACATGAGGCACGATCCAATTGACATTTTGAATCATTTTTGGGACAGTCCAAAAAATCAATTTTCGGATGAAAAACGATGACTCCGGACCTGTCGAACAATCCCAAAATGGTCAATATGGATGAAATTTTAACATTTAATCTTTTGACTCTAAATGACTGTTGGATGTGAATTATGACTTTGTCAACTAAAAAAAGTGTGTTTAAAGTCATTTCTGTGCCTGAAACGGGTCAAAATTGAAGCTTTTGAGTAAGCAAATCTCTGTAAAAATGGCAATTTTGGTCACTGTGAGGGTTTAAAAAGTGGTTATTCAACATGAGGCACGATCCAATTGACATTTTGAATCATTTTTGGTAGAGTCCAAAAAATCAATTTTCGGATGAAAAACGATGACTCCGGACCTGTCGAACGATCCCAAAATGGTCAATATGGATGAAATTTTAACATTTAATCTTTTGACTCTAAATGACTGTTGGATGTGAATTATGACTTTGTCAACTAAAATAAGTGTGTTTAAAGTCATTTCTGTGCCTGAAACGGGTCAAAATTGAAGCTTTTGAGTAAGCAAAACTCTGTCAAAATGGCAATTTTGGTCACTGTGAGGGTTTATAAAGTGGTTATTCAACATGAGGCACGATCCAATTGACATTTTGAATCATTTTTGGTACAGTCCAAAAAATCAATTTTCGGATGAAAAACGATGACTCCGGACCTGTCCAACAATCCCAAAATGGTCAATATGGATGAAATTTTAACATTTAATCTTTTGACTCTAAATGACTGTTGGATGTGAATTATGACTTTGTCAACTAAAATAAGTGTGTTTAAAGTCATTTCTGTGCCTGAAAGGGGTCAAAATTGAAGCTTTTGAGTAAGCAAAACTCTGTAAAAATGGCAATTTTGGTCACTGTGAGGGTTTAAAAAGTGGTTATTCAACATGAGGCACGATCCAATTGACATTTTGAATCATTTTTGGTAGAGTCCAAAAAATGAATTTTCGGATGAAAAACGATGACTCCGGACCTGTCGAACGATCCCAAAATGGTCAATATGGATGAAATTTTAACATTTAATCTTTTGACTCTAAATGACTGTTGGATGTGAATTATGACTTTGTCAACTAAAATAAGTGTGTTTAAAGTCATTTCTGTGCCTGAAACGGGTCAAAATTGAAGCTTTTGAGTAAGCAAAACTCTGTCAAAATGGCAATTTTGGTCACTGTGAGGGTTTATAAAGTGGTTATTCAACATGAGGCACGATCCAATTGACATTTTGAATCATTTTTGGTACAGTCCAAAAAATCAATTTTCGGATGAAAAACGATGACTCCGGACCTGTCGAACGATCCCAAAATGGTTAATATGGATGAAATTTTAACATTTGATCTTTTGACTCTAAATGACTGTTGGATGTGAATTATGACTTTATCAACTAAAATAAGTGTGTTTAAAGTCATTTCTGTGCATGAAACGGGTAAAAATTGAAGCTTTTGAGTAAGCAAAACTCTGTAAAAATGGCAATTTTGGTCACTGTGAGGGTTTAAAAAGTGGTTATTCAACATGAGGCACGATCCAATTGACATTTTGAATCATTTTTGGTACAGTCCAAAAAATCAATTTTCGGATGAAAAACGATGACTCCGGACCTGTCGAACAATCCCAAAATGGTCAATATGGATGAAATTTTAACATTTATTCTTTTGACTCTAAATGACTGTTGGATGTGAATTATGACTTTGTCAACTAAAATAAGTGTGTTTAAAGTCATTTCTGTGCCTGAAACGGGTCAAAATTGAAGCTTTTGAGTAAGCAAAACTCTGTCAAAATGGCAATTTTGGTCACTGTGAGGGTTTAAAAAGTGGTTATTCAACATGAGGCACGATCCAATTGACATTTTAAATCATTTTTGGTTCAGTCCAAAAAATCAATTTTCGGATGAAAAACGATGACTCCGGACCTGTTGAACAATCCCAAAATGGTCAATATGGATGAAATTTTAACATTTAATCTTTTGACTCTAAATGACTGTTGGATGTGAATTATGACTTTGTCAACTAAAATAAGTGTGTTTAAAGTCATTTCTGTGCCTGAAACGGGTCAAAATTGAAGCTTTTGAGTAAGCAAAACTCTGTAAAAATGGCAATTTTGGTCACTGTGAGGGTTTAAAAAGTGGTTATTCAACATGAGGCACGATCCAATTGACATTTTGAATCATTTTTGGTACAGTCCAAAAAATCAATTTTCGGATGAAAAACGATGACTCCGGACCTGTCGAACAATCCCAAAATGGTCAATATGGATGAAATTTTAACATTTAATCTTTTGACTCTAAATGACTGTTGGATGTGAATTATGACTTTGTCAACTAAAATAAGTGTGTTTAAAGTCATTTCTGTGCCTGAAAGGGGTCAAAATTGAAGCTTTTGAGTAAGCAAAACTCTGTAAAAATGGCAATTTTGGTCACTGTGAGGGTTTAAAAAGTGGTTATTCAACATGAGGCACGATCCAATTGACATTTTGAATCATTTTTGGTACAGTCCAAAAAATCAATTTTCGGATGAAAAACGATGACTCCGGACCTGTCGAACGATCCCAAAATGGTTAATATGGATGAAATTTTAACATTTGATCTTTTGACTCTAAATGACTGTTGGATGTGAATTATGACTTTATCAACTAAAATAAGTGTGTTTAAAGTCATTTCTGTGCATGAAACGGGTAAAAATTGAAGCTTTTGAGTAAGCAAAACTCTGTAAAAATGGCAATTTTGGTCACTGTGAGGGTTTAAAAAGTGGTTATTCAACATGAGGCACGATCCAATTGACATTTTGAATCATTTTTGGTACAGTCCAAAAAATCAATTTTCGGATGAAAAACGATGACTCCGGACCTGTCGAACAATCCCAAAATGGTCAATATGGATGAAATTTTAACATTTATTCTTTTGACTCTAAATGACTGTTGGATGTGAATTATGACTTTGTCAACTAAAATAAGTGTGTTTAAAGTCATTTCTGTGCCTGAAACGGGTCAAAATTGAAGCTTTTGAGTAAGCAAAACTCTGTAAAAATGGCAATTTTGGTCACTGTGAGGGTTTAAAAAGTGGTTATTCAACATGAGGCACGATCCAATTGACATTTTGAATCATTTTTGGTTCAGTCCAAAAAATCAATTTTCGGATGAAAAACGATGACTCCGGACCTGTCGAACAATCCCAAAATGGTCAATATGGATGAAATTTTAACATTTAATCTTTTGACTCTAAATGACTGTTGGATGTGAATTATGACTTTGTCAACTAAAATAAGTGTGTTTAAAGTCATTTCTGTGCCTGAAACGGGTCAAAATTGAAGCTTTTGAGTAAGCAAAACTCTGTCAAAATGGCAATTTTGGTCACTGTGAGGGTTTAAAAAGTGGTTATTCAACATGAGGCACGATCCAATTGACATTTTGAATCATTTTTGGTACAGTCCAAAAAATCAATTTTCGGATGAAAAACGATGACTCGGGACCTGTCGAACAATCCCAAAATGGTCAATATGGATGAAATTTTAACATTTATTCTTTTGACTCTAAATGACTGTTGGATGTGAATTATGACTTTGTCAACTAAAATAAGTGTGTTTAAAGTCATTTCTGTGCCTGAAACGGGTCAAAATTGAAGCTTTTGAGTAAGCAAAACTCTGTAAAAATGGCAATTTTGGTCACTGTGAGGGTTTAAAAAGTGGTTATTCAACATGAGGCACGATCCAATTGACATTTTAAATCATTTTTGGTTCAGTCCAAAAAATCAATTTTCGGATGAAAAACGATGACTCCGGACCTGTTGAACAATCCCAAAATGGTCAATATGGATGAAATTTTAACATTTAATCTTTTGACTCTAAATGACTGTTGGATGTGAATTATGACTTTGTCAACTAAAATAAGTGTGTTTAAAGTCATTTCTGTGCCTGAAACGGGTCAAAATTGAAGCTTTTGAGTAAGCAAAACTCTGTAAAAATGGCAATTTTGGTCACTGTGAGGGTTTAAAAAGTGGTTATTCAACATGAGGCACGATCCAATTGACATTTTGAATCATTTTTGGGACAGTCCAAAAAATCAATTTTCGGATGAAAAACGATGACTCCGGACCTGTCGAACAATCCCAAAATGGTCAATATGGATGAAATTTTAACATTTAATCTTTTGACTCTAAATGACTGTTGGATGTGAATTATGACTTTGTCAACTAAAAAAAGTGTGTTTAAAGTCATTTCTGTGCCTGAAACGGGTCAAAATTGAAGCTTTTGAGTAAGCAAATCTCTGTAAAAATGGCAATTTTGGTCACTGTGAGGGTTTAAAAAGTGGTTATTCAACATGAGGCACGATCCAATTGACATTTTGAATCATTTTTGGTAGAGTCCAAAAAATCAATTTTCGGATGAAAAACGATGACTCCGGACCTGTCGAACGATCCCAAAATGGTCAATATGGATGAAATTTTAACATTTAATCTTTTGACTCTAAATGACTGTTGGATGTGAATTATGACTTTGTCAACTAAAATAAGTGTGTTTAAAGTCATTTCTGTGCCTGAAACGGGTCAAAATTGAAGCTTTTGAGTAAGCAAAACTCTGTCAAAATGGCAATTTTGGTCACTGTGAGGGTTTATAAAGTGGTTATTCAACATGAGGCACGATCCAATTGACATTTTGAATCATTTTTGGTACAGTCCAAAAAATCAATTTTCGGATGAAAAACGATGACTCCGGACCTGTCCAACAATCCCAAAATGGTCAATATGGATGAAATTTTAACATTTAATCTTTTAACTCTAAATGACTGTTGGATGTGAATTATGACTTTGTCAACTAAAATAAGTGTGTTTAAAGTCATTTCTGTGCCTGAAAGGGGTCAAAATTGAAGCTTTTGAGTAAGCAAAACTCTGTAAAAATGGCAATTTTGGTCACTGTGAGGGTTTAAAAAGTGGTTATTCAACATGAGGCACGATCCAATTGACATTTTGAATCATTTTTGGTACAGTCCAAAAAATCAATTTTCGGATGAAAAACGATGACTCCGGACCTGTCGAACGATCCCAAAATGGTTAATATGGATGAAATTTTAACATTTGATCTTTTGACTCTAAATGACTGTTGGATGTGAATTATGACTTTATCAACTAAAATAAGTGTGTTTAAAGTCATTTCTGTGCATGAAACGGGTAAAAATTGAAGCTTTTGAGTAAGCAAAACTCTGTAAAAATGGCAATTTTGGTCACTGTGAGGGTTTAAAAAGTGGTTATTCAACATGAGGCACGATCCAATTGACATTTTGAATCATTTTTGGTACAGTACAAAAAATCAATTTTCGGATGAAAAACGATGACTCCGGACCTGTCGAACAATCCCAAAATGGACAATATGGATGAAATTTTAACATATAATCTTTTGACTCTAAATGACTGTTGGATGTGAATTATGACTTTGTCAACTAAAATAAGTGTGTTTAAAGTCATTTCTGTGCCTGAAACGGGTCAAAATTGAAGCTTTTGAGTAAGCAAAACTCTGTAAAAATGGCAATTTTGGTCACTGTGAGGGTTTAAAAAGTGGCTATTTAACATGAGGCACGATCCAATTGACATTTTGAATCATTTTTGGTACAGTCCAAAAAATCAATTTTCGGATGAAAAACGATGACTCCGGACCTGTCGAACGATCCCAAAATGGTCAATATGGATGAAATTTTAACATTTAATAGTTTGACTCTAAATGACTGTTGGATGTGAATTATGACTTTGTCAACTAAAATAAGTGTGTTTAAAGTCATTTCTGTGCCTGAAACGGGTCAAAATTGATGCTTTTGAGTAAGAAAAACTCTGTAAAAATGCCAATTTTGGTCACTGTGAGGGTTTAAAAAGTGGTTATTCAACATGAGGCACGATCCAATTGACATTTTGAATCATTTTTGGTACAGTCCAAAAAATCAATTTTCGGATGAAAAACGATGACTCCGGACCTGTCGAACAATCCCAAAATGGTCAATATGGATGAAATTTTAACATTTATTCTTTTGACTCTAAATGACTGTTGGATGTGAATTATGACTTTGTCAACTAAAATAAGTGTGTTTAAAGTCATTTCTGTGCCTGAAACGGGTCAAAATTGAAGCTTTTGAGTAAGCAAAACTCTGTAAAAATGGCAATTTTGGTCACTGTGAGGGTTTAAAAAGTGGTTATTCAACATGAGGCACGATCCAATTGACATTTTAAATCATTTTTGGTTCAGTCCAAAAAATCAATTTTCGGATGAAAAACGATGACTCCGGACCTGTTGAACAATCCCAAAATGGTCAATATGGATGAAATTTTAACATTTAATCTTTTGACTCTAAATGACTGTTGGATGTGAATTATGACTTTGTCAACTAAAATAAGTGTGTTTAAAGTCATTTCTGTGCCTGAAACGGGTCAAAATTGAAGCTTTTGAGTAAGCAAAACTCTGTAAAAATGGCAATTTTGGTCACTGTGAGGGTTTAAAAAGTGGTTATTCAACATGAGGCACGATCCAATTGACATTTTGAATCATTTTTGGGACAGTCCAAAAAATCAATTTTCGGATGAAAAACGATGACTCCGGACCTGTCGAACAATCCCAAAATGGTCAATATGGATGAAATTTTAACATTTAATCTTTTGACTCTAAATGACTGTTGGATGTGAATTATGACTTTGTCAACTAAAAAAAGTGTGTTTAAAGTCATTTCTGTGCCTGAAACGGGTCAAAATTGAAGCTTTTGAGTAAGCAAATCTCTGTAAAAATGGCAATTTTGGTCACTGTGAGGGTTTAAAAAGTGGTTATTCAACATGAGGCACGATCCAATTGACATTTTGAATCATTTTTGGTAGAGTCCAAAAAATGAATTTTCGGATGAAAAACGATGACTCCGGACCTGTCGAACGATCCCAAAATGGTCAATATGGATGAAATTTTAACATTTAATCTTTTGACTCTAAATGACTGTTGGATGTGAATTATGACTTTGTCAACTAAAATAAGTGTGTTTAAAGTCATTTCTGTGCCTGAAACGGGTCAAAATTGAAGCTTTTGAGTAAGCAAAACTCTGTCAAAATGGCAATTTTGGTCACTGTGAGGGTTTATAAAGTGGTTATTCAACATGAGGCACGATCCAATTGACATTTTGAATCATTTTTGGTACAGTCCAAAAAATCAATTTTCGGATGAAAAACGATGACTCCGGACCTGTCGAACAATCCCAAAATGGTCAATATGGATGAAATTTTAACATTTAATCTTTTGACTCTAAATGACTGTTGGATGTGAATTATGACTTTGTCAACTAAAATAAGTGTGTTTAAAGTCATTTCTGTGCCTGAAAGGGGTCAAAATTGAAGCTTTTGAGTAAGCAAAACTCTGTAAAAATGGCAATTTTGGTCACTGTGAGGGTTTAAAAAGTGGTTATTCAACATGAGGCACGATCCAATTGACATTTTGAATCATTTTTGGTACAGTCCAAAAAATCAATTTTCGGATGAAAAACGATGACTCCGGACCTGTCGAACGATCCCAAAATGGTTAATATGGATGAAATTTTAACATTTGATCTTTTGACTCTAAATGACTGTTGGATGTGAATTATGACTTTATCAACTAAAATAAGTGTGTTTAAAGTCATTTCTGTGCATGAAACGGGTAAAAATTGAAGCTTTTGAGTAAGCAAAACTCTGTAAAAATGGCAATTTTGGTCACTGTGAGGGTTTAAAAAGTGGTTATTCAACATGAGGCACGATCCAATTGACATTTTGAATCATTTTTGGTACAGTCCAAAAAATCAATTTTCGGATGAAAAACGATGACTCCGGACCTGTCGAACAATCCCAAAATGGTCAATATGGATGAAATTTTAACATTTATTCTTTTGACTCTAAATGACTGTTGGATGTGAATTATGACTTTGTCAACTAAAATAAGTGTGTTTAAAGTCATTTCTGTGCCTGAAACGGGTCAAAATTGAAGCTTTTGAGTAAGCAAAACTCTGTCAAAATGGCAATTTTGGTCACTGTGAGGGTTTAAAAAGTGGTTATTCAACATGAGGCACGATCCAATTGACATTTTAAATCATTTTTGGTTCAGTCCAAAAAATCAATTTTCGGATGAAAAACGATGACTCCGGACCTGTTGAACAATCCCAAAATGGTCAATATGGATGAAATTTTAACATTTAATCTTTTGACTCTAAATGACTGTTGGATGTGAATTATGACTTTGTCAACTAAAATAAGTGTGTTTAAAGTCATTTCTGTGCCTGAAACGGGTCAAAATTGAAGCTTTTGAGTAAGCAAAACTCTGTAAAAATGGCAATTTTGGTCACTGTGAGGGTTTAAAAAGTGGTTATTCAACATGAGGCACGATCCAATTGACATTTTGAATCATTTTTGGTACAGTCCAAAAAATCAATTTTCGGATGAAAAACGATGACTCCGGACCTGTCGAACAATCCCAAAATGGTCAATATGGATGAAATTTTAACATTTAATCTTTTGACTCTAAATGACTGTTGGATGTGAATTATGACTTTGTCAACTAAAATAAGTGTGTTTAAAGTCATTTCTGTGCCTGAAAGGGGTCAAAATTGAAGCTTTTGAGTAAGCAAAACTCTGTAAAAATGGCAATTTTGGTCACTGTGAGGGTTTAAAAAGTGGTTATTCAACATGAGGCACGATCCAATTGACATTTTGAATCATTTTTGGTACAGTCCAAAAAATCAATTTTCGGATGAAAAACGATGACTCCGGACCTGTCGAACGATCCCAAAATGGTTAATATGGATGAAATTTTAACATTTGATCTTTTGACTCTAAATGACTGTTGGATGTGAATTATGACTTTATCAACTAAAATAAGTGTGTTTAAAGTCATTTCTGTGCATGAAACGGGTAAAAATTGAAGCTTTTGAGTAAGCAAAACTCTGTAAAAATGGCAATTTTTGTCACTGTGAGGGTTTAAAAAGTGGTTATTCAACATGAGGCACGATCCAATTGACATTTTGAATCATTTTTGGTACAGTCCAAAAAATCAATTTTCGGATGAAAAACGATGACTCCGGACCTGTCGAACAATCCCAAAATGGTCAATATGGATGAAATTTTAACATTTATTCTTTTGACTCTAAATGACTGTTGGATGTGAATTATGACTTTGTCAACTAAAATAAGTGTGTTTAAAGTCATTTCTGTGCCTGAAACGGGTCAAAATTGAAGCTTTTGAGTAAGCAAAACTCTGTAAAAATGGCAATTTTGGTCACTGTGAGGGTTTAAAAAGTGGTTATTCAACATGAGGCACGATCCAATTGACATTTTGAATCATTTTTGGTTCAGTCCAAAAAATCAATTTTCGGATGAAAAACGATGACTCCGGACCTGTCGAACAATCCCAAAATGGTCAATATGGATGAAATTTTAACATTTAATCTTTTGACTCTAAATGACTGTTGGATGTGAATTATGACTTTGTCAACTAAAATAAGTGTGTTTAAAGTCATTTCTGTGCCTGAAACGGGTCAAAATTGAAGCTTTTGAGTAAGCAAAACTCTGTCAAAATGGCAATTTTGGTCACTGTGAGGGTTTAAAAAGTGGTTATTCAACATGAGGCACGATCCAATTGACATTTTGAATCATTTTTGGTACAGTCCAAAAAATCAATTTTCGGATGAAAAACGATGACTCGGGACCTGTCGAACAATCCCAAAATGGTCAATATGGATGAAATTTTAACATTTATTCTTTTGACTCTAAATGACTGTTGGATGTGAATTATGACTTTGTCAACTAAAATAAGTGTGTTTAAAGTCATTTCTGTGCCTGAAACGGGTCAAAATTGAAGCTTTTGAGTAAGCAAAACTCTGTAAAAATGGCAATTTTGGTCACTGTGAGGGTTTAAAAAGTGGTTATTCAACATGAGGCACGATCCAATTGACATTTTAAATCATTTTTGGTTCAGTCCAAAAAATCAATTTTCGGATGAAAAACGATGACTCCGGACCTGTTGAACAATCCCAAAATGGTCAATATGGATGAAATTTTAACATTTAATCTTTTGACTCTAAATGACTGTTGGATGTGAATTATGACTTTGTCAACTAAAATAAGTGTGTTTAAAGTCATTTCTGTGCCTGAAACGGGTCAAAATTGAAGCTTTTGAGTAAGCAAAACTCTGTAAAAATGGCAATTTTGGTCACTGTGAGGGTTTAAAAAGTGGTTATTCAACATGAGGCACGATCCAATTGACATTTTGAATCATTTTTGGGACAGTCCAAAAAATCAATTTTCGGATGAAAAACGATGACTCCGGACCTGTCGAACAATCCCAAAATGGTCAATATGGATGAAATTTTAACATTTAATCTTTTGACTCTAAATGACTGTTGGATGTGAATTATGACTTTGTCAACTAAAAAAAGTGTGTTTAAAGTCATTTCTGTGCCTGAAACGGGTCAAAATTGAAGCTTTTGAGTAAGCAAATCTCTGTAAAAATGGCAATTTTGGTCACTGTGAGGGTTTAAAAAGTGGTTATTCAACATGAGGCACGATCCAATTGACATTTTGAATCATTTTTGGTACAGTCCAAAAAATCAATTTTCGGATGAAAAACGATGACTCCGGACCTGTCGAACGATCCCAAAATGGTTAATATGGATGAAATTTTAACATTTGATCTTTTGACTCTAAATGACTGTTGGATGTGAATTATGACTTTATCAACTAAAATAAGTGTGTTTAAAGTCATTTCTGTGCATGAAACGGGTAAAAATTGAAGCTTTTGAGTAAGCAAAACTCTGTAAAAATGGCAATTTTTGTCACTGTGAGGGTTTAAAAAGTGGTTATTCAACATGAGGCACGATCCAATTGACATTTTGAATCATTTTTGGTACAGTCCAAAAAATCAATTTTCGGATGAAAAACGATGACTCCGGACCTGTCGAACAATCCCAAAATGGTCAATATGGATGAAATTTTAACATTTATTCTTTTGACTCTAAATGACTGTTGGATGTGAATTATGACTTTGTCAACTAAAATAAGTGTGTTTAAAGTCATTTCTGTGCCTGAAACGGGTCAAAATTGAAGCTTTTGAGTAAGCAAAACTCTGTAAAAATGGCAATTTTGGTCACTGTGAGGGTTTAAAAAGTGGTTATTCAACATGAGGCACGATCCAATTGACATTTTGAATCATTTTTGGTTCAGTCCAAAAAATCAATTTTCGGATGAAAAACGATGACTCCGGACCTGTCGAACAATCCCAAAATGGTCAATATGGATGAAATTTTAACATTTAATCTTTTGACTCTAAATGACTGTTGGATGTGAATTATGACTTTGTCAACTAAAATAAGTGTGTTTAAAGTCATTTCTGTGCCTGAAACGGGTCAAAATTGAAGCTTTTGAGTAAGCAAAACTCTGTCAAAATGGCAATTTTGGTCACTGTGAGGGTTTAAAAAGTGGTTATTCAACATGAGGCACGATCCAATTGACATTTTGAATCATTTTTGGTACAGTCCAAAAAATCAATTTTCGGATGAAAAACGATGACTCGGGACCTGTCGAACAATCCCAAAATGGTCAATATGGATGAAATTTTAACATTTATTCTTTTGACTCTAAATGACTGTTGGATGTGAATTATGACTTTGTCAACTAAAATAAGTGTGTTTAAAGTCATTTCTGTGCCTGAAACGGGTCAAAATTGAAGCTTTTGAGTAAGCAAAACTCTGTAAAAATGGCAATTTTGGTCACTGTGAGGGTTTAAAAAGTGGTTATTCAACATGAGGCACGATCCAATTGACATTTTAAATCATTTTTGGTTCAGTCCAAAAAATCAATTTTCGGATGAAAAACGATGACTCCGGACCTGTTGAACAATCCCAAAATGGTCAATATGGATGAAATTTTAACATTTAATCTTTTGACTCTAAATGACTGTTGGATGTGAATTATGACTTTGTCAACTAAAATAAGTGTGTTTAAAGTCATTTCTGTGCCTGAAACGGGTCAAAATTGAAGCTTTTGAGTAAGCAAAACTCTGTAAAAATGGCAATTTTGGTCACTGTGAGGGTTTAAAAAGTGGTTATTCAACATGAGGCACGATCCAATTGACATTTTGAATCATTTTTGGGACAGTCCAAAAAATCAATTTTCGGATGAAAAACGATGACTCCGGACCTGTCGAACAATCCCAAAATGGTCAATATGGATGAAATTTTAACATTTAATCTTTTGACTCTAAATGACTGTTGGATGTGAATTATGACTTTGTCAACTAAAAAAAGTGTGTTTAAAGTCATTTCTGTGCCTGAAACGGGTCAAAATTGAAGCTTTTGAGTAAGCAAATCTCTGTAAAAATGGCAATTTTGGTCACTGTGAGGGTTTAAAAAGTGGTTATTCAACATGAGGCACGATCCAATTGACATTTTGAATCATTTTTGGTAGAGTCCAAAAAATCAATTTTCGGATGAAAAACGATGACTCCGGACCTGTCGAACGATCCCAAAATGGTCAATATGGATGAAATTTTAACATTTAATCTTTTGACTCTAAATGACTGTTGGATGTGAATTATGACTTTGTCAACTAAAATAAGTGTGTTTAAAGTCATTTCTGTGCCTGAAACGGGTCAAAATTGAAGCTTTTGAGTAAGCAAAACTCTGTCAAAATGGCAATTTTGGTCACTGTGAGGGTTTATAAAGTGGTTATTCAACATGAGGCACGATCCAATTGACATTTTGAATCATTTTTGGTACAGTCCAAAAAATCAATTTTCGGATGAAAAACGATGACTCCGGACCTGTCCAACAATCCCAAAATGGTCAATATGGATGAAATTTTAACATTTAATCTTTTGACTCTAAATGACTGTTGGATGTGAATTATGACTTTGTCAACTAAAATAAGTGTGTTTAAAGTCATTTCTGTGCCTGAAAGGGGTCAAAATTGAAGCTTTTGAGTAAGCAAAACTCTGTAAAAATGGCAATTTTGGTCACTGTGAGGGTTTAAAAAGTGGTTATTCAACATGAGGCACGATCCAATTGACATTTTGAATTATTTTTGGTACAGTCCAAAAAATCAATTTTCGGATGAAAAACGATGACTCGGGACCTGTCGAACAATCCCAAAATGGTCAATATGGATGAAATTTTAACATTTATTCTTTTGACTCTAAATGACTGTTGGATGTGAATTATGACTTTGTCAACTAAAATAAGTGTGTTTAAAGTCATTTCTGTGCCTGAAACGGGTCAAAATTGAAGCTTTTGAGTAAGCAAAACTCTGTAAAAATGGCAATTTTGGTCACTGTGAGGGTTTAAAAAGTGGTTATTCAACATGAGGCACGATCCAATTGACATTTTAAATCATTTTTGGTTCAGTCCAAAAAATCAATTTTCGGATGAAAAACGATGACTCCGGACCTGTTGAACAATCCCAAAATGGTCAATATGGATGAAATTTTAACATTTAATCTTTTGACTCTAAATGACTGTTGGATGTGAATTATGACTTTGTCAACTAAAATAAGTGTGTTTAAAGTCATTTCTGTGCCTGAAACGGGTCAAAATTGAAGCTTTTGAGTAAGCAAAACTCTGTAAAAATGGCAATTTTGGTCACTGTGAGGGTTTAAAAAGTGGTTATTCAACATGAGGCACGATCCAATTGACATTTTGAATCATTTTTGGGACAGTCCAAAAAATCAATTTTCGGATGAAAAACGATGACTCCGGACCTGTCGAACAATCCCAAAATGGTCAATATGGATGAAATTTTAACATTTAATCTTTTGACTCTAAATGACTGTTGGATGTGAATTATGACTTTGTCAACTAAAAAAAGTGTGTTTAAAGTCATTTCTGTGCCTGAAACGGGTCAAAATTGAAGCTTTTGAGTAAGCAAATCTCTGTAAAAATGGCAATTTTGGTCACTGTGAGGGTTTAAAAAGTGGTTATTCAACATGAGGCACGATCCAATTGACATTTTGAATCATTTTTGGTAGAGTCCAAAAAATCAATTTTCGGATGAAAAACGATGACTCCGGACCTGTCGAACGATCCCAAAATGGTCAATATGGATGAAATTTTAACATTTAATCTTTTGACTCTAAATGACTGTTGGATGTGAATTATGACTTTGTCAACTAAAATAAGTGTGTTTAAAGTCATTTCTGTGCCTGAAACGGGTCAAAATTGAAGCTTTTGAGTAAGCAAAACTCTGTCAAAATGGCAATTTTGGTCACTGTGAGGGTTTATAAAGTGGTTATTCAACATGAGGCACGATCCAATTGACATTTTGAATCATTTTTGGTACAGTCCAAAAAATCAATTTTCGGATGAAAAACGATGACTCCGGACCTGTCCAACAATCCCAAAATGGTCAATATGGATGAAATTTTAACATTTAATCTTTTGACTCTAAATGACTGTTGGATGTGAATTATGACTTTGTCAACTAAAATAAGTGTGTTTAAAGTCATTTCTGTGCCTGAAAGGGGTCAAAATTGAAGCTTTTGAGTAAGCAAAACTCTGTAAAAATGGCAATTTTGGTCACTGTGAGGGTTTAAAAAGTGGTTATTCAACATGAGGCACGATCCAATTGACATTTTGAATCATTTTTGGTAGAGTCCAAAAAATGAATTTTCGGATGAAAAACGATGACTCCGGACCTGTCGAACGATCCCAAAATGGTCAATATGGATGAAATTTTAACATTTAATCTTTTGACTCTAAATGACTGTTGGATGTGAATTATGACTTTGTCAACTAAAATAAGTGTGTTTAAAGTCATTTCTGTGCCTGAAACGGGTCAAAATTGAAGCTTTTGAGTAAGCAAAACTCTGTCAAAATGGCAATTTTGGTCACTGTGAGGGTTTATAAAGTGGTTATTCAACATGAGGCACGATCCAATTGACATTTTGAATCATTTTTGGTACAGTCCAAAAAATCAATTTTCGGATGAAAAACGATGACTCCGGACCTGTCGAACGATCCCAAAATGGTTAATATGGATGAAATTTTAACATTTGATCTTTTGACTCTAAATGACTGTTGGATGTGAATTATGACTTTATCAACTAAAATAAGTGTGTTTAAAGTCATTTCTGTGCATGAAACGGGTAAAAATTGAAGCTTTTGAGTAAGCAAAACTCTGTAAAAATGGCAATTTTGGTCACTGTGAGGGTTTAAAAAGTGGTTATTCAACATGAGGCACGATCCAATTGACATTTTGAATCATTTTTGGTACAGTCCAAAAAATCAATTTTCGGATGAAAAACGATGACTCCGGACCTGTCGAACAATCCCAAAATGGTCAATATGGATGAAATTTTAACATTTATTCTTTTGACTCTAAATGACTGTTGGATGTGAATTATGACTTTGTCAACTAAAATAAGTGTGTTTAAAGTCATTTCTGTGCCTGAAACGGGTCAAAATTGAAGCTTTTGAGTAAGCAAAACTCTGTCAAAATGGCAATTTTGGTCACTGTGAGGGTTTAAAAAGTGGTTATTCAACATGAGGCACGATCCAATTGACATTTTAAATCATTTTTGGTTCAGTCCAAAAAATCAATTTTCGGATGAAAAACGATGACTCCGGACCTGTTGAACAATCCCAAAATGGTCAATATGGATGAAATTTTAACATTTAATCTTTTGACTCTAAATGACTGTTGGATGTGAATTATGACTTTGTCAACTAAAATAAGTGTGTTTAAAGTCATTTCTGTGCCTGAAACGGGTCAAAATTGAAGCTTTTGAGTAAGCAAAACTCTGTAAAAATGGCAATTTTGGTCACTGTGAGGGTTTAAAAAGTGGTTATTCAACATGAGGCACGATCCAATTGACATTTTGAATCATTTTTGGTACAGTCCAAAAAATCAATTTTCGGATGAAAAACGATGACTCCGGACCTGTCGAACAATCCCAAAATGGTCAATATGGATGAAATTTTAACATTTAATCTTTTGACTCTAAATGACTGTTGGATGTGAATTATGACTTTGTCAACTAAAATAAGTGTGTTTAAAGTCATTTCTGTGCCTGAAAGGGGTCAAAATTGAAGCTTTTGAGTAAGCAAAACTCTGTAAAAATGGCAATTTTGGTCACTGTGAGGGTTTAAAAAGTGGTTATTCAACATGAGGCACGATCCAATTGACATTTTGAATCATTTTTGGTACAGTCCAAAAAATCAATTTTCGGATGAAAAACGATGACTCCGGACCTGTCGAACGATCCCAAAATGGTTAATATGGATGAAATTTTAACATTTGATCTTTTGACTCTAAATGACTGTTGGATGTGAATTATGACTTTATCAACTAAAATAAGTGTGTTTAAAGTCATTTCTGTGCATGAAACGGGTAAAAATTGAAGCTTTTGAGTAAGCAAAACTCTGTAAAAATGGCAATTTTGGTCACTGTGAGGGTTTAAAAAGTGGTTATTCAACATGAGGCACGATCCAATTGACATTTTGAATCATTTTTGGTACAGTCCAAAAAATCAATTTTCGGATGAAAAACGATGACTCCGGACCTGTCGAACAATCCCAAAATGGTCAATATGGATGAAATTTTAACATTTATTCTTTTGACTCTAAATGACTGTTGGATGTGAATTATGACTTTGTCAACTAAAATAAGTGTGTTTAAAGTCATTTCTGTGCCTGAAACGGGTCAAAATTGAAGCTTTTGAGTAAGCAAAACTCTGTAAAAATGGCAATTTTGGTCACTGTGAGGGTTTAAAAAGTGGTTATTCAACATGAGGCACGATCCAATTGACATTTTGAATCATTTTTGGTTCAGTCCAAAAAATCAATTTTCGGATGAAAAACGATGACTCCGGACCTGTCGAACAATCCCAAAATGGTCAATATGGATGAAATTTTAACATTTAATCTTTTGACTCTAAATGACTGTTGGATGTGAATTATGACTTTGTCAACTAAAATAAGTGTGTTTAAAGTCATTTCTGTGCCTGAAACGGGTCAAAATTGAAGCTTTTGAGTAAGCAAAACTCTGTCAAAATGGCAATTTTGGTCACTGTGAGGGTTTAAAAAGTGGTTATTCAACATGAGGCACGATCCAATTGACATTTTGAATCATTTTTGGTACAGTCCAAAAAATCAATTTTCGGATGAAAAACGATGACTCGGGACCTGTCGAACAATCCCAAAATGGTCAATATGGATGAAATTTTAACATTTATTCTTTTGACTCTAAATGACTGTTGGATGTGAATTATGACTTTGTCAACTAAAATAAGTGTGTTTAAAGTCATTTCTGTGCCTGAAACGGGTCAAAATTGAAGCTTTTGAGTAAGCAAAACTCTGTAAAAATGGCAATTTTGGTCACTGTGAGGGTTTAAAAAGTGGTTATTCAACATGAGGCACGATCCAATTGACATTTTAAATCATTTTTGGTTCAGTCCAAAAAATCAATTTTCGGATGAAAAACGATGACTCCGGACCTGTTGAACAATCCCAAAATGGTCAATATGGATGAAATTTTAACATTTAATCTTTTGACTCTAAATGACTGTTGGATGTGAATTATGACTTTGTCAACTAAAATAAGTGTGTTTAAAGTCATTTCTGTGCCTGAAACGGGTCAAAATTGAAGCTTTTGAGTAAGCAAAACTCTGTAAAAATGGCAATTTTGGTCACTGTGAGGGTTTAAAAAGTGGTTATTCAACATGAGGCACGATCCAATTGACATTTTGAATCATTTTTGGGACAGTCCAAAAAATCAATTTTCGGATGAAAAACGATGACTCCGGACCTGTCGAACAATCCCAAAATGGTCAATATGGATGAAATTTTAACATTTAATCTTTTGACTCTAAATGACTGTTGGATGTGAATTATGACTTTGTCAACTAAAAAAAGTGTGTTTAAAGTCATTTCTGTGCCTGAAACGGGTCAAAATTGAAGCTTTTGAGTAAGCAAATCTCTGTAAAAATGGCAATTTTGGTCACTGTGAGGGTTTAAAAAGTGGTTATTCAACATGAGGCACGATCCAATTGACATTTTGAATCATTTTTGGTAGAGTCCAAAAAATCAATTTTCGGATGAAAAACGATGACTCCGGACCTGTCGAACGATCCCAAAATGGTCAATATGGATGAAATTTTAACATTTAATCTTTTGACTCTAAATGACTGTTGGATGTGAATTATGACTTTGTCAACTAAAATAAGTGTGTTTAAAGTCATTTCTGTGCCTGAAACGGGTCAAAATTGAAGCTTTTGAGTAAGCAAAACTCTGTCAAAATGGCAATTTTGGTCACTGTGAGGGTTTATAAAGTGGTTATTCAACATGAGGCACGATCCAATTGACATTTTGAATCATTTTTGGTACAGTCCAAAAAATCAATTTTCGGATGAAAAACGATGACTCCGGACCTGTCCAACAATCCCAAAATGGTCAATATGGATGAAATTTTAACATTTAATCTTTTAACTCTAAATGACTGTTGGATGTGAATTATGACTTTGTCAACTAAAATAAGTGTGTTTAAAGTCATTTCTGTGCCTGAAAGGGGTCAAAATTGAAGCTTTTGAGTAAGCAAAACTCTGTAAAAATGGCAATTTTGGTCACTGTGAGGGTTTAAAAAGTGGTTATTCAACATGAGGCACGATCCAATTGACATTTTGAATCATTTTTGGTACAGTCCAAAAAATCAATTTTCGGATGAAAAACGATGACTCCGGACCTGTCGAACGATCCCAAAATGGTTAATATGGATGAAATTTTAACATTTGATCTTTTGACTCTAAATGACTGTTGGATGTGAATTATGACTTTATCAACTAAAATAAGTGTGTTTAAAGTCATTTCTGTGCATGAAACGGGTAAAAATTGAAGCTTTTGAGTAAGCAAAACTCTGTAAAAATGGCAATTTTGGTCACTGTGAGGGTTTAAAAAGTGGTTATTCAACATGAGGCACGATCCAATTGACATTTTGAATCATTTTTGGTACAGTACAAAAAATCAATTTTCGGATGAAAAACGATGACTCCGGACCTGTCGAACAATCCCAAAATGGACAATATGGATGAAATTTTAACATATAATCTTTTGACTCTAAATGACTGTTGGATGTGAATTATGACTTTGTCAACTAAAATAAGTGTGTTTAAAGTCATTTCTGTGCCTGAAACGGGTCAAAATTGAAGCTTTTGAGTAAGCAAAACTCTGTAAAAATGGCAATTTTGGTCACTGTGAGGGTTTAAAAAGTGGCTATTTAACATGAGGCACGATCCAATTGACATTTTGAATCATTTTTGGTACAGTCCAAAAAATCAATTTTCGGATGAAAAACGATGACTCCGGACCTGTCGAACGATCCCAAAATGGTCAATATGGATGAAATTTTAACATTTAATAGTTTGACTCTAAATGACTGTTGGATGTGAATTATGACTTTGTCAACTAAAATAAGTGTGTTTAAAGTCATTTCTGTGCCTGAAACGGGTCAAAATTGATGCTTTTGAGTAAGAAAAACTCTGTAAAAATGCCAATTTTGGTCACTGTGAGGGTTTAAAAAGTGGTTATTCAACATGAGGCACGATCCAATTGACATTTTGAATCATTTTTGGTACAGTCCAAAAAATCAATTTTCGGATGAAAAACGATGACTCCGGACCTGTCGAACAATCCCAAAATGGTCAATATGGATGAAATTTTAACATTTATTCTTTTGACTCTAAATGACTGTTGGATGTGAATTATGACTTTGTCAACTAAAATAAGTGTGTTTAAAGTCATTTCTGTGCCTGAAACGGGTCAAAATTGAAGCTTTTGAGTAAGCAAAACTCTGTAAAAATGGCAATTTTGGTCACTGTGAGGGTTTAAAAAGTGGTTATTCAACATGAGGCACGATCCAATTGACATTTTAAATCATTTTTGGTTCAGTCCAAAAAATCAATTTTCGGATGAAAAACGATGACTCCGGACCTGTTGAACAATCCCAAAATGGTCAATATGGATGAAATTTTAACATTTAATCTTTTGACTCTAAATGACTGTTGGATGTGAATTATGACTTTGTCAACTAAAATAAGTGTGTTTAAAGTCATTTCTGTGCCTGAAACGGGTCAAAATTGAAGCTTTTGAGTAAGCAAAACTCTGTAAAAATGGCAATTTTGGTCACTGTGAGGGTTTAAAAAGTGGTTATTCAACATGAGGCACGATCCAATTGACATTTTGAATCATTTTTGGGACAGTCCAAAAAATCAATTTTCGGATGAAAAACGATGACTCCGGACCTGTCGAACAATCCCAAAATGGTCAATATGGATGAAATTTTAACATTTAATCTTTTGACTCTAAATGACTGTTGGATGTGAATTATGACTTTGTCAACTAAAAAAAGTGTGTTTAAAGTCATTTCTGTGCCTGAAACGGGTCAAAATTGAAGCTTTTGAGTAAGCAAATCTCTGTAAAAATGGCAATTTTGGTCACTGTGAGGGTTTAAAAAGTGGTTATTCAACATGAGGCACGATCCAATTGACATTTTGAATCATTTTTGGTAGAGTCCAAAAAATGAATTTTCGGATGAAAAACGATGACTCCGGACCTGTCGAACGATCCCAAAATGGTCAATATGGATGAAATTTTAACATTTAATCTTTTGACTCTAAATGACTGTTGGATGTGAATTATGACTTTGTCAACTAAAATAAGTGTGTTTAAAGTCATTTCTGTGCCTGAAACGGGTCAAAATTGAAGCTTTTGAGTAAGCAAAACTCTGTCAAAATGGCAATTTTGGTCACTGTGAGGGTTTATAAAGTGGTTATTCAACATGAGGCACGATCCAATTGACATTTTGAATCATTTTTGGTACAGTCCAAAAAATCAATTTTCGGATGAAAAACGATGACTCCGGACCTGTCGAACAATCCCAAAATGGTCAATATGGATGAAATTTTAACATTTAATCTTTTGACTCTAAATGACTGTTGGATGTGAATTATGACTTTGTCAACTAAAATAAGTGTGTTTAAAGTCATTTCTGTGCCTGAAAGGGGTCAAAATTGAAGCTTTTGAGTAAGCAAAACTCTGTAAAAATGGCAATTTTGGTCACTGTGAGGGTTTAAAAAGTGGTTATTCAACATGAGGCACGATCCAATTGACATTTTGAATCATTTTTGGTACAGTCCAAAAAATCAATTTTCGGATGAAAAACGATGACTCCGGACCTGTCGAACGATCCCAAAATGGTTAATATGGATGAAATTTTAACATTTGATCTTTTGACTCTAAATGACTGTTGGATGTGAATTATGACTTTATCAACTAAAATAAGTGTGTTTAAAGTCATTTCTGTGCATGAAACGGGTAAAAATTGAAGCTTTTGAGTAAGCAAAACTCTGTAAAAATGGCAATTTTGGTCACTGTGAGGGTTTAAAAAGTGGTTATTCAACATGAGGCACGATCCAATTGACATTTTGAATCATTTTTGGTACAGTCCAAAAAATCAATTTTCGGATGAAAAACGATGACTCCGGACCTGTCGAACAATCCCAAAATGGTCAATATGGATGAAATTTTAACATTTATTCTTTTGACTCTAAATGACTGTTGGATGTGAATTATGACTTTGTCAACTAAAATAAGTGTGTTTAAAGTCATTTCTGTGCCTGAAACGGGTCAAAATTGAAGCTTTTGAGTAAGCAAAACTCTGTCAAAATGGCAATTTTGGTCACTGTGAGGGTTTAAAAAGTGGTTATTCAACATGAGGCACGATCCAATTGACATTTTAAATCATTTTTGGTTCAGTCCAAAAAATCAATTTTCGGATGAAAAACGATGACTCCGGACCTGTTGAACAATCCCAAAATGGTCAATATGGATGAAATTTTAACATTTAATCTTTTGACTCTAAATGACTGTTGGATGTGAATTATGACTTTGTCAACTAAAATAAGTGTGTTTAAAGTCATTTCTGTGCCTGAAACGGGTCAAAATTGAAGCTTTTGAGTAAGCAAAACTCTGTAAAAATGGCAATTTTGGTCACTGTGAGGGTTTAAAAAGTGGTTATTCAACATGAGGCACGATCCAATTGACATTTTGAATCATTTTTGGTACAGTCCAAAAAATCAATTTTCGGATGAAAAACGATGACTCCGGACCTGTCGAACAATCCCAAAATGGTCAATATGGATGAAATTTTAACATTTAATCTTTTGACTCTAAATGACTGTTGGATGTGAATTATGACTTTGTCAACTAAAATAAGTGTGTTTAAAGTCATTTCTGTGCCTGAAAGGGGTCAAAATTGAAGCTTTTGAGTAAGCAAAACTCTGTAAAAATGGCAATTTTGGTCACTGTGAGGGTTTAAAAAGTGGTTATTCAACATGAGGCACGATCCAATTGACATTTTGAATCATTTTTGGTACAGTCCAAAAAATCAATTTTCGGATGAAAAACGATGACTCCGGACCTGTCGAACGATCCCAAAATGGTTAATATGGATGAAATTTTAACATTTGATCTTTTGACTCTAAATGACTGTTGGATGTGAATTATGACTTTATCAACTAAAATAAGTGTGTTTAAAGTCATTTCTGTGCATGAAACGGGTAAAAATTGAAGCTTTTGAGTAAGCAAAACTCTGTAAAAATGGCAATTTTTGTCACTGTGAGGGTTTAAAAAGTGGTTATTCAACATGAGGCACGATCCAATTGACATTTTGAATCATTTTTGGTACAGTCCAAAAAATCAATTTTCGGATGAAAAACGATGACTCCGGACCTGTCGAACAATCCCAAAATGGTCAATATGGATGAAATTTTAACATTTATTCTTTTGACTCTAAATGACTGTTGGATGTGAATTATGACTTTGTCAACTAAAATAAGTGTGTTTAAAGTCATTTCTGTGCCTGAAACGGGTCAAAATTGAAGCTTTTGAGTAAGCAAAACTCTGTAAAAATGGCAATTTTGGTCACTGTGAGGGTTTAAAAAGTGGTTATTCAACATGAGGCACGATCCAATTGACATTTTGAATCATTTTTGGTTCAGTCCAAAAAATCAATTTTCGGATGAAAAACGATGACTCCGGACCTGTCGAACAATCCCAAAATGGTCAATATGGATGAAATTTTAACATTTAATCTTTTGACTCTAAATGACTGTTGGATGTGAATTATGACTTTGTCAACTAAAATAAGTGTGTTTAAAGTCATTTCTGTGCCTGAAACGGGTCAAAATTGAAGCTTTTGAGTAAGCAAAACTCTGTCAAAATGGCAATTTTGGTCACTGTGAGGGTTTAAAAAGTGGTTATTCAACATGAGGCACGATCCAATTGACATTTTGAATCATTTTTGGTACAGTCCAAAAAATCAATTTTCGGATGAAAAACGATGACTCGGGACCTGTCGAACAATCCCAAAATGGTCAATATGGATGAAATTTTAACATTTATTCTTTTGACTCTAAATGACTGTTGGATGTGAATTATGACTTTGTCAACTAAAATAAGTGTGTTTAAAGTCATTTCTGTGCCTGAAACGGGTCAAAATTGAAGCTTTTGAGTAAGCAAAACTCTGTAAAAATGGCAATTTTGGTCACTGTGAGGGTTTAAAAAGTGGTTATTCAACATGAGGCACGATCCAATTGACATTTTAAATCATTTTTGGTTCAGTCCAAAAAATCAATTTTCGGATGAAAAACGATGACTCCGGACCTGTTGAACAATCCCAAAATGGTCAATATGGATGAAATTTTAACATTTAATCTTTTGACTCTAAATGACTGTTGGATGTGAATTATGACTTTGTCAACTAAAATAAGTGTGTTTAAAGTCATTTCTGTGCCTGAAACGGGTCAAAATTGAAGCTTTTGAGTAAGCAAAACTCTGTAAAAATGGCAATTTTGGTCACTGTGAGGGTTTAAAAAGTGGTTATTCAACATGAGGCACGATCCAATTGACATTTTGAATCATTTTTGGGACAGTCCAAAAAATCAATTTTCGGATGAAAAACGATGACTCCGGACCTGTCGAACAATCCCAAAATGGTCAATATGGATGAAATTTTAACATTTAATCTTTTGACTCTAAATGACTGTTGGATGTGAATTATGACTTTGTCAACTAAAAAAAGTGTGTTTAAAGTCATTTCTGTGCCTGAAACGGGTCAAAATTGAAGCTTTTGAGTAAGCAAATCTCTGTAAAAATGGCAATTTTGGTCACTGTGAGGGTTTAAAAAGTGGTTATTCAACATGAGGCACGATCCAATTGACATTTTGAATCATTTTTGGTACAGTCCAAAAAATCAATTTTCGGATGAAAAACGATGACTCCGGACCTGTCGAACGATCCCAAAATGGTTAATATGGATGAAATTTTAACATTTGATCTTTTGACTCTAAATGACTGTTGGATGTGAATTATGACTTTATCAACTAAAATAAGTGTGTTTAAAGTCATTTCTGTGCATGAAACGGGTAAAAATTGAAGCTTTTGAGTAAGCAAAACTCTGTAAAAATGGCAATTTTTGTCACTGTGAGGGTTTAAAAAGTGGTTATTCAACATGAGGCACGATCCAATTGACATTTTGAATCATTTTTGGTACAGTCCAAAAAATCAATTTTCGGATGAAAAACGATGACTCCGGACCTGTCGAACAATCCCAAAATGGTCAATATGGATGAAATTTTAACATTTATTCTTTTGACTCTAAATGACTGTTGGATGTGAATTATGACTTTGTCAACTAAAATAAGTGTGTTTAAAGTCATTTCTGTGCCTGAAACGGGTCAAAATTGAAGCTTTTGAGTAAGCAAAACTCTGTAAAAATGGCAATTTTGGTCACTGTGAGGGTTTAAAAAGTGGTTATTCAACATGAGGCACGATCCAATTGACATTTTGAATCATTTTTGGTTCAGTCCAAAAAATCAATTTTCGGATGAAAAACGATGACTCCGGACCTGTCGAACAATCCCAAAATGGTCAATATGGATGAAATTTTAACATTTAATCTTTTGACTCTAAATGACTGTTGGATGTGAATTATGACTTTGTCAACTAAAATAAGTGTGTTTAAAGTCATTTCTGTGCCTGAAACGGGTCAAAATTGAAGCTTTTGAGTAAGCAAAACTCTGTCAAAATGGCAATTTTGGTCACTGTGAGGGTTTAAAAAGTGGTTATTCAACATGAGGCACGATCCAATTGACATTTTGAATCATTTTTGGTACAGTCCAAAAAATCAATTTTCGGATGAAAAACGATGACTCGGGACCTGTCGAACAATCCCAAAATGGTCAATATGGATGAAATTTTAACATTTATTCTTTTGACTCTAAATGACTGTTGGATGTGAATTATGACTTTGTCAACTAAAATAAGTGTGTTTAAAGTCATTTCTGTGCCTGAAACGGGTCAAAATTGAAGCTTTTGAGTAAGCAAAACTCTGTAAAAATGGCAATTTTGGTCACTGTGAGGGTTTAAAAAGTGGTTATTCAACATGAGGCACGATCCAATTGACATTTTAAATCATTTTTGGTTCAGTCCAAAAAATCAATTTTCGGATGAAAAACGATGACTCCGGACCTGTTGAACAATCCCAAAATGGTCAATATGGATGAAATTTTAACATTTAATCTTTTGACTCTAAATGACTGTTGGATGTGAATTATGACTTTGTCAACTAAAATAAGTGTGTTTAAAGTCATTTCTGTGCCTGAAACGGGTCAAAATTGAAGCTTTTGAGTAAGCAAAACTCTGTAAAAATGGCAATTTTGGTCACTGTGAGGGTTTAAAAAGTGGTTATTCAACATGAGGCACGATCCAATTGACATTTTGAATCATTTTTGGGACAGTCCAAAAAATCAATTTTCGGATGAAAAACGATGACTCCGGACCTGTCGAACAATCCCAAAATGGTCAATATGGATGAAATTTTAACATTTAATCTTTTGACTCTAAATGACTGTTGGATGTGAATTATGACTTTGTCAACTAAAAAAAGTGTGTTTAAAGTCATTTCTGTGCCTGAAACGGGTCAAAATTGAAGCTTTTGAGTAAGCAAATCTCTGTAAAAATGGCAATTTTGGTCACTGTGAGGGTTTAAAAAGTGGTTATTCAACATGAGGCACGATCCAATTGACATTTTGAATCATTTTTGGTAGAGTCCAAAAAATCAATTTTCGGATGAAAAACGATGACTCCGGACCTGTCGAACGATCCCAAAATGGTCAATATGGATGAAATTTTAACATTTAATCTTTTGACTCTAAATGACTGTTGGATGTGAATTATGACTTTGTCAACTAAAATAAGTGTGTTTAAAGTCATTTCTGTGCCTGAAACGGGTCAAAATTGAAGCTTTTGAGTAAGCAAAACTCTGTCAAAATGGCAATTTTGGTCACTGTGAGGGTTTATAAAGTGGTTATTCAACATGAGGCACGATCCAATTGACATTTTGAATCATTTTTGGTACAGTCCAAAAAATCAATTTTCGGATGAAAAACGATGACTCCGGACCTGTCCAACAATCCCAAAATGGTCAATATGGATGAAATTTTAACATTTAATCTTTTGACTCTAAATGACTGTTGGATGTGAATTATGACTTTGTCAACTAAAATAAGTGTGTTTAAAGTCATTTCTGTGCCTGAAAGGGGTCAAAATTGAAGCTTTTGAGTAAGCAAAACTCTGTAAAAATGGCAATTTTGGTCACTGTGAGGGTTTAAAAAGTGGTTATTCAACATGAGGCACGATCCAATTGACATTTTGAATTATTTTTGGTACAGTCCAAAAAATCAATTTTCGGATGAAAAACGATGACTCCGGACCTGTCGAACGATCCCAAAATGGTTAATATGGATGAAATTTTAACATTTGATCTTTTGACTCTAAATGACTGTTGGATGTGAATTATGACTTTATCAACTAAAATAAGTGTGTTTAAAGTCATTTCTGTGCATGAAACGGGTAAAAATTGAAGCTTTTGAGTAAGCAAAACTCTGTAAAAATGGCAATTTTGGTCACTGTGAGGGTTTAAAAAGTGGTTATTCAACATGAGGCACGATCCAATTGACATTTTGAATCATTTTTGGTACAGTACAAAAAATCAATTTTCGGATGAAAAACGATGACTCCGGACCTGTCGAACGATCCCAAAATGGTCAATATGGATGAAATTTTAACATTTAATCTTTTGACTCTAAATGACTGTTGGATGTGAATTATGACTTTGTCAACTAAAATAAGTGTGTTTAAAGTCATTTCTGTGCCTGAAACGGGTCAAAATTGAAGCTTTTGAGTAAGCAAAACTCTGTAAAAATGGCAATTTTGGTCACTGTGAGGGTTTAAAAAGTGGTTATTCAACATGAGGCATGATCCAATTGACATTTTGAATCATTTTTGGTGCAGTCCAAAAAATCAATTTTCGGATGAAAAACGATGACTCCGGACCTGTCGAACAATCCCAAAATGGACAATATGGATGAAATTTTAACATATAATCTTTTGACTCTAAATGACTGTTGGATGTGAATTATGACTTTGTCAACTAAAATAAGTGTGTTTAAAGTCATTTCTGTGCCTGAAACGGGTCAAAATTGAAGCTTTTGAGTAAGCAAAACTCTGTAAAAATGGCAATTTTGGTCACTGTGAGGGTTTAAAAAGTGGCTATTCAACATGAGGCACGATCCAATTGACATTTTGAATCATTTTTGGTACAGTCCAAAAAATCAATTTTCGGATGAAAAACGATGACTCCGGACCTGTCGAACGATCCCAAAATGGTCAATATGGATGAAATTTTAACATTTAATAGTTTGACTCTAAATGACTGTTGGATGTGAATTATGACTTTGTCAACTAAAATAAGTGTGTTTAAAGTCATTTCTGTGCCTGAAACGGGTCAAAATTGATGCTTTTGAGTAAGAAAAACTCTGTAAAAATGCCAATTTTGGTCACTGTGAGGGTTTAAAAAGTGGTTATTCAACATGAGGCACGATCCAATTGACATTTTGAATCATTTTTAGTACAGTCCAAAAAATAAATTTTCGGATGAAAAACGATGACTCCGGACCTGTCGAACAATCCCAAAATGGTCAATATGGATGAAATTTTAACATTTAATCTTTTGACTCTAAATGACTGTTGGATGTGAATTATGACTTTGTCAACTAAAATAAGTGTGTTTAAAGTCATTTCTGTGCCTGAAACGGGTCAAAATTGAAGCTTTTGAGTAAGCAAAACTCTGTAAAAATGGCAATTTTGGTCACTGTGAGGGTTTAAAAAGTGGTTATTCAACATGAGGCACGATCCAATTGACATTTTGAATCATTTTTGGTACAGTCCAAAAAATCAATTTTCGGATGAAAAACGATGACTCCGGACCTGTCGAACGATCCCAAAATGGTTAATATGGATGAAATTTTAACATTTGATCTTTTGACTCTAAATGACTGTTGGATGTGAATTATGACTTTTTCAACTAAAATAAGTGTGTTTAAAGTCATTTCTGTGCATGAAACGGGTAAAAATTGAAGCTTTTGAGTAAGCAAAACTCTGTAAAAATGGCAATTTTGGTCACTGTGAGGGTTTAAAAAGTGGTTATTCAACATGAGGCACGATCCAATTGACATTTTGAATCATTTTTGGTACAGTACAAAAAAACAATTTTCGGATGAAAAACGATGACTCCGGACCTGTCGAACGATCCCAAAATGGTCAATATGGATGAAATTTTAACATTTAATCTTTTGACTCTAAATGACTGTTGGATGTGAATTATGACTTTGTCAACTAAAATAAGTGTGTTTAAAGTCATTTCTGTGCCTGAAACGGGTCAAAATTGAAGCTTTTGAGTAAGCAAAACTCTGTCAAAATGGCAATTTTGGTCACTGTGAGGGTTTAAAAAGTGGTTATTCAACATGAGGCACGATCCAATTGACATTTTGAATCATTTTTGGTACAGTCCAAAAAATCAATTTTCGGATGAAAAACGATGACTCCGGACCTGTCGAACAATCCCAAAATGGTCAATATGGATGAAATTTTAACATTTATTCTTTTGACTCTAAATGACTGTTGGATGTGAATTATGACTTTGTCAACTAAAATAAGTGTGTTTAAAGTCATTTCTGTGCCTGAAACGGGTCAAAATTGAAGCTTTTGAGTAAGCAAAACTCTGTAAAAATGGCAATTTTGGTCACTGTGAGGGTTTAAAAAGTGGTTATTCAACATGAGGCACGATCCAATTGACATTTTGAATCATTTTTGGTTCAGTCCAAAAAATCTATTTTCGGATGAAAAACGATGACTCCGGACCTGTCGAACAATCCCAAAATGGTCAATATGGATGAAATTTTAACATTTAATCTTTTGACTCTAAATGACTGTTGGATGTGAATTATGACTTTGTCAACTAAAATAAGTGTGTTTAAAGTCATTTCTGTGCCTGAAACGGGTCAAAATTGAAGCTTTTGAGTAAGCAAAACTCTGTAAAAATGGCAATTTTGGTCACTGTGAGGGTTTAAAAAGTGGTTATTCAACATGAGGCACGATCCAATTGACATTTTGAATCATTTTTGGGACAGTCCAAAAAATCAATTTTCGGATGAAAAACGATGACTCCGGACCTGTCGAACAATCCCAAAATGGTCAATATGGATGAAATTTTAACATTTAATCTTTTGACTCTAAATGACTGTTGGATGTGAATTATGACTTTCTCAACTAAAAAAAGTGTGTTTAAAGTCATTTCTGTGCCTGAAACGGGTCAAAATTAAAGCTTTTGAGTAAGCAAATCTCTGTAAAAATGGCAATTTTGGTCACTGTGAGGGTTTAAAAAGTGGTTATTCAACATGAGGCACGATCTAATTGACATTTTGAATCATTTTTGGTACAGTCCAAAAAATCAATTTTCGGATGAAAAACGATGACTCCGGACCTGTCGAACGATCCCAAAATGGTCAATATGGATGAAATTTTAACATTTAATCTTTTGACTCTAAATGACTGTTGGATATGAATTATGACTTTGTCAACTAAAATAAGTGTGTTTAAAGTCATTTCTGTGCCTGAAACGGGTCAAAATTGAAGCTTTTGAGTAAGCAAAACTCTGTAAAAATGGCAATTTTGGTCACTGTGAGGGTTTATATAGTGGTTATTCAACATGAGGCACGATCCAATTGACATTTTGAATCATTTTTGGTACAGTCCAAAAAATCCATTTTCGGATGAAAAACGATGACTCCGGACCTGTCGAACAATCCCAAAATGGTCAATATGGATGAAATTTTAACATTTAATCTTTTGACTCTAAATGACTGTTGGATGTGAATTATGACTTTGTCAACTAAAATAAGTGTGTTTAAAGTCATTTCTGTGCCTGAAAGGGGTCAAAATTGAAGCTTTTGAGTAAGCAAAACTCTGTAAAAATGGCAATTTTGGTCACTGTGAGGGTTTAAAAAGTGGTTATTCAACATGAGGCACGATCCAATTGACATTTTGAATCATTTTTGGTACAGTCCAAAAAATCAATTTTCGGATGAAAAACGATGACTCCGGACCTGTCGAACGATCCCAAAATGGTTAATATGGATGAAATTTTAACATTTGATCTTTTGACTCTAAATGACTGTTGGATGTGAATTATGACTTTATCAACTAAAATAAGTGTGTTTAAAGTCATTTCTGTGCATGAAACGGGTAAAAATTGAAGCTTTTGAGTAAGCAAAACTCTGTAAAAATGGCAATTTTGGTCACTGTGAGGGTTTAAAAAGTGGTTATTCAACATGAGGCACGATCCAATTGACATTTTGAATCATTTTTGGTACAGTACAAAAAATCAATTTTCGGATGAAAAACGATGACTCCGGACCTGTCGAACGATCCCAAAATGGTCAATATGGATGAAATTTTAACATTTAATCTTTTGACTCTAAATGACTGTTGGATGTGAATTATGACTTTGTCAACTAAAATAAGTGTGTTTAAAGTCATTTCTGTGCCTGAAACGGGTCAAAATTGAAGCTTTTGAGTAAGCAAAACTCTGTAAAAATGGCAATTTTGGTCACTGTGAGGGTTTAAAAAGTGGTTATTCAACATGAGGCATGATCCAATTGACATTTGGAATCATTTTTGGTACAGTCCAAAAAATCAATTTTCGGATGAAAAACGATGACTCCGGACCTGTCGAACAATCCCAAAATGGACAATATGGATGAAATTTTAACATATAATCTTTTGACTCTAAATGACTGTTGGATGTGAATTATGACTTTGTCAACTAAAAAAAGTGTGTTTAAAGTCATTTCTGTGCCTGAAACGGGTCAAAATTAAAGCTTTTGAGTAAGCAAATCTCTGTAAAAATGGCAATTTTGGTCACTGTGAGGGTTTAAAAAGTGGTTATTCAACATGAGGCATGATCTAATTGACATTTTGAATCATTTTTGGTACAGTCCAAAAAATCAATTTTCGGATGAAAAACGATGACTCCGGACCTGTCGAACGATCCCAAAATGGTCAATATGGATGAAATTTTAACATTTAATCTTTTGACTCTAAATGACTGTTGGATGTGAATTATGACTTTGTCAACTAAAATAAGTGTGTTTAAAGTCATTTCTGTGCCTGAAACGGGTCAAAATTGAAGCTTTTGAGTAAGCAAAACTCTGCAAAAATGGCAATTTTGGTCACTGTGAGGGTTTAAAAAGTGGTTATTCAACATGAGGCACGATCCAATTGACATTTTGAATCATTTTTGGTACAGTCCAAAAAATCAATTTTCGGATGAAAAACGATGACTCTGGACCTGTCGAACAATCCCAAAATGGTCAATATGGATGAAATTTTAACATATAATCTTTTGACTCTAAATGACTGTTGGATGTGAATTATGACTTTGTCAACTAAAAAAAGTGTGTTTAAAGTCATTTCTGTGCCTGAAACGGGTCAAAATTGAAGCTTTTGAGTAAGCAAATCTCTGTAAAAATGGCAATTTTGGTCACTGTGAGGGTTTAAAAAGTGGTTATTCAACATGAGGCACGATCCAATTGACATTTTGAATCATTTTTGGTAGAGTCCAAAAAATCAATTTTCGGATGAAAAACGATGACTCCGGACCTGTCGAACGATCCCAAAATGGTCAATATGGATGAAATTCTAACATTTAATCTTTTGACTCTAAATGACTGTTGGATGTGAATTATGACTTTGTCAACTAAAATAAGTGTGTTTAAAGTCATTTCTGTGCCTGAAACGGGTCAAAATTGAAGCTTTTGAGTAAGCAAAACTCTGTCAAAATGGCAATTTTGGTCACTGTGAGGGTTTATAAAGTGTTTATTCAACATGAGGCATGATCCAATTGACATTTTGAATCATTTTTGGTACAGTCCAAAAAATCAATTTTCGGATGAAAAACGATGACTCCGGACCTGTCGAACAATCCCAAAATGGTCAATATGGATGAAATTTTAACATTTAATCTTTTGACTCTAAATGACTGTTGGATGTGAATTATGACTTTGTCAACTAAAATAAGTGTGTTTAAAGTCATTTCTGTGCCTGAAAGGGGTCAAAATTGAAGCTTTTGAGTAAGCAAAACTCTGTAAAAATGGCAATTTTGGTCACTGTGAGGGTTTAAAAAGTGGTTATTCAACATGAGGCACGATCCAATTGACATTTTGAATCATTTTTGGTACAGTCCAAAAAATCAATTTTCGGATGAAAAACGATGACTCCGGACCTGTCGAACGATCCCAAAATGGTTAATATGGATGAAATTTTAACATTTGATCTTTTGACTCTAAATGACTGTTGGATGTGAATTATGACTTTATCAACTAAAATAAGTGTGTTTAAAGTCATTTCTGTGCATGAAACGGGTAAAAATTGAAGCTTTTGAGTAAGCAAAACTCTGTAAAAATGGCAATTTTGGTCACTGTGAGGGTTTAAAAAGTGGTTATTCAACATGAGGCACGATCCAATTGACATTTTGAATCATTTTTGGAACAGTACAAAAAATCAATTTTCGGATGAAAAACGATGACTCCGGACCTGTCGAACGATCCCAAAATGGTCAATATGGATGAAATTTTAACATTTAATCTTTTGACTCTAAATGACTGTTGGATGTGAATTATGACTTTGTCAACTAAAATAAGTGTGTTTAAAGTCATTTCTGTGCCTGAAACGGGTCAAAATTGAAGCTTTTGAGTAAGCAAAACTATGTAAAAATGGCAATTTTGGTCACTGTGAGGGTTTAAAAAGTGGTTATTCAACATGAGGCATGATCCAATTGACATTTTGAATTATTTTTGGTACAGTCCAAAAAATCAATTTTCGGATGAAAAACGATGACTCCGGACCTGTCGAACAATCCCAAAATGGACAATATGGATGAAATTTTAACATATAATCTTTTGACTCTAAATGACTGTTGGATGTGAATTATGACTTTGTCAACTAAAATAAGTGTGTTTAAAGTCATTTCTGTGCCTGAAACGGGTCAAAATTGAAGCTTTTGAGTAAGCAAAACTCTGTAAAAATGGCAATTTTGGTCACTGTGAGGGTTTAAAAAGTGGTTATTCAACATGAGGCACGATCCAATTGACATTTTGAATCATTTTTGGTACAGTCCAAAAAATCCATTTTCGGATGAAAAACGATGACTCCGGACCTGTCGAACGATCCCAAAATGGTCAATATGGATGAAATTTTAACATATAAGCGTTTGACTCTAAATGACTGTTGGATGTGAATTATGACTTTGTCAACTAAAATAAGTGTGTTTAAAGTCATTTCTGTGCCTGAAACGGGTCAAATTGAAGCTTTTGAGTAAGCAAAACTCTGTAAAAATGGCAATTTTGGTCACTGTGAGGGTTTAAAAAGTGGTTATTCAACATGAGGCACGATCCAATTGACATTTTGAATCATTTTTGGTTCAGTCCAAAAAATCAATTTTCGGATGAAAAACGATGACTCCGGACCTGTCGAACAATCCCAAAATGGTCAATATGGATGAAATTTTAACATTTAATCTTTTGACTCTAAATGACTGTTGGATGTGAATTATGACTTTGTCAACTAAAATAAGTGTGTTTAAAGTCATTTCTGTGCCTGAAACGGGTCAAAATTGAAGCTTTTGAGTAAGCAAAACTCTGTAAAAATGGCAATTTTGGTCACTGTGAGGGTTTAAAAAGTGGTTATTCAACATGAGGCATGATCCAATTGACATTTTGAATCATTTTTGGGACAGTCCAAAAAATCAATTTTCGGATGAAAAACGATGACTCCGGACCTGTCGAACAATCCCAAAATGGTTAATATGGATGAAATTTTAACATTTAATCTTTTGACTCTAAATGACTGTTGGATGTGAATTATGACTTTGTCAACTAAAAAAAGTGTGTTTAAAGTCATTTCTGTGCCTGAAACGGGTCAAAATTGAAGCTTTTGAGTAAGCAAAACTCTGTCAAAATGGCAATTTTGGTCACTGTGAGGGTTTAAAAAGTGGTTATTCAACATGAGGCACGATCCAATTGACATTTTGAATCATTTTTGGTACAGTCCAAAAAATCAATTTTCGGATGAAAAACGATGACTCCGGACCTGTCGAACAATCCCAAAATGGTCAATATGGATGAAATTTTAACATTTATTCTTTTGACTCTAAATGACTGTTGGATGTGAATTATGACTTTGTCAACTAAAATAAGTGTGTTTAAAGTCATTTCTGTGCCTGAAACGGGTCAAAATTGAAGCTTTTGAGTAAGCAAAACTCTGTAAAAATGGCAATTTTGGTCACTGTGAGGGTTTAAAAAGTGGTTATTCAACATGAGGCACGATCCAATTGACATTTTAAATCATTTTTGGTTCAGTCCAAAAAATCAATTTTCGGATGAAAAACGATGACTCCGGACCTGTTGAACAATCCCAAAATGGTCAATATGGATGAAATTTTAACATTTAATCTTTTGACTCTAAATGACTGTTGGATGTGAATTATGACTTTGTCAACTAAAATAAGTGTGTTTAAAGTCATTTCTGTGCCTGAAACGGGTCAAAATTGAAGCTTTTGAGTAAGCAAAACTCTGTAAAAATGGCAATTTTGGTCACTGTGAGGGTTTAAAAAGTGGTTATTCAACATGAGGCACGATCCAATTGACATTTTGAATCATTTTTGGGACAGTCCAAAAAATCAATTTTCGGATGAAAAACGATGACTCCGGACCTGTCGAACAATCCCAAAATGGTCAATATGGATGAAATTTTAACATTTAATCTTTTGACTCTAAATGACTGTTGGATGTGAATTATGACTTTGTCAACTAAAAAAAGTGTGTTTAAAGTCATTTCTGTGCCTGAAACGGGTCAAAATTGAAGCTTTTGAGTAAGCAAATCTCTGTAAAAATGGCAATTTTGGTCACTGTGAGGGTTTAAAAAGTGGTTATTCAACATGAGGCACGATCCAATTGACATTTTGAATCATTTTTGGTAGAGTCCAAAAAATCAATTTTCGGATGAAAAACGATGACTCCGGACCTGTCGAACGATCCCAAAATGGTCAATATGGATGAAATTTTAACATTTAATCTTTTGACTCTAAATGACTGTTGGATGTGAATTATGACTTTGTCAATTAAAATAAGTGTGTTTAAAGTCATTTCTGTGCCTGAAAGGGGTCAAAATTGAAGCTTTTGAGTAAGCAAAACTCTGTAAAAATGGCAATTTTGGTCACTGTGAGGGTTTATAAAGTGGTTATTCAACATGAGGCACGATCCAATTGACATTTTGAATCATTTTTGGTACAGTCCAAAAAATCAATTTTCGGATGAAAAACGATGACTCCGGACCTGTCGAACGATCCCAAAATGGTTAATATGGATGAAATTTTAACATTTGATCTTTTGACTCTAAATGACTGTTGGATGTGAATTATGACTTTATCAACTAAAATAAGTGTGTTTAATGTCATTTCTGTGCATAAAACGGGTAAAAATTGAAGCTTTTGAGTAAGCAAAACTCTGTAAAAATGGCAATTTTGGTCACTGTGAGGGTTTAAAAAGTGGTTATTCAACATGAGGCACGATCCAATTGACATTTTGAATCATTTTTGGTACAGTACAAAAAATCAATTTTCGGATGAAAAACGATGACTCCGGACCTGTCGAACGATCCCAAAATGGTCAATATGGATGAAATTTTAACATTTAATCTTTTGACTCTAAATGACTGTTGGATGTGAATTATGACTTTGTCAACTAAAATAAGTGTGTTTAAAGTCATTTCTGTGCCTGAAACGGGTCAAAATTGAAGCTTTTGAGTAAGCAAAACTCTGTAAAAATGGCAATTTTGGTCACTGTGAGGGTTTAAAAAGTGGTTATTCAACATGAGGCATGATCCAATTGACATTTTGAATCATTTTTGGTACAGTCCAAAAAATCAATTTTCGGATGAAAAACGATGACTCCGGACCTGTCGAACAATCCCAAAATGGACTATATGGATGAAATTTTAACATATAATCTTTTGACTCTAAATGACTGTTGGATGTGAATTATGACTTTGTCAACTAAAATAAGTGTGTTTAAAGTCATTTCTGTGCCTGAAACGGGTCAAAATTGAAGCTTTTGAGTAAGCAAAACTCTGTAAAAATGGCAATTTTGGTCACTGTGAGGGTTTAAAAAGTGGCTATTCAACATGAGGCACGATCCAATTGACATTTTGAATCATTTTTGGTACAGTCCAAAAAATCAATTTTCGGATGAAAAACGATGACTCCGGACCTGTCGAACGATCCCAAAATGGTCAATATGGATGAAATTTTAACATTTAATATTTTGACTCTAAATGACTGTTGGATGTGAATTATGACTTTGTCAACTAAAATAAGTGTGTTTAAAGTCATTTCTGTGCCTGAAACGGGTCAAAATTGATGCTTTTGAGTAAGAAAAACTCTGTAAAAATGCCAATTTTGGTCACTGTGAGGGTTTAAAAAGTGGTTATTCAACATGAGGCACGATCCAATTGACATTTTGAATCATTTTTGGTACAGTCCAAAAAATAAATTTTCGGATGAAAAACAATGACTCCGGACCTGTCGAACAATCCCAAAATGGTCAATATGGATGAAATTTTAACATTTAATCTTTTGACTCTAAATGACTGTTGGATGTGAATTATGACTTTGTCAACTAAAATAAGTGTGTTTAAAGTCATTTCTGTGCCTGAAACGGGTCAAAATTGAAGCTTTTGAGTAAGCAAAACTCTGTAAAAATGGCAATTTTGGTCACTGTGAGGATTTAAAAAGTGGTTATTCAACATGAGGCACGATCCAATTGACATTTTGAATCATTTTTGGTACAGTCCAAAAAATCAATTTTCGGATGAAAAACGATGACTCCGGACCTGTCGAACGATCCCAAAATGGTTAATATGGATGAAATTTTAACATTTGATCTTTTGACTCTAAATGACTGTTGGATGTGAATTATGACTTTATCAACTAAAATAAGTGTGTTTAAAGTCATTTCTGTGCATGAAACGGGTAAAAATTGAAGCTTTTGAGTAAGCAAAACTCTGTAAAAATGGCAATTTTGGTCACTGTGAGGGTTTAAAAAGTGGTTATTCAACATGAGGCACGATCCAATTGACATTTTGAATCATTTTTGGTACAGTACAAAAAATCAATTTTCGGATGAAAAACGATGACTCCGGACCTGTCGAACGATCCCAAAATGGTCAATATGGATGAAATTTTAACATTTAATCTTTTGACTCTAAATGACTGTTGGATGTGAATTATGACTTTGTCAACTAAAATAAGTGTGTTTAAAGTCATTTCTGTGCCTGAAACGGGTCAAAATTGAAGCTTTTGAGTAAGCAAAACTCTGTCAAAATGGCAATTTTGGTCACTGTGAGGGTTTAAAAAGTGGTTATTCAACATGAGGCACGATCCAATTGACATTTTGAATCATTTTTGGTACAGTCCCAAAAATAAATTTTCGGATGAAAAACGATGACTCCGGACCTGTCGAACAATCCCAAAATGGTCAATATGGATGAAATTTTAACATTTATTCTTTTGACTCTAAATGACTGTTGGATGTGAATTATGACTTTTTCAACTAAAATAAGTGTGTTTAAAGTCATTTCTGTGCCTGAAACGGGTCAAAATTGAAGCTTTTGAGTAAGCAAAACTCTGTAAAAATGGCAATTTTGGTCACTGTGAGGGTTTAAAAAGTGGTTATTCAACATGAGGCACGATCCAATTGACATTTTGAATCATTTTTGGTTCAGTCCAAAAAATCAATTTTCGGATGAAAAACGATGACTCCGGACCTGTCGAACAATCCCAAAATGGTCAATATGGATGAAATTTTAACATTTAATCTTTTGACTCTAAATGACTGTTGGATGTGAATTATGACTTTGTCAACTAAAATAAGTGTGTTTAAAGTCATTTCTGTGCCTGAAACGGGTCAAAATTGAAGCTTTTGAGTAAGCAAAACTCTGTAAAAATGGCAATTTTGGTCACTGTGAGGGTTTAAAAAGTGGTTATTCAACATGAGGCACGATCTAATTGACATTTTGAATCATTTTTGGTACAGTCCAAAAAATCAATTTTCGGATGAAAAACGATGACTCCGGACCTGTCGAACGATCCCAAAATGGTCAATATGGATGAAATTTTAACATTTAATCTTTTGACTCTAAATGACTGTTGGATGTGAATTATGACTTTGTCAACTAAAATAAGTGTGTTTAAAGTCATTTCTGTGCCTGAAACGGGTCAAAATTGAAGCTTTTGAGTAAGCAAAACTCTGTAAAAATGGCAATTTTGGTCACTGTGAGGGTTTATAAAGTGGTTATTCAACATGAGGCACGATCCAATTGACATTTTGAATCATTTTTGGTACAGTCCAAAAAATCAATTTTCGGATGAAAAACGATGACTCCGGACCTGTCGAACAATCCCAAAATGGTCAATATGGATGAAATTTTAACATTTAATCTTTTGACTCTAAATGACTGTTGGATGTGAATTATGACTTTGTCAACTAAAATAAGTGTGTTTAAAGTCATTTCTGTGCCTGAAAGGGGTCAAAATTGATGCTTTTGAGTAAGCAAAACTCTGTAAAAATGGCAATTTTGGTCACTGTGAGGGTTTAAAAAGTGGTTATTCAACATGAGGCACGATCCAATTGACATTTTGAATCATTTTTGGTACAGTCCAAAAAATCCATTTTTGGATGAAAAACGATGACTCCGGACCTGTCGAACGATCCCAAAATGGTCAATATGGATGAAATTTTAACATATAATCTTTTGACTCTAAATGACTGTTGGATGTGAATTATGACTTTGTCAACTAAAATAAGTGTGTTTAAAGTCATTTCTGTGCATGAAACGGGTAAAAATTGAAGCTTTTGAGTAAGCAAAACTCTGTAAAAATGGCAATTTTGGTCACTGTGAGGGTTTAAAAAGTGGTTATTCAACATGAGGCACGATCCAATTGACATTTTGAATCATTTTTGGTTCAGTCCAAAAAATCAATTTTCGGATGAAAAACGATGACTCCGGACCTGTCGAACAATCCCAAAATGGTCAATATGGATGAAATTTTAACATTTAATCTTTTGACTCTAAATGACTGTTGGATGTGAATTATGACTTTGTCAACTAAAATAAGTGTGTTTAAAGTCATTTCTGTGCCTGAAACGGGTCAAAATTGAAGCTTTTGAGTAAGCAAAACTCTGTAAAAATGGCAATTTTGGTCACTGTGAGGGTTTAAAAAGTGGTTATTCAACATGAGGCACGATCCAATTGACATTTTGAATCATTTTTGGGACAGTCCAAAAAATCAATTTTCGGATGAAAAACGATGACTCCGGACCTGTCGAACAATCCCAAAATGGTCAATATGGATGAAATTTTAACATTTAATCTTTTGACTCTAAATGACTGTTGGATGTGAATTATGACTTTGTCAACTGAAATAAGTGTGTTTAAAGTCATTTCTGTGCATGAAACGGGTAAAAATTGAAGCTTTTGAGTAAGCAAAACTCTGTAAAAATGGCAATTTTGGTCACTGTGAGGGTTTAAAAAGTGGTTATTCAACATGAGGCATGATCCAATTGACATTTTGAATCATTTTTGGTACAGTCCAAAAAATCAATTTTCGGATGAAAAACGATGACTCCGGACCTGTCGAACAATCCCAAAATGGACAATATGGATGAAATTTTAACATATAATCTTTTGACTCTAAATGACTGTTGGATGTGAATTATGACTTTGTCAACTAAAATAAGTGTGTTTAAAGTCATTTCTGTGCCTGAAACGGGTCAAAATTGAAGCTTTTGAGTAAGCAAAACTCTGTAAAAATGGCAATTTTGGTCACTGTGAGGGTTTAAAAAGTGGTTATTCAACATGAGGCACGATCCAATTGACATTTTGAATCATTTTTGGTACAGTCCAAAAAATCCATTTTCGGATGAAAAACGATGACTCCGGACCTGTCGAACGATCCCAAAATGGTCAATATGGATGAAATTTTAACATATAATCTTTTGACTCTAAATGACTGTTGGATGTGAATTATGACTTTGTCAACTAAAATAAGTGTGTTTAAAGTCATTTCTGTGCCTGAAACGAGTCAAAATTGAAGCTTTTGAGTAAGCAAAACTCTGTAGAAATGGCAATTTTGGTCACTGTGAGGGTTTAAAAAGTGGTTATTCAACATGAGGCACGATCCAATTGACATTTTGAATCATTTTTGGTACAGTCCAAAAAATCAATTTTCTGATGAAAAACGATGACTCCGGACCTGTCGAACAATCCCAAAATGGTCAATATGGATGAAATTTTAACATTTAATCTTTTGACTCTAAATGACTGTTGGATGTGAATTATGACTTTGTCAACTAAAATAAGTGTGTTTAAAGTCATTTCTGTGCCTGAAACGGGTCAAAATTGAAGCTTTTGAGTAAGCAAAACTCTGTAAAAATGGCAATTTTGGTCACTGTGAGGGTTTAAAAAGTGGTTATTCAACATGAGGCACGATCCAATTGACATTTTGAATCATTTTTGGGACAGTCCAAAAAATCAATTTTCGGATGAAAAACGATGACTCCGGACCTGTCGAACAATCCCAAAATGGTCAATATGGATGAAATTTTAACATTTAATCTTTTGACTCTAAATGACTGTTGGATGTGAATTATGACTTTGTCAACTAAAAAAAGTGTGTTTAAAGTCATTTCTGTGCCTGAAACGGGTCAAAATTAAAGCTTTTGAGTAAGCAAATCTCTGTAAAAATGGCAATTTTGGTCACTGTGAGGGTTTAAAAAGTGGTTATTCAACATGAGGCACGATCTAATTGACATTTTGAATCATTTTTGGTACAGTCCAAAAAATCAATTTTCGGATGAAAAACGATGACTCCGGACCTGTCGAACGATCCCAAAATGGTCAATATGGATGAAATTTTAACATTTAATCTTTTGACTCTAAATGACTGTTGGATGTGAATTATGACTTTGTCAACTAAAAAAAGTGTGTTTAAAGTCATTTCTGTGCCTGAAACGGGTCAAAATTGAAGCTTTTGAGTAAGCAAATCTCTGTAAAAATGGCAATTTTGGTCACTGTGAGGGTTTAAAAAGTGGTTATTCAACATGAGGCACGATCCAATTGACATTTTGAATCATTTTTGGTACAGTCCAAAAAATCAATTTTCGGATGAAAAACGATGACTCCGGACCTGTCGAACAATCCCAAAATGGTCAATATGGATGAAATTTTAACATTTAATCTTTTGACTCTAAATGACTGTTGGATGTGAATTATGACTTTGTCAACTAAAATAAGTGTGTTTAAAGTCATTTCTGTGCCTGAAAGGGGTCAAAATTGAAGCTTTTGAGTAAGCAAAACTCTGTAAAAATGGCAATTTTGGTCACTGTGAGGGTTTAAAAAGTGGTTATTCAACATGAGGCACGATCCAATTGACATTTTGAATCATTTTTGGTACAGTACAAAAAATCAATTTTCGGATGAAAAACGATGACTCCGGACCTGTCGAACGATCACAAAATGGTCAATATGGATGAAATTTTAACATTTAATCTTTTGACTCTAAATGACTGTTGGATGTGAATTATGACTTTGTCAACTAAAATAAGTGTGTTTAAAGTCATTTCTGTGCCTGAAACGGGTCAAAATTGAAGCTTTTGAGTAAGCAAAACTCTGTAAAAATGGCAATTTTGGTCACTGTGAGGGTTTAAAAAGTGGTTATTCAACATGAGGCATGATCCAATTGACATTTTGAATCATTTTTGGTACAGTCCAAAAAATCAATTTTCGGATGAAAAACGATGACTCCGGACCTGTCGAACAATCCCAAAATGGACAATATGGATGAAATTTTAACATATAATCTTTTGACTCTAAATGACTGTTGGATGTGAATTATGACTTTGTCAACTAAAATAAGTGTGTTTAAAGTCATTTCTGTGCCTGAAACGGGTCAAATTGAAGCTTTTGAGTAAGCAAAACTCTGTAAAAATGGCAATTTTGGTCACTGTGAGGGTTTAAAAAGTGGTTATTCAACATGAGGCACGATCCAATTGACATTTTGAATCATTTTTGGTTCAGTCCAAAAAATCAATTTTCGGATGAAAAATGATGACTCCGGACCTGTCGAACAATCCCAAAATGGTCAATATGGATGAAATTTTAACATTTAATCTTTTGACTCTAAATGACTGTTGGATGTGAATTATGACTTTGTCAACTAAAATAAGTGTGTTTAAAGTCATTTCTGTGCCTGAAACGGGTCAAAATTAAAGCTTTTGAGTAAGCAAATCTCTGTAAAAATGGCAATTTTGGTCACTGTGAGGGTTTAAAAAGTGGTTATTCAACATGAGGCACGATCTAATTGACATTTTGAATCATTTTTGGTACAGTCCAAAAAATCAATTTTCGGATGAAAAACGATGACTCCGGACCTGTCGAACGATCCCAAAATGGTCAATATGGATGAAATTTTAACATTTAATCTTTTGACTCTAAATGACTGTTGGATGTGAATTATGACTTTGTCAACTAAAATAAGTGTGTTTAAAGTCATTTCTGTGCCTGAAACGGGTCAAAATTGAAGCTTTTGAGTAAGCAAAACTCTGTAAAAATGGCAATTTTGGTCACTGTGAGGGTTTAAAAAGTGGTTATTCAACATGAGGCACGATCCAATTGACATTTTGAATCATTTTTGGTACAGTCCAAAAAATCTATTTTCGGATGAAAAACGATGACTCCGGACCTGTCGAACGATCCCAAAATGGTTAATATGGATGAAATTTTAACATTTGATCTTTTGACTCTAAATGACTGTTGGATGTGAATTATGACTTTATCAACTAAAATAAGTGTGTTTAAAGTCATTTCTGTGCCTGAAACGGGTCAAAATTGAAGCTTTTGAGGAAGCAAAACTCTGTAAAAATGGCAATTTTGGTCACTGTGAGGGTTTAAAAAGTGGTTATTCAACATGAGGCACGATCCAATTGACATTTTGAATCATTTTTGGGACAGTCCAAAAAATCAATTTTCGGATGAAAAACGATGACTCCGGACCTGTGGAACAATCCCAAAATGGTCAATATGGATGAAATTTTAACATTTCATCTTTTGACTCTAAATGACTGTTGGATGTGAATTATGACTTTGTCAACTAAAATAAGTGTGTTTAAAGTCATTTCTGTGCCTGAAACGGGTCAAAATTGAAGCTTTTGAGTAAGCAAAACTCTGTAAAAATGGCAATTTTGGTCACTGTTAGGGTTTAAAAAGTGGTTATTCAACATGAGGCACGATCCAATTGACATTTTGAATCATTTTTGGTACAGTCCAAAAAATCAATTTTGGGATGAAAAACGATGACTCCGGACCTGTCGAACGATCCCAAATGGTTAATATGAATGAAATTTTAACATTTGATCTTTTGACTCTAAATGACAGTTGGATGTGAATTATGACTTTATCAACTAAAATACGTGTGTTTAAAGTCATTTCTGTGCCTGAAACGGGTCAAAATTGAAGCTTTTGAGTAAGCAAAACTCTGTAGAAATGGCAATTTTGGTCACTGTGAGGGTTTAAAAAGTGGTTATTCAACATGAGGCACGATCCAATTGACATTTTGAATCATTTTTGGGACAGTCCAAAAAATCAATTTTCGGATGAAAAACGATGACTCCGGACCTGTCGAACAATCCCAAAATGGTCAATATGGATGAAATTTTAACATTTAATCTTTTGACTCTAAATGACTGTTGGATGTGAATTATGACTTTGTCAACTAAAAAAAGTGTGTTTAAAGTCATTTCTGTGCCTGAAACGGGTCAAAATTAAAGCTTTTGAGTAAGCAAATCTCTGTAAAAATGGCAATTTTGGTCACTGTGAGGGTTTAAAAAGTGGTTATTCAACATGAGGCACGATCTAATTGACATTTTGAATCATTTTTGGTACAGTCCAAAAAATCAATTTTCGGATGAAAAACGATGACTCCGGACCTGTCGAACGATCCCAAAATGGTCAATATGGATGAAATTTTAACATTTAATCTTTTGACTCTAAATGACTGTTGGATGTGAATTATGACTTTGTCAACTAAAATAAGTGTGTTTAAAGTCATTTCTGTGCCTGAAACGGGTCAAAATTGAAGCTTTTGAGTAAGCAAAACTCTGTAAAAATGGCAATTTTGGTCACTGTGAGGGTTTAAAAAGTGGTTATTCAACATGAGGCACGATCCAATTGACATTTTGAATCATTTTTGGTACAGTCCAAAAAATCAATTTTCGGATGAAAAACGATGACTCCGGACCTGTCGAACGATCCCAAAATGGTTAATATGGATGAAATTTTAACATTTGATCTTTTGACTCTAAATGACTGTTGGATGTGAATTATGACTTTATCAACTAAAATAAGTGTGTTTAAAGTCATTTCTGTGCATGAAACGGGTAAAAATTGAAGCTTTTGAGTAAGCAAAACTCTGTAAAAATGGCAATTTTGGTCACTGTGAGGGTTTAAAAAGTGGTTATTCAACATGAGGCACGATCCAATTGACATTTTGAATCATTTTTGGTACAGTCCAAAAAATCCATTTTCGGATGAAAAACGATGACTCCGGACCTGTCGAACGATCCCAAAATGGTCAATATGGATGAAATTTTAACATATAAGCGTTTGACTCTAAATGACTGTTGGATGTGAATTATGACTTTGTCAACTAAAATAAGTGTGTTTAAAGTCATTTCTGTGCCTGAAACGGGTCAAATTGAAGCTTTTGAGTAAGCAAAACTCTGTAAAAATGGCAATTTTGGTCACTGTGAGGGTTTAAAAAGTGGTTATTCAACATGAGGCACGATCCAATTGACATTTTGAATCATTTTTGGTTCAGTCCAAAAAATCAATTTTTGGATGAAAAACGATGACTCCGGACCTGTCGAACAATCCCAAAATGGTCAATATGGATGAAATTTTAACATTTAATCTTTTGACTCTAAATGACTGTTGGATGTGAATTATGACTTTGTCAACTAAAATAAGTGTGTTTAAAGTCATTTCTGTGCCTGAAACGGGTCAAAATTGAAGCTTTTGAGTAAGCAAAACTCTGTAAAAATGGCAATTTTGGTCACTGTGAGGGTTTAAAAAGGGGTTATTCAACATGAGGCACGATCCAATTTACATTTTGAATCATTTTTGGTACAGTCCAAAAAATCAATTTTCGGATGAAAAACGATGACTCCGGACCTGTCGAACGATCCCAAAATGGTCAATATGGATGAAATTTTAACATATAAGCGTTTGACTCTAAATGACTGTTGGATGTGAATTATGACTTTGTCAACTAAAATAAGTGTGTTTAAAGTCATTTCTGTGCCTGAAACGGGTCAAATTGAAGCTTTTGAGTAAGCAAAACTCTGTAAAAATGGCAATTTTGGTCACTGTGAGGGTTTAAAAAGTGGTTATTCAACATGAGGCACGATCCAATTGACATTTTGAATCATTTTTGGTTCAGTCCAAAAAATCAATTTTCGGATGAAAAACGATGACTCCGGACCTGTCGAACAATCCCAAAATGGTCAATATGGATGAAATTTTAACATTTAATCTTTTGACTCTAAATGACTGTTGGATGTGAATTATGACTTTGTCAACTAAAATAAGTGTGTTTAAAGTCATTTCTGTGCCTGAAACGGGTCAAAATTGAAGCTTTTGAGTAAGCAAAACTCTGTAAAAATGGCAATTTTGGTCACTGTGAGGGTTTAAAAAGTGGTTATTCAACATGAGGCATGATCCAATTGACATTTTGAATCATTTTTGGTACAGTCCAAAAAATCAATTTTCGGATGAAAAACGATGACTCCGGACCTGTCGAACAATCCCAAAATGGTTAATATGGATGAAATTTTAACATTTAATCTTTTGACTCTAAATGACTGTTGGATGTGAATTATGACTTTGTCAACTAAAAAAAGTGTGTTTAAAGTCATTTCTGTGCCTGAAACGGGTCAAAATTGAAGCTTTTGAGTAAGCAAATCTCTGTAAAAATGGCAATTTTGGTCACTGTGAGGGTTTAAAAAGTCGTTATTCAACATGAGGCACGATCCAATTGACATTTTGAATCATTTTTGGTACAGTCCAAAAAATCAATTTTCGGATGAAAAACGATGACTCCGGACCTGTCGAACAATCCCAAAATGGTCAATATGGATGAAATTTTAACATTTCATCTTTTGACTCTAAATGACTGTTGGATGTGAATTATGACTTTGTCAACTAAAATAAGTGTGTTTAAAGTCATTTCTGTGCCTGAAACGGGTCAAAATTGAAGCTTCTGACTAAGCAAAACTCTGTAAAAATGGCAATTTTGGTCACTGTGAGGGTTTAAAAAGTGGTTATTTAACATGAGGCACGATCCAATTGACATTTTGAATCATTTTTGGTACAGTCCAAAAAATCAATTTTCGGATGAAAAACGATGACTCTGGACCTGTCGAACAATCCCAAAATGGTCAATATGGATGAAATTTTAACATATAATCTTTTGACTCTAAATGACTGTTGGATGTGAATTATGACTTTGTCAACAAAAATAAGTGTGTTTAAAGTCATTTCTGTGCCTGAAACGGGTCAAAATTGAAGCTTTTGAGTAAGCAAAACTCTGTAAAAATGGCAATTTTGGTCACTGTGAGGGTTTAAAAAGTGGTTATTCAACATGAGGCACGATCCAATTGACATTTTGAATCATTTTTGGTACAGTCCAAAAAATCAATTTTCGGATGAAAAACGATGACTCCGGACCTGTCGAACGATCCCAAAATGGTTAATATGGATGAAATTTTAACATTTGATCTTTTGACTCTAAATGACTGTTGGATGTGAATTATGACTTTATCAACTAAAATAAGTGTGTTTAAAGTCATTTCTGTGCCTGAAACGGGTCAAAATTGAAGCTTTTGAGTAAGCAAAACTCTGTAAAAATGGCAATTTTGGTCACTGTGAGGGTTTAAAAAGTGGTTATTCAACATGAGGCATGATCCAATTGACATTTTGAATCATTTTTGGTACAGTCCAAAAAATCAATTTTCGGATGAAAAACGATGACTCCGGACCTGTCGAACAATCCCAAAATGGACAATATGGATGAAATTTTAACATATAATCTTTTGACTCTAAATGACTGTTGGATGTGAATTATGACTTTGTCAACTAAAATAAGTGTGTTTAAAGTCATTTCTGTGCCTGAAACGGGTCAAAATTGAAGCTTTTGAGTAAGCAAAACTCTGTAAAAATGGCAATTTTGGTCACTGTGAGGGTTTAAAAAGTGGTTATTCAACATGAGGCACGATCCAATTGACATTTTGAATCATTTTTGGTACAGTCCAAAAAATCCATTTTCGGATGAAAAACGATGACTCCGGACCTGTCGAACGATCCCAAAATGGTCAATATGGATGAAATTTTAACATATAAGCGTTTGACTCTAAATGACTGTTGGATGTGAATTATGACTTTATCAACTAAAATAAGTGTGTTTAAAGTCATTTCTGTGCCTGAAACGGGTCAAAATTGAAGCTTTTGAGTAAGCAAAACTCTGTAAAAATGGCAATTTTGGTCACTGTGAGGGTTTAAAAAGTGGTTATTCAACATGAGGCATGATCCAATTGACATTTTGAATCATTTTTGGTACAGTCCAAAAAATCAATTTTCGGATGAAAAACGATGACTCCGGACCTGTCGAACAATCCCAAAATGGACAATATGGATGAAATTTTAACATATAATCTTTTGACTCTAAATGACTGTTGGATGTGAATTATGACTTTGTCAACTAAAATAAGTGTGTTTAAAGTCATTTCTGTGCCTGAAACGGGTCAAAATTGAAGCTTTTGAGTAAGCAAAACTCTGTAAAAATGGCAATTTTGGTCACTGTGAGGGTTTAAAAAGTGGTTATTCAACATGAGGCACGATCCAATTGACATTTTGAATCATTTTTGGTACAGTCCAAAAAATCCATTTTCGGATGAAAAACGATGACTCCGGACCTGTCGAACGATCCCAAAATGGTCAATATGGATGAAATTTTAACATATAAGCGTTTGACTCTAAATGACTGTTGGATGTGAATTATGACTTTGTCAACTAAAATAAGTGTGTTTAAAGTCATTTCTGTGCCTGAAACGGGTCAAATTGAAGCTTTTGAGTAAGCAAAACTCTGTAAAAATGGCAATTTTGGTCACTGTGAGGGTTTAAAAAGTGGTTATTCAACATGAGGCACGATCCAATTGACATTTTGAATCATTTTTGGTTCAGTCCAAAAAATCAATTTTCGGATGAAAAACGATGACTCCGGACCTGTCGAACAATCCCAAAATGGTCAATATGGATGAAATTTTAACATTTAATCTTTTGACTCTAAATGACTGTTGGATGTGAATTATGACTTTGTCAACTAAAATAAGTGTGTTTAAAGTCATTTCTGTGCCTGAAACGGGTCAAAATTGAAGCTTTTGAGTAAGCAAAACTCTGTAAAAATGGCAATTTTGGTCACTGTGAGGGTTTAAAAAGTGGTTATTCAACATGAGGCATGATCCAATTGACATTTTGAATCATTTTTGGTACAGTCCAAAAAATCAATTTTCGGATGAAAAACGATGACTCCGGACCTGTCGAACAATCCCAAAATGGTTAATATGGATGAAATTTTAACATTTAATCTTTTGACTCTAAATGACTGTTGGATGTGAATTATGACTTTGTCAACTAAAAAAAGTGTGTTTAAAGTCATTTCTGTGCCTGAAACGGGTCAAAATTGAAGCTTTTGAGTAAGCAAATCTCTGTAAAAATGGCAATTTTGGTCACTGTGAGGGTTTAAAAAGTCGTTATTCAACATGAGGCACGATCCAATTGACATTTTGAATCATTTTTGGTACAGTCCAAAAAATCAATTTTCGGATGAAAAACGATGACTCCGGACCTGTCGAACAATCCCAAAATGGTCAATATGGATGAAATTTTAACATTTCATCTTTTGACTCTAAATGACTGTTGGATGTGAATTATGACTTTGTCAACTAAAATAAGTGTGTTTAAAGTCATTTCTGTGCCTGAAACGGGTCAAAATTGAAGCTTCTGACTAAGCAAAACTCTGTAAAAATGGCAATTTTGGTCACTGTGAGGGTTTAAAAAGTGGTTATTTAACATGAGGCACGATCCAATTGACATTTTGAATCATTTTTGGTACAGTCCAAAAAATCAATTTTCGGATGAAAAACGATGACTCTGGACCTGTCGAACAATCCCAAAATGGTCAATATGGATGAAATTTTAACATATAATCTTTTGACTCTAAATGACTGTTGGATGTGAATTATGACTTTGTCAACAAAAATAAGTGTGTTTAAAGTCATTTCTGTGCCTGAAACGGGTCAAAATTGAAGCTTTTGAGTAAGCAAAACTCTGTAAAAATGGCAATTTTGGTCACTGTGAGGGTTTAAAAAGTGGTTATTCAACATGAGGCACGATCCAATTGACATTTTGAATCATTTTTGGTACAGTCCAAAAAATCAATTTTCGGATGAAAAACGATGACTCCGGACCTGTCGAACGATCCCAAAATGGTTAATATGGATGAAATTTTAACATTTGATCTTTTGACTCTAAATGACTGTTGGATGTGAATTATGACTTTATCAACTAAAATAAGTGTGTTTAAAGTCATTTCTGTGCATGAAACGGGTAAAAATTGAAGCTTTTGAGTAAGCAAAACTCTGTAAAAATGGCAATTTTGGTCACTGTGAGGGTTTAAAAAGTGGTTATTCAACATGAGGCACGATCCAATTGACATTTTGAATCATTTTTGGTACAGTCCAAAAAATCAATTTTCGGATGAAAAACGATGACTCCGGACCTGTCGAACAATCCCAAAATGGACAATATGGATGAAATTTTAACATATAATCTTTTGACTCTAAATGACTGTTGGATGTGAATTATGACTTTGTCAACTAAAATAAGTGTGTTTAAAGTCATTTCTGTGCCTGAAACGGGTCAAAATTGAAGCTTTTGAGTAAGCAAAACTCTGTAAAAATGGCAATTTTGGTCACTGTGAGGGTTTAAAAAGTGGTTATTCAACATGAGGCACGATCCAATTGACATTTTGAATCATTTTTGGTACAGTCCAAAAAATCCATTTTCGGATGAAAAACGATGACTCCGGACCTGTCGAACGATCCCAAAATGGTCAATATGGATGAAATTTTAACATATAATCTTTTGACTCTAAATGACTGTTGGATGTGAATTATGACTTTGTCAACTAAAATAAGTGTGTTTAAAGTCATTTCTGTGCCTGAAACGAGTCAAAATTGAAGCTTTTGAGTAAGCAAAACTCTGTAGAAATGGCAATTTTGGTCACTGTGAGGGTTTAAAAAGTGGTTATTCAACATGAGGCACGATCCAATTGACATTTTGAATCATTTTTGGTACAGTCCAAAAAATCAATTTTCTGATGAAAAACGATGACTCCGGACCTGTCGAACAATCCCAAAATGGTCAATATGGATGAAATTTTAACATTTAATCTTTTGACTCTAAATGACTGTTGGATGTGAATTATGACTTTGTCAACTAAAATAAGTGTGTTTAAAGTCATTTCTGTGCCTGAAACGGGTCAAAATTGAAGCTTTTGAGTAAGCAAAACTCTGTAAAAATGGCAATTTTGGTCACTGTGAGGGTTTAAAAAGTGGTTATTCAACATGAGGCACGATCCAATTGACATTTTGAATCATTTTTGGGACAGTCCAAAAAATCAATTTTCGGATGAAAAACGATGACTCCGGACCTGTCGAACAATCCAAAATGGTCAATATGGATGAAATTTTAACATTTAATCTTTTGACTCTAAATGACTGTTGGATGTGAATTATGACTTTGTCAACTAAAAAAAGTGTGTTTAAAGTCATTTCTGTGCCTGAAACGGGTCAAAATTAAAGCTTTTGAGTAAGCAAATCTCTGTAAAAATGGCAATTTTGGTCACTGTGAGGGTTTAAAAAGTGGTTATTCAACATGAGGCACGATCTAATTGACATTTTGAATCATTTTTGGTACAGTCCAAAAAATCAATTTTCGGATGAAAAACGATGACTCCGGACCTGTCGAACGATCCCAAAATGGTCAATATGGATGAAATTTTAACATTTAATCTTTTGACTCTAAATGACTGTTGGATGTGAATTATGACTTTGTCAACTAAAAAAAGTGTGTTTAAAGTCATTTCTGTGCCTGAAACGGGTCAAAATTGAAGCTTTTGAGTAAGCAAATCTCTGTAAAAATGGCAATTTTGGTCACTGTGAGGGTTTAAAAAGTGGTTATTCAACATGAGGCACGATCCAATTGACATTTTGAATCATTTTTGGTAGAGTCCAAAAAATCAATTTTCGGATGAAAAACGATGACTCCGGACCTGTCGAACGATCCCAAAATGGTCAATATGGATGAAATTTTAACATTTAATCTTTTGACTCTAAATGACTGTTGGATGTGAATTATGACTTTGTCAACTAAAATAAGTGTGTTTAAAGTCATTTCTGTGCCTGAAACGGGTCAAAATTGAAGCTTTTGAGTAAGCAAAACTCTGTCAAAATGGCAATTTTGGTCACTGTGAGGGTTTATAAAGTGGTTATTCAACATGAGGCACGATCCAATTGACATTTTGAATCATTTTTGGTACAGTCCAAAAAATCAATTTTCGGATGAAAAACGATGACTCCGGACCTGTCGAACAATCCCAAAATGGTCAATATGGATGAAATTTTAACATTTAATCTTTTGACTCTAAATGACTGTTGGATGTGAATTATGACTTTGTCAACTAAAATAAGTGTGTTTAAAGTCATTTCTGTGCCTGAAAGGGGTCAAAATTGAAGCTTTTGAGTAAGCAAAACTCTGTAAAAATGGCAATTTTGGTCACTGTGAGGGTTTAAAAAGTGGTTATTCAACATGAGGCACGATCCAATTGACATTTTGAATCATTTTTGGTACAGTACAAAAAATCAATTTTCGGATGAAAAACGATGACTCCGGACCTGTCGAACGATCACAAAATGGTCAATATGGATGAAATTTTAACATTTAATCTTTTGACTCTAAATGACTGTTGGATGTGAATTATGACTTTGTCAACTAAAATAAGTGTGTTTAAAGTCATTTCTGTGCCTGAAACGGGTCAAAATTGAAGCTTTTGAGTAAGCAAAACTCTGTAAAAATGGCAATTTTGGTCACTGTGAGGGTTTAAAAAGTGGTTATTCAACATGAGGCATGATCCAATTGACATTTTGAATCATTTTTGGTACAGTCCAAAAAATCAATTTTCGGATGAAAAACGATGACTCCGGACCTGTCGAACAATCCCAAAATGGACAATATGGATGAAATTTTAACATATAATCTTTTGACTCTAAATGACTGTTGGATGTGAATTATGACTTTGTCAACTAAAATAAGTGTGTTTAAAGTCATTTCTGTGCCTGAAACGGGTCAAATTGAAGCTTTTGAGTAAGCAAAACTCTGTAAAAATGGCAATTTTGGTCACTGTGAGGGTTTAAAAAGTGGTTATTCAACATGAGGCACGATCCAATTGACATTTTGAATCATTTTTGGTTCAGTCCAAAAAATCAATTTTCGGATGAAAAATGATGACTCCGGACCTGTCGAACAATCCCAAAATGGTCAATATGGATGAAATTTTAACATTTAATCTTTTGACTCTAAATGACTGTTGGATGTGAATTATGACTTTGTCAACTAAAATAAGTGTGTTTAAAGTCATTTCTGTGCCTGAAACGGGTCAAAATTGAAGCTTTTGAGTAAGCAAAACTCTGTAAAAATGGCAATTTTGGTCACTGTGAGGGTTTAAAAAGTGGTTATTCAACATGAGGCATGATCCAATTGACATTTTGAATCATTTTTGGTACAGTCCAAAAAATCAATTTTCGGATGAAAAACGATGACTCCGGACCTGTCGAACAATCCCAAAATGGTCAATATGGTTGAAATTTTAACATTTCATCTTTTGACTCTAAATGACTGTTGGATGTGAATTATGACTTTGTCAACTAAAATAAGTGTGTTTAAAGTCATTTCTGTGCCTGAAACGGGTCAAAATTGAAGCTTTTGAGGAAGCAAAACTCTGTAAAAATGGCAATTTTGGTCACTGTGAGGGTTTAAAAAGTGGTTATTCAACATGAGGCACGATCCAATTGACATTTTGAATCATTTTTGGGACAGTCCAAAAAATCAATTTTCGGATGAAAAACGATGACTCCGGACCTGTGGAACAATCCCAAAATGGTCAATATGGATGAAATTTTAACATTTCATCTTTTGACTCTAAATGACTGTTGGATGTGAATTATGACTTTGTCAACTAAAATAAGTGTGTTTAAAGTCATTTCTGTGCCTGAAACGGGTCAAAATTGAAGCTTTTGAGTAAGCAAAACTCTGTAAAAATGGCAATTTTGGTCACTGTGAGGGTTTAAAAAGTGGTTATTCAACATGAGGCACGATCCAATTGACATTTTGAATCATTTTTGGTACAGTCCAAAAAATCAATTTTGGGATGAAAAACGATGACTCCGGACCTGTCGAACGATCCCAAATGGTTAATATGAATGAAATTTTAACATTTGATCTTTTGACTCTAAATGACAGTTGGATGTGAATTATGACTTTATCAACTAAAATACGTGTGTTTAAAGTCATTTCTGTGCCTGAAACGGGTCAAAATTGAAGCTTTTGAGTAAGCAAAACTCTGTAGAAATGGCAATTTTGGTCACTGTGAGGGTTTAAAAAGTGGTTATTCAACATGAGGCACGATCCAATTGACATTTTGAATCATTTTTGGTACAGTCCAAAAAATCAATTTTCGGATGAAAAACGATGACTCCGGACCTGTCGAACAATCCCAAAATGGTCAATATGGATGAAATTTTAACATTTAATCTTTTGACTCTAAATGACTGTTGGATGTGAATTATGACTTTGTCAACTAAAATAAGTGTGTTTAAAGTCATTTCTGTGCCTGAAACGGGTCAAAATTAAAGCTTTTGAGTAAGCAAATCTCTGTAAAAATGGCAATTTTGGTCACTGTGAGGGTTTAAAAAGTGGTTATTCAACATGAGGCACGATCTAATTGACATTTTGAATCATTTTTGGTACAGTCCAAAAAATCAATTTTCGGATGAAAAACGATGACTCCGGACCTGTCGAACGATCCCAAAATGGTCAATATGGATGAAATTTTAACATTTAATCTTTTGACTCTAAATGACTGTTGGATGTGAATTATGACTTTGTCAACTAAAATAAGTGTGTTTAAAGTCATTTCTGTGCCTGAAACGGGTCAAAATTGAAGCTTTTGAGTAAGCAAAACTCTGTAAAAATGGCAATTTTGGTCACTGTGAGGGTTTAAAAAGTGGTTATTCAACATGAGGCACGATCCAATTGACATTTTGAATCATTTTTGGTACAGTCCAAAAAATCTATTTTCGGATGAAAAACGATGACTCCGGACCTGTCGAACAATCCCAAAATGGTCAATATGGATGAAATTTTAACATTTAATCTTTTGACTCTAAATGACTGTTGGATGTGAATTATGACTTTGTCAACTAAAATAAGTGTGTTTAAAGTCATTTCTGTGCCTGAAACGGGTCAAAATTAAAGCTTTTGAGTAAGCAAATCTCTGTAAAAATGGCAATTTTGGTCACTGTGAGGGTTTAAAAAGTGGTTATTCAACATGAGGCACGATCTAATTGACATTTTGAATCATTTTTGGTACAGTCCAAAAAATCAATTTTCGGATGAAAAACGATGACTCCGGACCTGTCGAACGATCCCAAAATGGTCAATATGGATGAAATTTTAACATTTAATCTTTTGACTCTAAATGACTGTTGGATGTGAATTATGACTTTGTCAACTAAAATAAGTGTGTTTAAAGTCATTTCTGTGCCTGAAACGGGTCAAAATTGAAGCTTTTGAGGAAGCAAAACTCTGTAAAAATGGCAATTTTGGTCACTGTGAGGGTTTAAAAAGTGGTTATTCAACATGAGGCACGATCCAATTGACATTTTGAATCATTTTTGGGACAGTCCAAAAAATCAATTTTCGGATGAAAAACGATGACTCCGGACCTGTGGAACAATCCCAAAATGGTCAATATGGATGAAATTTTAACATTTCATCTTTTGACTCTAAATGACTGTTGGATGTGAATTATGACTTTGTCAACTAAAATAAGTGTGTTTAAAGTCATTTCTGTGCCTGAAACGGGTCAAAATTGAAGCTTTTGAGTAAGCAAAACTCTGTAAAAATGGCAATTTTGGTCACTGTGAGGGTTTAAAAAGTGGTTATTCAACATGAGGCACGATCCAATTGACATTTTGAATCATTTTTGGTACAGTCCAAAAAATCAATTTTGGGATGAAAAACGATGACTCCGGACCTGTCGAACGATCCCAAATGGTTAATATGAATGAAATTTTAACATTTGATCTTTTGACTCTAAATGACAGTTGGATGTGAATTATGACTTTATCAACTAAAATACGTGTGTTTAAAGTCATTTCTGTGCCTGAAACGGGTCAAAATTGAAGCTTTTGAGTAAGCAAAACTCTGTAGAAATGGCAATTTTGGTCACTGTGAGGGTTTAAAAAGTGGTTATTCAACATGAGGCACGATCCAATTGACATTTTGAATCATTTTTGGTACAGTCCAAAAAATCAATTTTCGGATGAAAAACGATGACTCCGGACCTGTCGAACAATCCCAAAATGGTCAATATGGATGAAATTTTAACATTTAATCTTTTGACTCTAAATGACTGTTGGATGTGAATTATGACTTTGTCAACTAAAATAAGTGTGTTTAAAGTCATTTCTGTGCCTGAAACGGGTCAAAATTAAAGCTTTTGAGTAAGCAAATCTCTGTAAAAATGGCAATTTTGGTCACTGTGAGGGTTTAAAAAGTGGTTATTCAACATGAGGCACGATCTAATTGACATTTTGAATCATTTTTGGTACAGTCCAAAAAATCAATTTTCGGATGAAAAACGATGACTCCGGACCTGTCGAACGATCCCAAAATGGTCAATATGGATGAAATTTTAACATTTAATCTTTTGACTCTAAATGACTGTTGGATGTGAATTATGACTTTGTCAACTAAAATAAGTGTGTTTAAAGTCATTTCTGTGCCTGAAACGGGTCAATTGAAGCTTTTGAGTAAGCAAAACTCTGTAAAAATGGCAATTTTGGTCACTGTGAGGGTTTAAAAAGTGGTTATTCAACATGAGGCACGATCCAATTGACATTTTGAATCATTTTTGGTACAGTCCAAAAAATCAATTTTCGGATGAAAAACGATGACTCCGGACCTGTCGAACGATCCCAAAATGGTTAATATGGATGAAATTTTAACATTTTATCTTTTGACTCTAAATGACTGTTGGATGTGAATTATGACTTTATCAACTAAAATAAGTGTGTTTAAAGTCATTTCTGTGCATGAAACGGGTAAAAATTGAAGCTTTTGAGTAAGCAAAACTCTGTAAAAATGGCAATTTTGGTCACTGTGAGGGTTTAAAAAGTGGTTATTCAACATGAGGCACGATCCAATTGACATTTTGAATCATTTTTGGTACAGTCCAAAAAATCCATTTTCGGATGAAAAACGATGACTCCGGACCTGTCGAACGATCCCAAAATGGTCAATATGGATGAAATTTTAACATATAAGCGTTTGACTCTAAATGACTGTTGGATGTGAATTATGACTTTGTCAACTAAAATAAGTGTGTTTAAAGTCATTTCTGTGCCTGAAACGGGTCAAATTGAAGCTTTTGAGTAAGCAAAACTCTGTAAAAATGGCAATTTTGGTCACTGTGAGGGTTTAAAAAGTGGTTATTCAACATGAGGCACGATCCAATTGACATTTTGAATCATTTTTGGTACAGTCCAAAAAATCAATTTTCGGATGAAAAACGATGACTCCGGACCTGTCGAACAATCCCAAAATGGTCAATATGGATGAAATTTTAACATTTAATCTTTTGACTCTAAATGACTGTTAGATGTGAATTATGACTTTGTCAACTAAAATAAGTGTGTTTAAAGTCATTTCTGTGCCTGAAACGGGTCAAAATTGAAGCTTTTGAGTAAGCAAAACTCTGTAAAAATGGCAATTTTGGTCACTGTGAGGGTTTAAAAAGTGGTTATTCAACATGAGGCATGATCCAATTGACATTTTGAATCATTTTTGGTACAGTCCAAAAAATCAATTTTCGGATGAAAAAGGATGACTCCGGACCTGTCGAACAATCCCAAAATGGTTAATATGGATGAAATTTTAACATTTAATCTTTTGACTCTAAATGACTGTTGGATGTGAATTATGACTTTGTCAACTAAAAAAAGTGTGTTTAAAGTCATTTCTGTGCCTGAAACGGGTCAAAATTGAAGCTTTTGAGTAAGCAAATCTCTGTAAAAATGGCAATTTTGGTCACTGTGAGGGTTTAAAAAGTCGTTATTCAACATGAGGCACGATCCAATTGACATTTTGAATCATTTTTGGTACAGTCCAAAAAATCAATTTTCGGATGAAAAACGATGACTCCGGACCTGTCGAACAATCCCAAAATGGTCAATATGGATGAAATTTTAACATTTCATCTTTTGACTCCAAATGACTGTTGGATGTGAATTATGACTTTGTCAACTAAAATAAGTGTGTTTAAAGTCATTTCTGTGCCTGAAACGGGTCAAAATTGAAGCTTCTGACTAAGCAAAACTCTGTAAAAATGGAAATTTATTGTCACTGTGAGGGTTTAAAAAGTGGTTATTCAACATGAGGCACGATCCAATTGACATTTTGAATCATTTTTGGTACAGTCCAAAAAATCAATTTTCGGATGAAAAACGATGACTCTGGACCTGTCGAACAATCCCAAAATGGTCAATATGGATGAAATTTTAACATATAAGCGTTTGACTCTAAATGACTGTTGGATGTGAATTATGACTTTGTCAACTAAAATAAGTGTGTTTAAAGTCATTTCTGTGCCTGAAACGGGTCAAATTGAAGCTTTTGAGTAAGCAAAACTCTGTAAAAATGGCAATTTTGGTCACTGTGAGGGTTTAAAAAGTGGTTATTCAACATGAGGCACGATCCAATTGACATTTTGAATCATTTTTGGTTCAGTCCAAAAAATCAATTTTCGGATGAAAAACGATGACTCCGGACCTGTCGAACAATCCCAAAATGGTCAATATGGATGAAATTTTAACATTTAATCTTTTGACTCTAAATGACTGTTGGATGTGAATTATGACTTTGTCAACTAAAATAAGTGTGTTTAAAGTCATTTCTGTGCCTGAAACGGGTCAAAATTGAAGCTTTTGAGTAAGCAAAACTCTGTAAAAATGGCAATTTTGGTCACTGTGAGGGTTTAAAAAGTGGTTATTCAACATGAGGCATGATCCAATTGACATTTTGAATCATTTTTGGTACAGTCCAAAAAATCAATTTTCGGATGAAAAACGATGACTCCGGACCTGTCGAACAATCCCAAAATGGTTAATATGGATGAAATTTTAACATTTAATCTTTTGACTCTAAATGACTGTTGGATGTGAATTATGACTTTGTCAACTAAAAAAAGTGTGTTTAAAGTCATTTCTGTGCCTGAAACGGGTCAAAATTGAAGCTTTTGAGTAAGCAAATCTCTGTAAAAATGGCAATTTTGGTCACTATGAGGGTTTAAAAAGTCGTTATTCAACATGAGGCACGATCCAATTGACATTTTGAATCATTTTTGGTACAGTCCAAAAAATCAATTTTCGGATGAAAAACGATGACTCCGGACCTGTCGAACAATCCCAAAATGGTCAATATGGATGAAATTTTAACATTTCATCTTTTGACTCTAAATGACTGTTGGATGTGAATTATGACTTTGTCAACTAAAATAAGTGTGTTTAAAGTCATTTCTGTGCCTGAAACGGGTCAAAATTGAAGCTTCTGACTAAGCAAAACTCTGTAAAAATGGCAATTTTGGTCACTGTGAGGGTTTAAAAAGTGGTTATTCAACATGAGGCACGATCCAATTGACATTTTGAATCATTTTTGGTACAGTCCAAAAAATCAATTTTCGGATGAAAAACGATGACTCTGGACCTGTCGAACAATCCCAAAATGGTCAATATGGATGAAATTTTAACATATAATCTTTTGACTCTAAATGACTGTTGGATGTGAATTATGACTTTGTCAACAAAAATAAGTGTGTTTAAAGTCATTTCTGTGCCTGAAACGGGTCAAAATTGAAGCTTTTGAGTAAGCAAAACTCTGTAAAAATGGCAATTTTGGTCACTGTGAGGGTTTAAAAAGTGGTTATTCAACATGAGGCACGATCCAATTGACATTTTGAATCATTTTTGGGACAGTCCAAAAAATCAATTTTCGGATGAAAAACGATGACTCCGGACCTGTCGAACAATCCCAAAATGGTCAATATGGATGAAATTTTAACATTTAATCTTTTGACTCTAAATGGCTGTTGGATGTGAATTATGACTTTGTCAACTAAAAAAAGTGTGTTTAAAGTCATTTCTGTGCCTGAAACGGGTCAAAATTGAACCTTTTGAGTAAGCAAATCTCTGTAAAAATGACAATTTTGGTCACTGTGAGGGTTTAAAAAGTGGTTATTCAACATGAGGCACGATCCAATTGACATTTTGAATCATTTTTGGTACAGTCCAAAAAATCAATTTTCGGATGAAAAACGATGACTCCGGACCTGTCGAACAATCCCAAAATGGTCAATATGGATGAAATTTTAACATTTCATCTTTTGACTCTAAATGACTGTTGGATGTGAATTATGACTTTGTCAACTAAAATAAGTGTGTTTAAAGTCATTTCTGTGCCTGAAACGGGTCAAAATTGAAGCTTTTGAGTAAGCAAAACTCTGTAAAAATGGCAATTTTGGTCACTGTGAGGGTTTAAAAAGTGGTTATTCAACATGAGGCACGATTCAATTGACATTTTGAATCATTTTTGGTACAGTCCAAAAAATCAATTTTGGGATGAAAAACGATGACTCCGGACCTGTCGAACGATCCCAAAATGGTTAATATGAATGAAATTTTAACATTTGATCTTTTGACTCTAAATGACTGTTGGATGTGAATTATGACTTTATCAACTAAAATACGTGTGTTTAAAGTCATTTCTGTGCCTGAAACGGGTCAAAATTGAAGCTTTTGAGTAAGCAAAACTCTGTAGAAATGGCAATTTTGGTCACTGTGAGGGTTTAAAAAGTGGTTATTCAACATGAGGCACGATCCAATTGACATTTTGAATCATTTTTGGTACAGTCCAAAAAATCAATTTTCGGATGAAAAACGATGACTCCGGACCTGTCGAACAATCCCAAAATGGTCAATATGGATGAAATTTTAACATTTAATCTTTTGACTCTAAATGACTGTTGGATGTGAATTATGACTTTGTCAACTAAAATAAGTGTGTTTAAAGTCATTTCTGTGCCTGAAACGGGTCAAAATTGAAGCTTTTGAGTAAGCAAAACTCTGTAAAAATGGCAATTTTGGTCACTGTGAGGGTTTAAAAAGTGGTTATTCAACATGAGGCACGATCCAATTGACATTTTGAATCATTTTTGGTACAGTCCAAAAAATCAATTTTCGGATGAAAAACGATGACTCTGGACCTGTCGAACAATCCCAAAATGGTCAATATGGATGAAATTTTAACATATAATCTTTTGACTCTAAATGACTGTTGGATGTGAATTATGACTTTGTCAACAAAATTAAGTGTGTTTAAAGTCATTTCTGTGCCTGAAACGGGTCAAAATTGAAGCTTTTGAGTAAGTAAAACTCTGTAAAAATGGCAATTTTGGTCACTGTGAGGGTTTAAAAAGTGGTTATTCAACATGAGGCACGATCCAATTGACATTTTGAATCATTTTTGGTACAGTCCAAAAAATCAATTTTCGGATGAAAAACGATGACTCCGGACCTGTCGAACGATCCCAAAATGGTTAATATGGATGAAATTTTAACATTTTATCTTTTGACTCTAAATGACTGTTGGATGTGAATTATGACTTTATCAACTAAAATAAGTGTGTTTAAAGTCATTTCTGTGCATGAAACGGGTAAAAATTGAAGCTTTTGAGTAAGCAAAACTCTGTAAAAATGGCAATTTTGGTCACTGTGAGGGTTTAAAAAGTGGTTATTCAACATGAGGCACGATCCAATTGACATTTTGAATCATTTTTGGTACAGTACAAAAAATCAATTTTCGGATGAAAAACGATGACTCCGGACCTGTCGAACGATCCCAAAATGGTCAATATGGATGAAATTTTAACATTTAATCTTTTGACTCTAAATGACTGTTGGATGTGAATTATGACTTTGTCAACTAAAATAAGTGTGTTTAAAGTCATTTCTGTGCCTGAAACGGGTCAAAATTGAAGCTTTTGAGTAAGCAAAACTCTGTAAAAATGGCAATTTTGGTCACTGTGAGGGTTTAAAAAGTGGTTATTCAACATGAGGCATGATCCAATTGACATTTTGAATCATTTTTGGTACAGTCCAAAAAATCAATTTTCGGATGAAAAACGATGACTCCGGACCTGTCGAACAATCCCAAAATGGACAATATGGATGAAATTTTAACATATAATCTTTTGACTCTAAATGACTGTTGGATGTGAATTATGACTTTGTCAACTAAAATAAGTGTGTTTAAAGTCATTTCTCTGCCTGAAACGGGTCAAAATTGAAGCTTTTGAGTAAGCAAAACTCTGTAAAAATGGCAATTTTGGTCACTGTGAGGGTTTAAAAAGTGGTTATTCAACATGAGGCACGATCCAATTGACATTTTGAATCATTTTTGGTACAGTCCAAAAAATCCATTTTCGGATGAAAAACGATGACTCCGGACCTGTCGAACGATCCCAAAATGGTCAATATGGATGAAATTTTAACATATAAGCGTTTGACTCTAAATGACTGTTGAATGTGAATTATGACTTTGTCAACTAAAATAAGTGTGTTTAAAGTCATTTCTGTGCCTGAAACGGGTCAAATTGAAGCTTTTGAGTAAGCAAAACTCTGTAAAAATGGCAATTTTGGTCACTGTGAGGGTTTAAAAAGTGGTTATTCAACATGAGGCATGATCCAATTGACATTTTGAATCATTTTTGGTACAGTCCAAAAAATCAATTTTCGGATGAAAAACGATGACTCCGGACCTGTCGAACAATCCCAAAATGGTTAATATGGATGAAATTTTAACATTTAATCTTTTGACTCTAAATGACTGTTGGATGTGAATTATGACTTTGTCAACTAAAAAAAGTGTGTTTAAAGTCATTTCTGTGCCTGAAACGGGTCAAAATTGAAGCTTTTGAGTAAGCAAATCTCTGTAAAAATGGCAATTTTGGTCACTGTGAGGGTTTAAAAAGTCGTTATTCAACATGAGGCACGATCCAATTGACATTTTGAATCATTTTTGGTACAGTCCAAAAAATCAATTTTCGGATGAAAAACGATGACTCCGGACCTGTCGAACAATCCCAAAATGGTCAATATGGATGAAATTTTAACATTTCATCTTTTGACTCTAAATGACTGTTGGATGTGAATTATGACTTTGTCAACTAAAATAAGTGTGTTTAAAGTCATTTCTGTGCCTGAAACGGGTCAAATTGAAGCTTTTGAGTAAGCAAAACTCTGTAAAAATGGCAATTTTGGTCACTGTGAGGGTTTAAAAAGTGGTTATTCAACATGAGGCACGATCCAATTGACATTTTGAATCATTTTTGGTTCAGTCCAAAAAATCAATTTTCGGATGAAAAACGATGACTCCGGACCTGTCGAACAATCCCAAAATGGTCAATATGGATGAAATTTTAACATTTAATCTTTTGACTCTAAATGACTGTTGGATGTGAATTATGACTTTGTCAACTAAAATAAGTGTGTTTAAAGTCATTTCTGTGCCTGAAACGGGTCAAAATTGAAGCTTTTGAGTAAGCAAAACTCTGTAAAAATGGCAATTTTGGTCACTGTGAGGGTTTAAAAAGTGGTTATTCAACATGAGGCACGATCCAATTGACATTTTGAATCATTTTTGGTACAGTCCAAAAAATCAATTTTCGGATGAAAAACGATGACTCCGGACCTGTCGAACGATCCCAAAATGGTCAATATGGATGAAATTTTAACATATAAGCGTTTGACTCTAAATGACTGTTGGATGTGAATTATGACTTTGTCAACTAAAATAAGTGTGTTTAAAGTCATTTCTGTGCCTGAAACGGGTCAAGTTGAAGCTTTTCAGTAAGCAAAACTCTGTAAAAATGGCAATTTTGGTCACTGTGAGGGTTTAAAAAGTGGTTATTCAACATGAGGCACGATCCAATTGACATTTTGAATCATTTTTGGTTCAGTCCAAAAAATCAATTTTCGGATGAAAAACGATGACTCCGGACCTGTCGAACAATCCCAAAATGGTCAATATGGATGAAATTTTAACATTTCATCTTTTGACTCTAAATGACTGTTGGATGTGAATTATGACTTTGTCAACTAAAATAAGTGTGTTTAAAGTCATTTCTGTGCCTGAAACGGGTCAAAATTGAAGCTTCTGACTAAGCAAAACTCTGTAAAAATGGCAATTTTGGTCACTGTGAGGGTTTAAAAAGTGGTTATTCAACATGAGGCACGATCCAATTGACATTTTGAATCATTTTTGGTACAGTCCAAAAAATCAATTTTCGGATGAAAAACGATGACTCTGGACCTGTCGAACAATCCCAAAATGGTCAATATGGATGAAATTTTAACATATAATCTTTTGACTCTAAATGACTGTTGGATGTGAATTATGACTTTGTCAACAAAAATAAGTGTGTTTAAAGTCATTTCTGTGCCTGAAACGGGTCAAAATTGAAGCTTTTGAGTAAGCAAAACTCTGTAAAAATGGCAATTTTGGTCACTGTGAGGGTTTAAAAAGTGGTTATTCAACATGAGGCACGATCCAATTGACATTTTGAATCATTTTTGGGACAGTCCAAAAAATCAATTTTCGGATGAAAAACGATGACTCCGGACCTGTCGAACAATCCCAAAATGGTCAATATGGATGAAATTTTAACATTTAATCTTTTGACTCTAAATGACTGTTGGATGTGAATTATGACTTTGTCAACTAAAAAAAGTGTGTTTAAAGTCATTTCTGTGCCTGAAACGGGTCAAAATTGAACCTTTTGAGTAAGCAAATCTCTGTAAAAATGACAATTTTGGTCACTGTGAGGGTTTAAAAAGTGGTTATTCAACATGAGGCACGATCCAATTGACATTTTGAATCATTTTTGGTACAGTCCAAAAAATCAATTTTCGGATGAAAAACGATGACTCCGGACCTGTCGAACAATCCCAAAATGGTCAATATGGATGAAATTTTAACATTTCATCTTTTGACTCTAAATGACTGTTGGATGTGAATTATGACTTTGTCAACTAAAATAAGTGTGTTTAAAGTCATTTCTGTGCCTGAAACGGGTCAAAATTGAAGCTTTTGAGTAAGCAAAACTCTGTAAAAATGGCAATTTTGGTCACTGTGAGGGTTTAAAAAGTGGTTATTCAACATGAGGCACGATCCAATTGACATTTTGAATCATTTTTGGGACAGTCCAAAAAATCAATTTTCGGATGAAAAACGATGACTCCGGACCTGTCGAACAATCCCAAATTGGTCAATATGGATGAAATTTTAACATTTAATCTTTTGACTCTAAATGACTGTTGGATGTGAATTATGACTTTGTCAACTAAAAAAAGTGTGTTTAAAGTCATTTCTGTGCCTGAAACGGGTCAAAATTGAAGCTTTTGAGTAAGCAAATCTCTGTAAAAATGACAATTTTGGTCACTGTGAGGGTTTAAAAAGTGGTTATTCAACATGAGGCACGATCCAATTGACATTTTGAATCATTTTTGGTACAGTCCAAAAAATCAATTTTCGGATGAAAAACGATGACTCCGGACCTGTCGAATGATCCCAAAATGGTCAATATGGATGAAATTTTAACATTTAATCTTTTGACTGTAAATGACTGTTGGATGTGAAATATGACTTTGTCAACTAAAATAAGTGTGTTTAAAGTCATTTCTGTGCCTGAAACGGGTCAAAATTGAAGCTTTTGAGTAAGCAAAACTCTGTAAAATGGCAATTTTGGTCACTGTGAGGGTTTAAAAAGTGGTTATTCAACATGAGGCACGATTCAATTGACATTTTGAATCATTTTTGGTACAGTCCAAAAAATCAATTTTGGGATGAAAAACGATGACTCCGGACCTGTCGAACGATCCCAAAATGGTTAATATGAATGAAATTTTAACATTTGATCTTTTGACTCTAAATGACTGTTGGATGTGAATTATGACTTTATCAACTAAAATACGTGTGTTTAAAGTCATTTCTGTGCCTGAAACGGGTCAAAATTGAAGCTTTTGAGTAAGCAAAACTCTGTAGAAATGGCAATTTTGGTCACTGTGAGGGTTTAAAAAGTGGTTATTCAACATGAGGCACGATCCAATTGACATTTTGAATCATTTTTGGTACAGTCCAAAAAATCAATTTTCGGATGAAAAACGATGACTCCGGACCTGTCGAACAATCCCAAAATGGTCAATATGGATGAAATTTTAACATTTAATCTTTTGACTCTAAATGACTGTTGGATGTGAATTATGACTTTGTCAACTAAAATAAGTGTGTTTAAAGTCATTTCTGTGCCTGAAACGGGTCAAAATTGAAGCTTTTGAGTAAGCAAAACTCTGTAAAAATGGCAATTTTGGTCACTGTGAGGGTTTAAAAAGTGGTTATTCAACATGAGGCACGATCCAATTGACATTTTGAATCATTTTTGGTACAGTCCAAAAAATCAATTTTCGGATGAAAAACGATGACTCTGGACCTGTCGAACAATCCCAAAATGGTCAATATGGATGAAATTTTAACATATAATCTTTTGACTCTAAATGACTGTTGGATGTGAATTATGACTTTGTCAACAAAAATAAGTGTGTTTAAAGTCATTTCTGTGCCTGAAACGGGTCAAAATTGAAGCTTTTGAGTAAGCAAAACTCTGTAAAAATGGCAATTTTGGTCACTGTGAGGGTTTAAAAAGTGGTTATTCAACATGAGGCACGATCCAATTGACATTTTGAATCATTTTTGGTACAGTCCAAAAAATCAATTTTCGGATGAAAAACGATGACTCCGGACCTGTCGAACGATCCCAAAATGGTTAATATGGATGAAATTTTAACATTTTATCTTTTGACTCTAAATGACTGTTGGATGTGAATTATGACTTTATCAACTAAAATAAGTGTGTTTAAAGTCATTTCTGTGCATGAAACGGGTAAAAATTGAAGCTTTTGAGTAAGCAAAACTCTGTAAAAATGGCAATTTTGGTCACTGTGAGGGTTTAAAAAGTGGTTATTCAACATGAGGCACGATCCAATTGACATTTTGAATCATTTTTGGTACAGTCCAAAAAATCCATTTTCGGATGAAAAACGATGACTCCGGACCTGTCGAACGATCCCAAAATGGTCAATATGGATGAAATTTTAACATATAAGCGTTTGACTCTAAATGACTGTTGGATGTGAATTATGACTTTGTCAACTAAAATAAGTGTGTTTAAAGTCATTTCTGTGCCTGAAACGGGTCAAATTGAAGCTTTTGAGTAAGCAAAACTCTGTAAAAATGGCAATTTTGGTCACTGTGAGGGTTTAAAAAGTGGTTATTCAACATGAGGCACGATCCAATTGACATTTTGAATCATTTTTGGTACAGTCCAAAAAATCAATTTTCGGATGAAAAACGATGACTCCGGACCTGTCGAACAATCCCAAAATGGTCAATATGGATGAAATTTTAACATTTAATCTTTTGACTCTAAATGACTGTTAGATGTGAATTATGACTTTGTCAACTAAAATAAGTGTGTTTAAAGTCATTTCTGTGCCTGAAACGGGTCAAAATTGAAGCTTTTGAGTAAGCAAAACTCTGTAAAAATGGCAATTTTGGTCACTGTGAGGGTTTAAAAAGTGGTTATTCAACATGAGGCATGATCCAATTGACATTTTGAATCATTTTTGGTACAGTCCAAAAAATCAATTTTCGGATGAAAAAGGATGACTCCGGACCTGTCGAACAATCCCAAAATGGTTAATATGGATGAAATTTTAACATTTAATCTTTTGACTCTAAATGACTGTTGGATGTGAATTATGACTTTGTCAACTAAAAAAAGTGTGTTTAAAGTCATTTCTGTGCCTGAAACGGGTCAAAATTGAAGCTTTTGAGTAAGCAAATCTCTGTAAAAATGGCAATTTTGGTCACTGTGAGGGTTTAAAAAGTCGTTATTCAACATGAGGCACGATCCAATTGACATTTTGAATCATTTTTGGTACAGTCCAAAAAATCAATTTTCGGATGAAAAACGATGACTCCGGACCTGTCGAACAATCCCAAAATGGTCAATATGGATGAAATTTTAACATTTCATCTTTTGACTCCAAATGACTGTTGGATGTGAATTATGACTTTGTCAACTAAAATAAGTGTGTTTAAAGTCATTTCTGTGCCTGAAACGGGTCAAAATTGAAGCTTCTGACTAAGCAAAACTCTGTAAAAATGGCAATTTTGGTCACTGTGAGGGTTTAAAAAGTGGTTATTCAACATGAGGCACGATCCAATTGACATTTTGAATCATTTTTGGTACAGTCCAAAAAATCAATTTTCGGATGAAAAACGATGACTCTGGACCTGTCGAACAATCCCAAAATGGTCAATATGGATGAAATTTTAACATATAATCTTTTGACTCTAAATGACTGTTGGATGTGAATTATGACTTTGTCAACAAAAATAAGTGTGTTTAAAGTCATTTCTGTGCCTGAAACGGGTCAAAATTGAAGCTTTTGAGTAAGCAAAACTCTGTAAAAATGGCAATTTTGGTCACTGTGAGGGTTTAAAAAGTGGTTATTCAACATGAGGCACGATCCAATTGACATTTTGAATCATTTTTGGGACAGTCCAAAAAATCAATTTTCGGATGAAAAACGATGACTCCGGACCTGTCGAACAATCCCAAAATGGTCAATATGGATGAAATTTTAACATTTAATCTTTTGACTCTAAATGACTGTTGGATGTGAATTATGACTTTGTCAACTAAAAAAAGTGTGTTTAAAGTCATTTCTGTGCCTGAAACGGGTCAAAATTGAACCTTTTGAGTAAGCAAATCTCTGTAAAAATGACAATTTTGGTCACTGTGAGGGTTTAAAAAGTGGTTATTCAACATGAGGCACGATCCAATTGACATTTTGAATCATTTTTGGTACAGTCCAAAAAATCAATTTTCGGATGAAAAACGATGACTCCGGACCTGTCGAACAATCCCAAAATGGTCAATATGGATGAAATTTTAACATTTCATCTTTTGACTCTAAATGACTGTTGGATGTGAATTATGACTTTGTCAACTAAAATAAGTGTGTTTAAAGTCATTTCTGTGCCTGAAACGGGTCAAAATTGAAGCTTTTGAGTAAGCAAAACTCTGTAAAAATGGCAATTTTGGTCACTGTGAGGGTTTAAAAAGTGGTTATTCAACATGAGGCACGATCCAATTGACATTTTGAATCATTTTTGGGACAGTCCGAAAAATCAATTTTCGGATGAAAAACGATGACTCCGGACCTGTCGAACAATCCCAAATTGGTCAATATGGATGAAATTTTAACATTTAATCTTTTGACTCTAAATGACTGTTGGATGTGAATTATGACTTTGTCAACTAAAAAAAGTGTGTTTAAAGTCATTTCTGTGCCTGAAACGGGTCAAAATTGAAGCTTTTGAGTAAGCAAATCTCTGTAAAAATGACAATTTTGGTCACTGTGAGGGTTTAAAAAGTGGTTATTCAACATGAGGCACGATCCAATTGACATTTTGAATCATTTTTGGTACAGTCCAAAAAATCAATTTTCGGATGAAAAACGATGACTCCGGACCTGTCGAATGATCCCAAAATGGTCAATATGGATGAAATTTTAACATTTAATCTTTTGACTGTAAATGACTGTTGGATGTGAAATATGACTTTGTCAACTAAAATAAGTGTGTTTAAAGTCATTTCTGTGCCTGAAACGGGTCAAAATTGAAGCTTTTGAGTAAGCAAAACTCTGTAAAAATGGCAATTTTGGTCACTGTGAGGGTTTAAAAAGTGGTTATTCAACATGAGGCACGATTCAATTGACATTTTGAATCATTTTTGGTACAGTCCAAAAAATCAATTTTGGGATGAAAAACGATGACTCCGGACCTGTCGAACGATCCCAAAATGGTTAATATGAATGAAATTTTAACATTTGATCTTTTGACTCTAAATGACTGTTGGATGTGAATTATGACTTTATCAACTAAAATACGTGTGTTTAAAGTCATTTCTGTGCCTGAAACGGGTCAAAATTGAAGCTTTTGAGTAAGCAAAACTCTGTAGAAATGGCAATTTTGGTCACTGTGAGGGTTTAAAAAGTGGTTATTCAACATGAGGCACGATCCAATTGACATTTTGAATCATTTTTGGTACAGTCCAAAAAATCAATTTTCGGATGAAAAACGATGACTCCGGACCTGTCGAACAATCCCAAAATGGTCAATATGGATGAAATTTTAACATTTAATCTTTTGACTCTAAATGACTGTTGGATGTGAATTATGACTTTGTCAACTAAAATAAGTGTGTTTAAAGTCATTTCTGTGCCTGAAACGGGTCAAAATTGAAGCTTTTGAGTAAGCAAAACTCTGTAAAAATGGCAATTTTGGTCACTGTGAGGGTTTAAAAAGTGGTTATTCAACATGAGGCACGATCCAATTGACATTTTGAATCATTTTTGGGACAGTCCAAAAAATCAATTTTCGGATGAAAAACGATGACTCCGGACCTGTCGAACAATCCCAAAATGGTCAATATGGATGAAATTTTAACATTTAATCTTTTGACTCTAAATGACTGTTGGATGTGAATTATGACTTTGTCAACTAAAAAAAGTGTGTTTAAAGTCATTTCTGTGCCTGAAACGGGTCAAAATTAAAGCTTTTGAGTAAGCGAATCTCTGTAAAAATGGCAATTTTGGTCACTGTGAGGGTTTAAAAAGTGGTTATTCAACATGAGGCACGATCTAATTGACATTTTGAATCATTTTTGGTACAGTCCAAAAAATCAATTTTCGGATGAAAAACGATGACTCCGGACCTGTCGAACGATCCCAAAATAGTCAATATGGATGAAATTTTAACATTTAATCTTTTGACTCTAAATGACTGTTGGATGTGAATTATGACTTTGTCAACTAAAATAAGTGTGTTTAAAGTCATTTCTGTGCCTGAAACGGGTCAAAATTGAAGCTTTTGAGTAAGCAAAACTCTGTCAAAATGGAAATTTTGGTCACTGTGAGGGTTTAAAAAGTGGTTATTCAACATGAGGCACGATCCAATTGACATTTTGAATCATTTTTGGTACAGTCCAAAAAAATCAATTTTCGGATGAAAAACGATGACTCCGGACCTGTTGAACAATCCCAAAATGGTCAATATGGATGAAATTTTAACATTTAATCTTTTGACTGTAAATGACTGTTGGATGTGAAATATGACTTTGTCAACTAAAATAAGTGTGTTTAAAGTCATTTCTGTGCCTGAAACGGGTCAAAATTGAAGCTTTTGAGTAAGCAAAACTCTGTAAAAATGGCAATTTTGGTCACTGTGAGGGTTTAAAAAGTGGTTATTCAACATGAGGCACGATTCAATTGACATTTTGAATCATTTTTGGTACAGTCCAAAAAATCAATTTTGGGATGAAAAACGATGACTCCGGACCTGTCGAACGATCCCAAAATGGTTAATATGAATGAAATTTTAACATTTGATCTTTTGACTCTAAATGACTGTTGGATGTGAATTATGACTTTATCAACTAAAATACGTGTGTTTAAAGTCATTTCTGTGCCTGAAACGGGTCAAAATTGAAGCTTTTGAGTAAGCAAAACTCTGTAGAAATGGCAATTTTGGTCACTGTGAGGGTTTAAAAAGTGGTTATTCAACATGAGGCACGATCCAATTGACATTTTGAATCATTTTTGGTACAGTCCAAAAAATCAATTTTCGGATGAAAAACGATGACTCCGGACCTGTCGAACAATCCCAAAATGGTCAATATGGATGAAATTTTAACATTTAATCTTTTGACTCTAAATGACTGTTGGATGTGAATTATGACTTTGTCAACTAAAATAAGTGTGTTTAAAGTCATTTCTGTGCCTGAAACGGGTCAAAATTGAAGCTTTTGAGTAAGCAAAACTCTGTAAAAATGGCAATTTTGGTCACTGTGAGGGTTTAAAAAGTGGTTATTCAACATGAGGCACGATCCAATTGACATTTTGAATCATTTTTGGGACAGTCCAAAAAATCAATTTTCGGATGAAAAACGATGACTCCGGACCTGTCGAACAATCCCAAAATGGTCAATATGGATGAAATTTTAACATTTAATCTTTTGACTCTAAATGACTGTTGGATGTGAATTATGACTTTGTCAACTAAAAAAAGTGTGTTTAAAGTCATTTCTGTGCCTGAAACGGGTCAAAATTAAAGCTTTTGAGTAAGCAAATCTCTGTAAAAATGGCAATTTTGGTCACTGTGAGGGTTTAAAAAGTGGTTATTCAACATGAGGCACGATCTAATTGACATTTTGAATCATTTTTGGTACAGTCCAAAAAATCAATTTTCGGATGAAAAACGATGACTCCGGACCTGTCGAACAATCCCAAAATGGTCAATATGGATGAAATTTTAACATTTCATCTTTTGACTCTAAATGACTGTTGGATGTGAATTATGACTTTGTCAACTAAAATAAGTGTGTTTAAAGTCATTTCTGTGCCTGAAACGGGTCAAAATTGAAGCTTTTGAGTAAGCAAAACTCTGTAAAAATGGCAATTTTGGTCACTGTGAGGGTTTAAAAAGTGGTTATTCAACATGAGGCACGATTCAATTGACATTTTGAATCATTTTTGGTACAGTCCAAAAAATCAATTTTGGGATGAAAAACGATGACTCCGGACCTGTCGAACGATCCCAAAATGGTTAATATGAATGAAATTTTAACATTTGATCTTTTGACTCTAAATGACTGTTGGATGTGAATTATGACTTTATCAACTAAAATACGTGTGTTTAAAGTCATTTCTGTGCCTGAAACGGGTCAAAATTGAAGCTTTTGAGTAAGCAAAACTCTGTAAAAATGGCAATTTTGGTCACTGTGAGGGTTTAAAAAGTGGTTATTCAACATGAGGCACGATCCAATTGACATTTTGAATCATTTTTGGGACAGTCCAAAAAATCAATTTTCGGATGAAAAACGATGACTCCGGACCTGTCGAACAATCCCAAAATGGTCAATATGGATGAAATTTTAACATTTAATCTTTTGACTCTAAATGACTGTTGGATGTGAATTATGACTTTGTCAACTAAAAAAAGTGTGTTTAAAGTCATTTCTGTGCCTGAAACGGGTCAAAATTAAAGCTTTTGAGTAAGCAAATCTCTGTAAAAATGGCAATTTTGGTCACTGTGAGGGTTTAAAAAGTGGTTATTCAACATGAGGCACGATCTAATTGACATTTTGAATCATTTTTGGTACAGTCCAAAAAATCAATTTTCGGATGAAAAACGATGACTCCGGACCTGTCGAACAATCCCAAAATGGTCAATATGGATGAAATTTTAACATTTCATCTTTTGACTCTAAATGACTGTTGGATGTGAATTATGACTTTGTCAACTAAAATAAGTGTGTTTAAAGTCATTTCTGTGCCTGAAACGGGTCAAAATTGAAGCTTTTGAGTAAGCAAAACTCTGTAAAAATGGCAATTTTGGTCACTGTGAGGGTTTAAAAAGTGGTTATTCAACATGAGGCACGATTCAATTGACATTTTGAATCATTTTTGGTACAGTCCAAAAAATCAATTTTGGGATGAAAAACGATGACTCCGGACCTGTCGAACGATCCCAAAATGGTTAATATGAATGAAATTTTAACATTTGATCTTTTGACTCTAAATGACTGTTGGATGTGAATTATGACTTTATCAACTAAAATACGTGTGTTTAAAGTCATTTCTGTGCCTGAAACGGGTCAAAATTGAAGCTTTTGAGTAAGCAAAACTCTGTAGAAATGGCAATTTTGGTCACTGTGAGGGTTTAAAAAGTGGTTATTCAACATGAGGCACGATCCAATTGACATTTTGAATCATTTTTGGGACAGTCCAAAAAATCAATTTTCGGATGAAAAACGATGACTCCGGACCTGTCGAACAATCCCAAAATGGTCAATAGGGATGAAATTTTAACATTTAATCTTTTGACTCTAAATGACTGTTGGATGTGAATTATGACTTTGTCAACTAAAAAAAGTGTGTTTAAAGTCATTTCTGTGCCTGAAACAGGTCAAAATTAAAGCTTTTGAGTAAGCAAATCTCTGTAAAAATGGCAATTTTGGTCACTGTGAGGGTTTAAAAAGTGGTTATTCAACATGAGGCACGATCTAATTGACATTTTGAATCATTTTTGGTACAGTCCAAAAAATCAATTTTCGGATGAAAAACGATGACTCCGGACCTGTCGAACGATCCCAAAATAGTCAATATGGATGAAATTTTAACATTTAATCTTTTGACTCTAAATGACTGTTGGATGTGAATTATGACTTTGTCAACTAAAATAAGTGTGTTTAAAGTCATTTCTGTGCCTGAAACGGGTCAAAATTGAAGCTTTTGAGTAAGCAAAACTCTGTCAAAATGGCAATTTTGGTCACTGTGAGGGTTTAAAAAGTGGTTATTCAACATGAGGCACGATCCAAATGACATTTTGAATCATTTTTGGTACAGTCCAAAAAAATCAATTTTCGGATGAAAAACGATGACTCCGGACCTGTTGAACAATCCCAAAATGGTCAATATGGATGAAATTTTAACATTTAATCTTTTGACTGTAAATGACTGTTGGATGTGAAATATGACTTTGTCAACTAAAATAAGTGTGTTTAAAGTCATTTCTGTGCCTGAAACGGGTCAAAATTGAAGCTTTTGAGTAAGCAAAACTCTGTAAAAATGGCAATTTTGGTCACTGTGAGGGTTTAAAAAGTGGTTATTCAACATGAGGCACGATTCAATTGACATTTTGAATCATTTTTGGTACAGTCCAAAAAATCAATTTTGGGATGAAAAACGATGACTCCGGACCTGTCGAACGATCCCAAAATGGTTAATATGAATGAAATTTTAACATTTGATCTTTTGACTCTAAATGACTGTTGGATGTGAATTATGACTTTATCAACTAAAATACGTGTGTTTAAAGTCATTTCTGTGCCTGAAACGGGTCAAAATTGAAGCTTTTGAGTAAGCAAAACTCTGTAGAAATGGCAATTTTGGTCACTGTGAGGGTTTAAAAAGTGGTTATTCAACATGAGGCACGATCCAATTGACATTTTGAATCATTTTTGGTACAGTCCAAAAAATCAATTTTCGGATGAAAAACGATGACTCCGGACCTGTCGAACAATCCCAAAATGGTCAATATGGATGAAATTTTAACATTTAATCTTTTGACTCTAAATGACTGTTGGATGTGAATTATGACTTTGTCAACTAAAATAAGTGTGTTTAAAGTCATTTCTGTGCCTGAAACGGGTCAAAATTGAAGCTTTTGAGTAAGCAAAACTCTGTAAAAATGGCAATTTTGGTCACTGTGAGGGTTTAAAAAGTGGTTATTCAACATGAGGCACGATCCAATTGACATTTTGAATCATTTTTGGGACAGTCCAAAAAATCAATTTTCGGATGAAAAACGATGACTCCGGACCTGTCGAACAATCCCAAAATGGTCAATATGGATGAAATTTTAACATTTAATCTTTTGACTATAAATGACTGTTGGATGTGAATTATGACTTTGTCAACTAAAAAAAGTGTGTTTAAAGTCATTTCTGTGCCTGAAACGGGTCAAAATTAAAGCTTTTGAGTAAGCAAATCTCTGTAAAAATGGCAATTTTGGTCACTGTGAGGGTTTAAAAAGTGGTTATTCAACATGAGGCACGATCTAATTGACATTTTGAATCATTTTTGGTACAGTCCAAAAAATCAATTTTCGGATGAAAAACGATGACTCCGGACCTGTCGAACAATCCCAAAATGGTCAATATGGATGAAATTTTAACATTTCATCTTTTGACTCTAAATGACTGTTGGATGTGAATTATGACTTTGTCAACTAAAATAAGTGTGTTTAAAGTCATTTCTGTGCCTGAAACGGGTCAAAATTGAAGCTTTTGAGTAAGCAAAACTCTGTAAAAATGGCAATTTTGGTCACTGTGAGGGTTTAAAAAGTGGTTATTCAACATGAGGCACGATTCAATTGACATTTTGAATCATTTTTGGTACAGTCCAAAAAATCAATTTTGGGATGAAAAACGATGACTCCGGACCTGTCGAACGATCCCAAAATGGTTAATATGAATGAAATTTTAACATTTGATCTTTTGACTCTAAATGACTGTTGGATGTGAATTATGACTTTATCAACTAAAATACGTGTGTTTAAAGTCATTTCTGTGCCTGAAACGGGTCAAAATTGAAGCTTTTGAGTAAGCAAAACTCTGTAGAAATGGCAATTTTGGTCACTGTGAGGGTTTAAAAAGTGGTTATTCAACATGAGGCACGATCCAATTGACATTTTGAATCATTTTTGGGACAGTCCAAAAAATCAATTTTCGGATGAAAAACGATGACTCCGGACCTGTCGAACAATCCCAAAATGGTCAATAGGGATGAAATTTTAACATTTAATCTTTTGACTCTAAATGACTGTTGGATGTGAATTATGACTTTGTCAACTAAAAAAAGTGTGTTTAAAGTCATTTCTGTGCCTGAAACGGGTCAAAATTAAAGCTTTTGAGTAAGCAAAACTCTGTAGAAATGGCAATTTTGGTCACTGTGAGGGTTTAAAAAGTGGTTATTCAACATGAGGCACGATCCAAATGACATTTTGAATCATTTTTGGTACAGTCCAAAAAAATCAATTTTCGGATGAAAAACGATGACTCCGGACCTGTTGAACAATCCCAAAATGGTCAATATGGATGAAATTTTAACATTTAATCTTTTGACTGTAAATGACTGTTGGATGTGAAATATGACTTTGTCAACTAAAATAAGTGTGTTTAAAGTCATTTCTGTGCCTGAAACGGGTCAAAATTGAAGCTTTTGAGTAAGCAAAACTCTGTAGAAATGGCAATTTTGGTCACTGTGAGGGTTTAAAAAGTGGTTATTCAACATGAGGCACGATCCAATTGACATTTTGAATCATTTTTGGTACAGTCCAAAAAATCAATTTTCGGATGAAAAACGATGACTCCGGACCTGTCGAACAATCCCAAAATGGTCAATATGGATGAAATTTTAACATTTAATCTTTTGACTCTAAATGACTGTTGGATGTGAATTATGACTTTGTCAACTAAAATAAGTGTGTTTAAAGTCATTTTTGTGCCTGAAACGGGTCAAAATTGAAGCTTTTGAGTAAGCAAAACTCTGTAAAAATGGCAATTTTGGTCACTGTGAGGGTTTAAAAAGTGGTTATTCAACATGAGGCACGATCCAATTGACATTTTGAATCATTTTTGGGACAGTCCAAAAAATCAATTTTCGGATGAAAAAACGATGACTCCGGACCTGTCGAACAATCCCAAAATGGTCAATATGGATGAAATTTTAACATTTAATCTTTTGACTCTAAATGACTGTTGGATGTGAATTATGACTTTGTCAACTAAAAAAAGTGTGTTTAAAGTCATTTCTGTGCCTGAAACGGGTCAAAATTAAAGCTTTTGAGTAAGCAAATCTCTGTAAAAATGGCAATTTTGGTCACTGTGAGGGTTTAAAAAGTGGTTATTCAACATGAGGCACGATCTAATTGACATTTTGAATCATTTTTGGTACAGTCCAAAAAATCAATTTTCGGATGAAAAACGATGACTCCGGACCTGTCGAACAATCCCAAAATGGTCAATATGGATGAAATTTTAACATTTCATCTTTTGACTCTAAATGACTGTTGGATGTGAATTATGACTTTGTCAACTAAAATAAGTGTGTTTAAAGTCATTTCTGTGCCTGAAACGGGTCAAAATTGAAGCTTTTGAGTAAGCAAAACTCTGTAAAAATGGCAATTTTGGTCACTGTGAGGGTTTAAAAAGTGGTTATTCAACATGAGGCACGATCCAATTGACATTTTGAATCATTTTTGGGACAGTCCAAAAAATCAATTTTCGGATGAAAAACGATGACTCCGGACCTGTCGAACAATCCCAAAATGGTCAATATGGATGAAATTTTAACATTTAATCTTTTGACTCTAAATGACTGTTGGATGTGAATTATGACTTTGTCAACTAAAAAAAGTGTGTTTAAAGTCATTTCTGTGCCTGAAACGGGTCAAAATTGAAGCTTTTGAGTAAGCAAATCTCTGTAAAAATGACAATTTTGGTCACTGTGAGGGTTTAAAAAGTGGTTATTCAACATGAGGCACGATCCAATTGACATTTTGAATCATTTTTGGTACAGTCCAAAAAATCAATTTTCGGATGAAAAACGATGACTCCGGACCTGTCGAATGATCCCAAAATGGTCAATATGGATGAAATTTTAACATTTAATCTTTTGACTGTAAATGACTGTTGGATGTGAAATATGACTTTGTCAACTAAAATAAGTGTGTTTAAAGTCATTTCTGTGCCTGAAACGGGTCAAAATTGAAGCTTTTGAGTAAGCAAAACTCTGTAAAAATGGCAATTTTGGTCACTGTGAGGGTTTAAAAAGTGGTTATTCAACATGAGGCACGATTCAATTGACATTTTGAATCATTTTTGGTACAGTCCAAAAAATCAATTTTGGGATGAAAAACGATGACTCCGGACCTGTCGAACGATCCCAAAATGGTTAATATGAATGAAATTTTAACATTTGATCTTTTGACTCTAAATGACTGTTGGATGTGAATTATGACTTTATCAACTAAAATACGTGTGTTTAAAGTCATTTCTGTGCCTGAAACGGGTCAAAATTGAAGCTTTTGAGTAAGCAAAACTCTGTAGAAATGGCAATTTTGGTCACTGTGAGGGTTTAAAAAGTGGTTATTCAACATGAGGCACGATCCAATTGACATTTTGAATCATTTTTGGTACAGTCCAAAAAATCAATTTTCGGATGAAAAACGATGACTCCGGACCTGTCGAACAATCCCAAAATGGTCAATATGGATGAAATTTTAACATTTAATCTTTTGACTCTAAATGACTGTTGGATGTGAATTATGACTTTGTCAACTAAAATAAGTGTGTTTAAAGTCATTTCTGTGCCTGAAACGGGTCAAAATTGAAGCTTTTGAGTAAGCAAAACTCTGTAAAAATGGCAATTTTGGTCACTGTGAGGGTTTAAAAAGTGGTTATTCAACATGAGGCACGATCCAATTGACATTTTGAATCATTTTTGGGACAGTCCAAAAAATCAATTTTCGGATGAAAAACGATGACTCCGGACCTGTCGAACAATCCCAAAATGGTCAATATGGATGAAATTTTAACATTTAATCTTTTGACTCTAAATGACTGTTGGATGTGAATTATGACTTTGTCAACTAAAAAAAGTGTGTTTAAAGTCATTTCTGTGCCTGAAACGGGTCAAAATTAAAGCTTTTGAGTAAGCAAATCTCTGTAAAAATGGCAATTTTGGTCACTGTGAGGGTTTAAAAAGTGGTTATTCAACATGAGGCACGATCTAATTGACATTTTGAATCATTTTTGGTACAGTCCAAAAAATCAATTTTCGGATGAAAAACGATGACTCCGGACCTGTCGAACGATCCCAAAATGGTCAATATGGATGAAATTTTAACATTTAATCTTTTGACTCTAAATGACTGTTGGATGTGAATTATGACTTTGTCAACTAAAATAAGTGTGTTTAAAGTCATTTCTGTGCCTGAAACGGGTCAAAATTGAAGCTTTTGAGTAAGCAAAACTCTGTCAAAATGGCAATTTTGGTCACTGTGAGGGTTTAAAAAGTGGTTATTCAACATGAGGCACGATCCAATTGACATTTTGAATCATTTTTGGTACAGTCCAAAAAAATCAATTTTCGGATGAAAAACGATGACTCCGGACCTGATGAACAATCCCAAAATGGTCAATATGGATGAAATTTTAACATTTAATCTTTTGACTGTAAATGACTGTTGGATGTGAAATATGACTTTGTCAACTAAAATAAGTGTGTTTAAAGTCATTTCTGTGCCTGAAACGGGTCAAAATTGAAGCTTTTGAGTAAGCAAAACTCTGTAAAAATGGCAATTTTGGTCACTGTGAGGGTTTAAAAAGTGGTTATTCAACATGAGGCACGATCCAATTGACATTTTGAATCATTTTTGGGACAGTCCAAAAAATCAATTTTCGGATGAAAAACGATGACTCCGGACCTGTCGAACAATCCCAAAATGGTCAATATGGATGAAATTTTAACATTTAATCTTTTGACTCTAAATGACTGTTGGATGTGAATTATGACTTTGTCAACTAAAAAAAGTGTGTTTAAAGTCATTTCTGTGCCTGAAACGGGTCAAAATTAAAGCTTTTGAGTAAGCAAATCTCTGTAAAAATGGCAATTTTGGTCACTGTGAGGGTTTAAAAAGTGGTTATTCAACATGAGGCACGATCTAATTGACATTTTGAATCATTTTTGGTACAGTCCAAAAAATCAATTTTCGGATGAAAAACGATGACTCCGGACCTGTCGAACGATCCCAAAATGGTCAATATGGATGAAATTTTAACATTTAATCTTTTGACTCTAAATGACTGTTGGATGTGAATTATGACTTTGTCAACTAAAATAAGTGTGTTTAAAGTCATTTCTGTGCCTGAAACGGGTCAAAATTGAAGCTTTTGAGTAAGCAAAACTCTGTCAAAATGGCAATTTTGGTCACTGTGAGGGTTTAAAAAGTGGTTATTCAACATGAGGCACGATCCAATTGACATTTTGAATCATTTTTGGCACAGTCCAAAAAAATCAATTTTCGGATGAAAAACGATGACTCCGGACCTGTTGAACAATCCCAAAATGGTCAATATGGATGAAATTTTAACATTTAATCTTTTGACTCTAAATGACTGTTGGATGTGAATTATGACTTTGTCAACTAAAATAAGTGTGTTTAAAGTCATTTCTGTGCCTGAAACGGGTCAAAATTGCAGCTTTTGAGTAAGCAAAACTCTGTAAAAATGGCAATTTTGGTCACTGTGAGGGTTTAAAAAGTGGTTATTCAACATGAGGCACGATCCAATTGACATTTTGAATCATTTTTGGGACAGTCCAAAAAATCAATTTTCGGATGAAAAACGATGACTCCGGACCTGTCGAACAATCCCAAAATGGTCAATATGGATGAAATTTTAACATTTAATCTTTTGACTCTAAATGACTGTTGGATGTGAATTATGACTTTGTCAACTAAAAAAAGTGTGTTTAAAGTCATTTCTGTGCCTGAAACGGGTCAAAATTAAAGCTTTTGAGTAAGCAAATCTCTGTAAAAATGGCAATTTTGGTCACTGTGAGGGTTTAAAAAGTGGTTATTCAACATGAGGCACGATCTAATTGACATTTTGAATCATTTTTGGTACAGTCCAAAAAATCAATTTTCGGATGAAAAACGATGACTCCGGACCTGTCGAACAATCCCAAAATGGTCAATATGGATGAAATTTTAACATTTCATCTTTTGACTCTAAATGACTGTTGGATGTGAATTATGACTTTGTCAACTAAAATAAGTGTGTTTAAAGTCATTTCTGTGCCTGAAACGGGTCAAAATTGAAGCTTTTGAGTAAGCAAAACTCTGTAAAAATGGCAATTTTGGTCACTGTGAGGGTTTAAAAAGTGGTTATTCAACATGAGGCACGATTCAATTGACATTTTGAATCATTTTTGGTACAGTCCAAAAAATCAATTTTGGGATGAAAAACGATGACTCCGGACCTGTCGAACGATCCCAAAATGGTTAATATGAATGAAATTTTAACATTTGATCTTTTGACTCTAAATGACTGTTGGATGTGAATTATGACTTTATCAACTAAAATACGTGTGTTTAAAGTCATTTCTGTGCCTGAAACGGGTCAAAATTGAAGCTTTTGAGTAAGCAAAACTCTGTAGAAATGGCAATTTTGGTCACTGTGAGGGTTTAAAAAGTGGTTATTCAATATGAGGCACGATCCAATTGACATTTTGAATCATTTTTGGGACAGTCCAAAAAATCAATTTTCGGATGAAAAACGATGACTCCGGACCTGTCGAACAATCCCAAATGGTCAATAGGGATGAAATTTTAACATTTAATCTTTTGACTCTAAATGACTGTTGGATGTGAATTATGACTTTGTCAACTAAAAAAAGTGTGTTTAAAGTCATTTCTGTGCCTGAAACGGGTCAAAATTAAAGCTTTTGAGTAAGCAAAACTCTGTAGAAATGGCAATTTTGGTCACTGTGAGGGTTTAAAAAGTGGTTATTCAACATGAGGCACGATCCAAATGACATTTTGAATCATTTTTGGTACAGTCCAAAAAAATCAATTTTCGGATGAAAAACGATGACTCCGGACCTGTTGAACAATCCCAAAATGGTCAATATGGATGAAATTTTAACATTTAATCTTTTGACTGTAAATGACTGTTGGATGTGAAATATGACTTTGTCAACTAAAATAAGTGTGTTTAAAGTCATTTCTGTGCCTGAAACGGGTCAAAATTGAAGCTTTTGAGTAAGCAAAACTCTGTAAAAATGGCAATTTTGGTCACTGTGAGGGTTTAAAAAGTGGTTATTCAACATGAGGCACGATTCAATTGACATTTTGAATCATTTTTGGTACAGTCCAAAAAATCAATTTTGGGATGAAAAACGATGACTCCGGACCTGTCGAACGATCCCAAAATGGTTAATATGAATGAAATTTTAACATTTGATCTTTTGACTCTAAATGACTGTTGGATGTGAATTATGACTTTATCAACTAAAATACGTGTGTTTAAAGTCATTTCTGTGCCTGAAACGGGTCAAAATTGAAGCTTTTGAGTAAGCAAAACTCTGTAGAAATGGCAATTTTGGTCACTGTGAGGGTTTAAAAAGTGGTTATTCAACATGAGGCACGATCCAATTGACATTTTGAATCATTTTTGGTACAGTCCAAAAAATCAATTTTCGGATGAAAAACGATGACTCCGGACCTGTCGAACAATCCCAAAATGGTCAATATGGATGAAATTTTAACATTTAATCTTTTGACTCTAAATGACTGTTGGATGTGAATTATGACTTTGTCAACTAAAATAAGTGTGTTTAAAGTCATTTTTGTGCCTGAAAGGGGTCAAAATTGAAGCTTTTGAGTAAGCAAAACTCTGTAAAAATGGCAATTTTGGTCACTGTGAGGGTTTAAAAAGTGGTTATTCAACATGAGGCACGATCCAATTGACATTTTGAATCATTTTTGGGACAGTCCAAAAAATCAATTTTCGGATGAAAAACGATGACTCCGGACCTGTCGAACAATCCCAAAATGGTCAATATGGATGAAATTTTAACATTTAATCTTTTGACTCTAAATGACTGTTGGATGTGAATTATGACTTTGTCAACTAAAAAAAGTGTGTTTAAAGTCATTTCTGTGCCTGAAACGGGTCAAAATTAAAGCTTTTGAGTAAGCAAATCTCTGTAAAAATGGCAATTTTGGTCACTGTGAGGGTTTAAAAAGTGGTTATTCAACATGAGGCACGATCTAATTGACATTTTGAATCATTTTTGGTACAGTCCAAAAAATCAATTTTCGGATGAAAAACGATGACTCCGGACCTGTCGAACAATCCCAAAATGGTCAATATGGATGAAATTTTAACATTTCATCTTTTGACTCTAAATGACTGTTGGATGTGAATTATGACTTTGTCAACTAAAATAAGTGTGTTTAAAGTCATTTCTGTGCCTGAAACGGGTCAAAATTGAAGCTTTTGAGTAAGCAAAACTCTGTAAAAATGGCAATTTTGGTCACTGTGAGGGTTTAAAAAGTGGTTATTCAACATGAGGCACGATCCAATTGACATTTTGAATCATTTTTGGGACAGTCCAAAAAATCAATTTTCGGATGAAAAACGATGACTCCGGACCTGTCGAACAATCCCAAAATGGTCAATATGGATGAAATTTTAACATTTAATCTTTTGACTCTAAATGACTGTTGGATGTGAATTATGACTTTGTCAACTAAAAAAAGTGTGTTTAAAGTCATTTCTGTGCCTGAAACGGGTCAAAATTGAAGCTTTTGAGTAAGCAAATCTCTGTAAAAATGACAATTTTGGTCACTGTGAGGGTTTAAAAAGTGGTTATTCAACATGAGGCACGATCCAATTGACATTTTGAATCATTTTTGGTACAGTCCAAAAAATCAATTTTCGGATGAAAAACGATGACTCCGGACCTGTCGAATGATCCCAAAATGGTCAATATGGATGAAATTTTAACATTTAATCTTTTGACTGTAAATGACTGTTGGATGTGAAATATGACTTTGTCAACTAAAATAAGTGTGTTTAAAGTCATTTCTGTGCCTGAAACGGGTCAAAATTGAAGCTTTTGAGTAAGCAAAACTCTGTAAAAATGGCAATTTTGGTCACTGTGAGGGTTTAAAAAGTGGTTATTCAACATGAGGCACGATTCAATTGACATTTTGAATCATTTTTGGTACAGTCCAAAAAATCAATTTTGGGATGAAAAACGATGACTCCGGACCTGTCGAACGATCCCAAAATGGTTAATATGAATGAAATTTTAACATTTGATCTTTTGACTCTAAATGACTGTTGGATGTGAATTATGACTTTATCAACTAAAATACGTGTGTTTAAAGTCATTTCTGTGCCTGAAACGGGTCAAAATTGAAGCTTTTGAGTAAGCAAAACTCTGTAGAAATGGCAATTTTGGTCACTGTGAGGGTTTAAAAAGTGGTTATTCAACATGAGGCACGATCCAATTGACATTTTGAATCATTTTTGGTACAGTCCAAAAAATCAATTTTCGGATGAAAAACGATGACTCCGGACCTGTCGAACAATCCCAAAATGGTCAATATGGATGAAATTTTAACATTTAATCTTTTGACTCTAAATGACTGTTGGATGTGAATTATGACTTTGTCAACTAAAATAAGTGTGTTTAAAGTCATTTCTGTGCCTGAAACGGGTCAAAATTGAAGCTTTTGAGTAAGCAAAACTCTGTAAAAATGGCAATTTTGGTCACTGTGAGGGTTTAAAAAGTGGTTATTCAACATGAGGCACGATCCAATTGACATTTTGAATCATTTTTGGGACAGTCCAAAAAATCAATTTTCGGATGAAAAACGATGACTCCGGACCTGTCGAACAATCCCAAAATGGTCAATATGGATGAAATTTTAACATTTAATCTTTTGACTCTAAATGACTGTTGGATGTGAATTATGACTTTGTCAACTAAAAAAAGTGTGTTTAAAGTCATTTCTGTGCCTGAAACGGGTCAAAATTAAAGCTTTTGAGTAAGCAAATCTCTGTAAAAATGGCAATTTTGGTCACTGTGAGGGTTTAAAAAGTGGTTATTCAACATGAGGCACGATCTAATTGACATTTTGAATCATTTTTGGTACAGTCCAAAAAATCTATTTTCGGATGAAAAACGATGACTCCGGACCTGTCGAACGATCCCAAAATGGTCAATATGGATGAAATTTTAACATTTAATCTTTTGACTCTAAATGACTGTTGGATGTGAATTATGACTTTGTCAACTAAAATAAGTGTGTTTAAAGTCATTTCTGTGCCTGAAACGGGTCAAAATTGAAGCTTTTGAGTAAGCAAAACTCTGTCAAAATGGCAATTTTGGTCACTGTGAGGGTTTAAAAAGTGGTTATTCAACATGAGGCACGATCCAATTGACATTTTGAATCATTTTTGGTACAGTCCAAAAAAATCAATTTTCGGATGAAAAACGATGACTCCGGACCTGATGAACAATCCCAAAATGGTCAATATGGATGAAATTTTAACATTTAATCTTTTGACTGTAAATGACTGTTGGATGTGAAATATGACTTTGTCAACTAAAATAAGTGTGTTTAAAGTCATTTCTGTGCCTGAAACGGGTCAAAATTGAAGCTTTTGAGTAAGCAAAACTCTGTAAAAATGGCAATTTTGGTCACTGTGAGGGTTTAAAAAGTGGTTATTCAACATGAGGCACGATCCAATTGACATTTTGAATCATTTTTGGGACAGTCCAAAAAATCAATTTTCGGATGAAAAACGATGACTCCGGACCTGTCGAACAATCCCAAAATGGTCAATATGGATGAAATTTTAACATTTAATCTTTTGACTCTAAATGACTGTTGGATGTGAATTATGACTTTGTCAACTAAAAAAAGTGTGTTTAAAGTCATTTCTGTGCCTGAAACGGGTCAAAATTAAAGCTTTTGAGTAAGCAAATCTCTGTAAAAATGGCAATTTTGGTCACTGTGAGGGTTTAAAAAGTGGTTATTCAACATGAGGCACGATCTAATTGACATTTTGAATCATTTTTGGTACAGTCCAAAAAATCAATTTTCGGATGAAAAACGATGACTCCGGACCTGTCGAACGATCCCAAAATGGTCAATATGGATGAAATTTTAACATTTAATCTTTTGACTCTAAATGACTGTTGGATGTGAATTATGACTTTGTCAACTAAAATAAGTGTGTTTAAAGTCATTTCTGTGCCTGAAACGGGTCAAAATTGAAGCTTTTGAGTAAGCAAAACTCTGTCAAAATGGCAATTTTGGTCACTGTGAGGGTTTAAAAAGTGGTTATTCAACATGAGGCACGATCCAATTGACATTTTGAATCATTTTTGGCACAGTCCAAAAAAATCAATTTTCGGATGAAAAACGATGACTCCGGACCTGTTGAACAATCCCAAAATGGTCAATATGGATGAAATTTTAACATTTAATCTTTTGACTCTAAATGACTGTTGGATGTGAATTATGACTTTGTCAACTAAAATAAGTGTGTTTAAAGTCATTTCTGTGCCTGAAACGGGTCAAAATTGCAGCTTTTGAGTAAGCAAAACTCTGTAAAAATGGCAATTTTGGTCACTGTGAGGGTTTAAAAAGTGGTTATTCAACATGAGGCACGATCCAATTGACATTTTGAATCATTTTTGGTACAGTCCAAAAAATCAATTTTCGGATGAAAAAGGATGACTCCGGACCTGTCGAACGATCCCAAAATGGTTAATATGGATGAAATTTTAACATTTGATCTTTTGACTCTAAATGACTGTTGGATGTGAATTATGACTTTATCAACTAAAATAAGTGTGTTTAAAGTCATTTCTGTGCATGAAAAGGGTCAAAATTGAAGCTTTTGAGTAAGCAAAACTCTGTAAAAATGGCAATTTTGGTCACTGTGAGGGTTTAAAAAGTGGTTATTCAACATGAGGCACGATCCAATTGACATTTTGAATCATTTTTGGTACAGTCCAAAAAATCAATTTTCGGATGAAAAACGATGACTCCGGACCTGTTGAACAATCCCAAAATGGTCAATATGGATGAAATTTTAACATTTAATCTTTTGACTCTAAATGACTGTTGGATGTGAATTATGACTTTGTCAACTAAAATAAGTGTGTTTAAAGTCATTTCTGTGCCTGAAACGGGTCAAAATTGAAGCTTTTGAGTAAGCAAAACTCTGTAAAAATGGCAATTTTGGTCACTGTGAGGGTTTAAAAAGTGGTTATTCAACATGAGGCACGATCCAATTGACATTTTGAATCATTTTTGGTACAGTCCAAAAAATCAATTTTCGGATGAAAAACGATGACTCCGGACCTGTCGAACGATCCCAAAATGGTTAATATGAATGAAATTTTAACATTTGATCTTTTGACTCTAAATGACTGTTGGATGTGAATTATGACTTTATCAACTAAAATAAGTGTGTTTAAAGTCATTTCTGTGCCTGAAACGGGTCAAAATTGAAGCTTTTGAGTAAGCAAAACTCTGTAAAAATGGCAATTTTGGTCACTGTGAGGGTTTAAAAAGTGGTTATTCAACATGAGGCACGATCCAATTGACATTTTGAATCATTTTTGGTACAGTCCAAAAAATCAATTTTCGGATGAAAAACGATGACTCCGGACCTGTCGAACAATCCCAAAATGGTTAATATGGATGAAATTTTAACATTTGATCTTTTGACTCTAAATGACTGTTGGATGTGAATTATGACTTTATCAACTAAAATAAGTGTGTTTAAAGTCATTTCTGTGCATGAAACGGGTCAAAATTGAAGCTTTTGAGTAAGCAAAACTCTGTAAAAATGGCAATTTTGGTCACTGTGAGGGTTTAAAAAGTGGTTATTCAACATGAGGCACGATCCAATTGACATTTTGAATCATTTTTGGTACAGTCCAAAAAATCAATTTTCGGATGAAAAACGATGACTCCGGACCTGTTGAACAATCCCAAAATGGTCAATATGGATGAAATTTTAACATTTAATCTTTTGACTCTAAATGACTGTTGGATGTGAATTATGACTTTGTCAACTAAAATAAGTGTGTTTAAAGTCATTTCTGTGCCTGAAACGGGTCAAAATTGAAGCTTTTGAGTAAGCAAAACTCTGTAAAAATGGCAATTTTGGTCACTGTGAGGGTTTAAAAAGTGGTTATTCAACATGAGGTACGATCCAATTGACATTTTGAATCATTTTTGGTACAGTCTAAAAAATCAATTTTCGGATGAAAAACGATGACTCCGGACCTGTCGAACGATCCAAAATGGTTAATATGGATGAAATTTTAACATTTGATCTTTTGACTCTAAATGACTGTTGGATGTGAATTATGAATTTATCAACTAAAATAAGTGTGTTTAAAGTCATTTCTGTGCCTGAAACGGGTCAAAATTGAAGCTTTTGAGTAAGCAAAACTCTGTAAAAATGGCAATTTTGGTCACTGTGAGGGTTTATAAAGTGGTTATTCAACATGAGGCACGATCCAATTGACATTTTGAATCATTTTTGGTACAGTCCAAAAAATCAATTTTCGGATGAAAAACGATGACTCCGGACCTGTCGAACAATCCCAAAATGGTCAATATGGATGAAATTTTAACATTTAATCTTTTGACTCTAAATGACTGTTGGATGTGAATTATGACTTTGTCAACTAAAATAAGTGTGTTTAAAGTCATTTCTGTGCCTGAAACGGGTCAAAATTGAAGCTTTTGAGTAAGCAAAACTCTGTAAAAATGGCAATTTTGGTCACTGTGAGGGTTTAAAAAGTGGTTATTCAACATGAGGCACGATCCAATTGACATTTTGAATCATTTTTGGTACAGTCCAAAAAATCAATTTTCGGATGAAAAACGATGACTCCGGACCTGTCGAACGATCCCAAAATGGTTAAATGAATGAAATTTTAACATTTGATCTTTTGACTCTAAATGACTGTTGGATGTGAATTATGACTTTATCAACTAAAATAAGTGTGTTTAAAGTCATTTCTGTGCCTGAAACGGGTCAAAATTGAAGCTTTTGAGTAAGCAAAACTCTGTAAAAATGGCAATTTTGGTCACTGTGAGGGTTTAAAAAGTGGTTATTCAACATGAGGCATGATCCAATTGACATTTTGAATCATTTTTGGTACAGTCCAAAAAATCAATTTTCGGATGAAAAACGATGACTCCGGACCTGTCGAACAATCCCAAAATGGACAATATGGATGAAATTTTAACATATAATCTTTTGACTCTAAATGACTGTTGGATGTGAATTATGACTTTGTCAACTAAAATAAGTGTGTTTAAAGTCATTTCTGTGCCTGAAACGGGTCAAAATTGCAGCTTTTGAGTAAGCAAAACTCTGTAAAAATGGCAATTTTGGTCACTGTGAGGGTTTAAAAAGTGGTTATTCAACATGAGGCACGATCCAATTGACATTTTGAATCATTTTTGGTACAGTCCAAAAAATCAATTTTCGGATGAAAAAGGATGACTCCGGACCTGTCGAACGATCCCAAAATGGTTAATATGGATGAAATTTTAACATTTGATCTTTTGACTCTAAATGACTGTTGGATGTGAATTATGACTTTATCAACTAAAATAAGTGTGTTTAAAGTCATTTCTGTGCATGAAACGGGTCAAAATTGAAGCTTTTGAGTAAGCAAAACTCTGTAAAAATGGCAATTTTGGTCACTGTGAGGGTTTAAAAAGTGGTTATTCAACATGAGGTACGATCCAATTGACATTTTGAATCATTTTTGGTACAGTCTAAAAAATCAATTTTCGGATGAAAAACGATGACTCCGGACCTGTCGAACGATCCAAAATGGTTAATATGGATGAAATTTTAACATTTGATCTTTTGACTCTAAATGACTGTTGGATGTGAATTATGAATTTATCAACTAAAATAAGTGTGTTTAAAGTCATTTCTGTGCCTGAAACGGGTCAAAATTGAAGCTTTTGAGTAAGCAAAACTCTGTAAAAATGGCAATTTTGGTCACTGTGAGGGTTTAAAAAGTGGTTATTCAACATGAGGCACGATCCAATTGACATTTTGAATCATTTTTGGTACAGTCCAAAAAATAAATTTTCGGATGAAAAACGATGACTCCGGACCTGTCGAACAATCCCAAAATGGTCAATATGGATGAAATTTTAACATTTAATCTTTTGACTCTAAATGACTGTTGGATGTGAATTATGACTTTGTCAACTAAAATAAGTGTGTTTAAAGTCATTTCTGTGCCTGAAACGGGTCAAAATTGAAGCTTTTGAGTAAGCAAAACTCTGTAAAAATGGCAATTTTGGTCACTGTGAGGGTTTAAAAAGTGGTTATTCAACATGAGGCACGATCCAATTGACATTTTGAATCATTTTTGGTACAGTCCAAAAAATCAATTTTCGGATGAAAAACGATGACTCCGGACCTGTCGAACGATCCCAAAATGGTTAATATGAATGAAATTTTAACATTTGATCTTTTGACTCTAAATGACTGTTGGATGTGAATTATGACTTTATCAACTAAAATAAGTGTGTTTAAAGTCATTTCTGTGCCTGAAACGGGTCAAAATTGAAGCTTTTGAGTAAGCAAATCTCTGTAAAAATGGCAATTTTGGTCACTGTGAGGGTTTAAAAAGTGGTTATTCAACATGAGGCACGATCCAATTGACATTTTGAATCATTTTTGGTACAGTCCAAAAAATCAATTTTCGGATGAAAAAGGATGACTCCGGACCTGTCGAACGATCCCAAAATGGTTAATATGAATGAAATTTTAACATTTGATCTTTTGACTCTAAATGACTGTTGGATGTGAATTATGACTTTATCAACTAAAATAAGTGTGTTTAAAGTCATTTCTGTGCCTGAAACGGGTCAAAATTGAAGCTTTTGAGTAAGCAAATCTCTGTAAAAATGGCAATTTTGGTCACTGTGAGGGTTTAAAAAGTGGTTATTCAACATGAGGCACGATCTAATTGACATTTTGAATCATTTTTGGTACAGTCCAAAAAATCAATTTTCGGATGAAAAACGATGACTCCGGACCTGTCGAACAATCCCAAAATGGACAATATGGATGAAATTTTAACATATAATCTTTTGACTCTAAATGACTGTTGGATGTGAATTATGACTTTGTCAACTAAAATAAGTGTGTTTAAAGTCATTTCTGTGCCTGAAACGGGTCAAAATTGCAGCTTTTGAGTAAGCAAAACTCTGTAAAAATGGCAATTTTGGTCACTGTGAGGGTTTAAAAAGTGGTTATTCAACATGAGGCACGATCCAATTGACATTTTGAATCATTTTTGGTACAGTCCAAAAAATCAATTTTCGGATGAAAAAGGATGACTCCGGACCTGTCGAACGATCCCAAAATGGTTAATATGGATGAAATTTTAACATTTGATCTTTTGACTCTAAATGACTGTTGGATGTGAATTATGACTTTATCAACTAAAATAAGTGTGTTTAAAGTCATTTCTGTGCATGAAACGGGTCAAAATTGAAGCTTTTGAGTAAGCAAAACTCTGTAAAAATGGCAATTTTGGTCACTGTGAGGGTTGAAAAAGTGGTTATTCAACATGAGGCACGATCCAATTGACATTTTGAATCATTTTTGGTACAGTCCAAAAAATCAATTTTCGGATGAAAAACGATGACTCCAGACCTGTCGAACGATCCCAAAATGGTTAATATGGATGAAATTTTAACATTTGATCTTTTGACTCTCAATGACTGTTGGATGTGAATTATGACTTTATCAACTAAAATAAGTGTGTTTAAAGTCATTTCTGTGCATGAAACGGGTCAAAATTGAAGCTTTTGAGTAAGCAAAACTCTGTAAAAATGGCAATTTTGGTCACTGTGAGGGTTTAAAAAGTGGTTATTCAACATGAGGCACGATTCAATTGACATTTTGAATCATTTTTGGTACAGTCCAAAAAATCAATTTTGGGATGAAAAACGATGACTCCGGACCTGTCGAACGATCCCAAAATGGTTAATATGAATGAAATTTTAACATTTGATCTTTTGACTCTAAATGACTGTTGGATGTGAATTATGACTTTATCAACTAAAATACGTGTGTTTAAAGTCATTTCTGTGCCTGAAACGGGTCAAAATTGAAGCTTTTGAGTAAGCAAAACTCTGTAGAAATGGCAATTTTGGTCACTGTGAGGGTTTAAAAAGTGGTTATTCAACATGAGGCACGATCCAATTGACATTTTGAATCATTTTTGGTACAGTCCAAAAAATCAATTTTCGGATGAAAAACGATGACTCCGGACCTGTCGAACAATCCCAAAATGGTCAATATGGATGAAATTTTAACATTTAATCTTTTGACTCTAAATGACTGTTGGATGTGAATTATGACTTTGTCAACTAAAATAAGTGTGTTTAAAGTCATTTCTGTGCCTGAAACGGGTCAAAATTGAAGCTTTTGAGTAAGCAAAACTCTGTAAAAATGGCAATTTTGGTCACTGTGAGGGTTTAAAAAGTGGTTATTCAACATGAGGCACGATCCAATTGACATTTTGAATCATTTTTGGGACAGTCCAAAAAATCAATTTTCGGATGAAAAACGATGACTCCGGACCTGTCGAACAATCCCAAAATGGTCAATATGGATGAAATTTTAACATTTAATCTTTTGACTCTAAATGACTGTTGGATGTGAATTATGACTTTGTCAACTAAAAAAAGTGTGTTTAAAGTCATTTCTGTGCCTGGAACGGGTCAAAATTAAAGCTTTTGAGTAAGCAAATCTCTGTAAAAATGGCAATTTTGGTCACTGTGAGGGTTTAAAAAGTGGTTATTCAACATGAGGCACGATCTAATTGACATTTTGAATCATTTTTGGTACAGTCCAAAAAATCAATTTTCGGATGAAAAACGATGACTCCGGACCTGTCGAACAATCCCAAAATGGTCAATATGGATGAAATTTTAACATTTCATCTTTTGACTCTAAATGACTGTTGGATGTGAATTATGACTTTGTCAACTAAAATAAGTGTGTTTAAAGTCATTTCTGTGCCTGAAACGGGTCAAAATTGAAGCTTTTGAGTAAGCAAATCTCTGTAAAAATGACAATTTTGGTCACTGTGAGGGTTTAAAAAGTGGTTATTCAACATGAGGCACGATCCAATTGACATTTTGAATCATTTTTGGTACAGTCCAAAAAATCAATTTTCGGATGAAAAACGATGACTCCGGACCTGTCGAATGATCCCAAAATGGTCAATATGGATGAAATTTTAACATTTAATCTTTTGACTGTAAATGACTGTTGGATGTGAAATATGACTTTGTCAACTAAAATAAGTGTGTTTAAAGTCATTTCTGTGCCTGAAACGGGTCAAAATTGAAGCTTTTGAGTAAGCAAAACTCTGTAAAAATGGCAATTTTGGTCACTGTGAGGGTTTAAAAAGTGGTTATTCAACATGAGGCACGATTCAATTGACATTTTGAATCATTTTTGGTACAGTCCAAAAAATCAATTTTGGGATGAAAAACGATGACTCCGGACCTGTCGAACGATCCCAAAATGGTTAATATGAATGAAATTTTAACATTTGATCTTTTGACTCTAAATGACTGTTGGATGTGAATTATGACTTTATCAACTAAAATACGTGTGTTTAAAGTCATTTCTGTGCCTGAAACGGGTCAAAATTGAAGCTTTTGAGTAAGCAAAACTCTGTAAAAATGGCAATTTTGGTCACTGTGAGGGTTTAAAAAGTGGTTATTCAACATGAGGCACGATCCAATTGACATTTTGAATCATTTTTGGGACAGTCCAAAAAATCAATTTTCGGATGAAAAACGATGACTCCGGACCTGTCGAACAATCCCAAAATGGTCAATATGGATGAAATTTTAACATTTAATCTTTTGACTCTAAATGACTGTTGGATGTGAATTATGACTTTGTCAACTAAAAAAAGTGTGTTTAAAGTCATTTCTGTGCCTGAAACGGGTCAAAATTAAAGCTTTTGAGTAAGCAAATCTCTGTAAAAATGGCAATTTTGGTCACTGTGAGGATTTAAAAAGTGGTTATTCAACATGAGGCACGATCTAATTGACATTTTGAATCATTTTTGGTACAGTCCAAAAAATCAATTTTCGGATGAAAAACAATGACTCCGGACCTGTCGAACGATCCCAAAATGGTCAATATGGATGAAATTTTAACATTTAATCTTTTGACTCTAAATGACTGTTGGATGTGAATTATGACTTTGTCAACTAAAATAAGTGTGTTTAAAGTCATTTCTGTGCCTGAAACGGGTCAAAATTGAAGCTTTTGAGTAAGCAAAACTCTGTCAAAATGGCAATTTTGGTCACTGTGAGGGTTTAACAAGTGGTTATTCAACATGAGGCACGATCCAATTGACATTTTGAATCATTTTTGGTACAGTCCAAAAAAATCAATTTTCGGATGAAAAACGATGACTCCGGACCTGATGAACAATCCCAAAATGGTCAATATGGATGAAATTTTAACATTTAATCTTTTGACTGTAAATGACTGTTGGATGTGAAATATGACTTTGTCAACTAAAATAAGTGTGTTTAAAGTCATTTCTGTGCCTGAAACGGGTCAAAATTGAAGCTTTTGAGTAAGCAAAACTCTGTAAAAATGGCACTTTTGGTCACTGTGAGGGTTTAAAAAGTGATTATTCAACATGAGGCACGATTCAATTGACATTTTGAATCATTTTTGGTACAGTCCAAAAAATCAATTTTGGGATGAAAAACGATGACTCCGGACCTGTCGAACGATCCCAAAATGGTTAATATGAATGAAATTTTAACATTTGATCTTTTGACTCTAAATGACTGTTGGATGTGAATTATGACTTTATCAACTAAAATACGTGTGTTTAAAGTCATTTCTGTGCCTGAAACGGGTCAAAATTGAAGCTTTTGAGTAAGCAAAACTCTGTAGAAATGGCAATTTTGGTCACTGTGAGGGTTTAAAAAGTGGTTATTCAACATGAGGCACGATCCAATTGACATTTTGAATCATTTTTGGTACAGTCCAAAAAATCAATTTTCGGATGAAAAACGATGACTCCGGACCTGTCGAACAATCCCAAAATGGTCAATATGGATGAAATTTTAACATTTAATCTTTTGACTCTAAATGACTGTTGGATGTGAATTATGACTTTGTCAACTAAAATAAGTGTGTTTAAAGTCATTTCTGTGCCTGAAACGGGTCAAAATTGAAGCTTTTGAGTAAGCAAAACTCTGTAAAAATGGCAATTTTGGTCAACGTGAGGGTTTAAAAAGTGGTTATTCAACATGAGGCACGATCCAATTGACATTTTGAATCATTTTTGGTACAGTCCAAAAAATCAATTTTCGGATGAAAAACGATGACTCCGGACCTGTCGAACGATCCCAAAATGGTTAATATGAATGAAATTTTAACATTTGATCTTTTGACTCTAAATGACTGTTGGATGTGAATTATGACTTTATCAACTAAAATAAGTGTGTTTAAAGTCATTTCTGTGCCTGAAACGGGTCAAAATTGAAGCTTTTGAGTAAGCAAATCTCTGTAAAAATGGCAATTTTGGTCACTGTGAGGGTTTAAAAAGTGGTTATTCAACATGAGGCACGATCCAATTGACATTTTGAATCATTTTTGGTACAGTCCAAAAAATCAATTTTCGGATGAAAAAGGATGACTCCGGACCTGTCGAACGATCCCAAAATGGTTAATATGAATGAAATTTTAACATTTGATCTTTTGACTCTAAATGACTGTTGGATGTGAATTATGACTTTATCAACTAAAATAAGTGTGTTTAAAGTCATTTCTGTGCCTGAAACGGGTCAAAATTGAAGCTTTTGAGTAAGCAAATCTCTGTAAAAATGGCAATTTTGGTCACTGTGAGGGTTTAAAAAGTGGTTATTCAACATGAGGCACGATCTAATTGACATTTTGAATCATTTTTGGTACAGTCCAAAAAATCAATTTTCGGATGAAAAACGATGACTCCGGACCTGTCGAACAATCCCAAAATGGACAATATGGATGAAATTTTAACATATAATCTTTTGACTCTAAATGACTGTTGGATGTGAATTATGACTTTGTCAACTAAAATAAGTGTGTTTAAAGTCATTTCTGTGCCTGAAACGGGTCAAAATTGCAGCTTTTGAGTAAGCAAAACTCTGTAAAAATGGCAATTTTGGTCACTGTGAGGGTTTAAAAAGTGGTTATTCAACATGAGGCACGATCCAATTGACATTTTGAATCATTTTTGGTACAGTCCAAAAAATCAATTTTCGGATGAAAAAGGATGACTCCGGACCTGTCGAACGATCCCAAAATGGTTAATATGGATGAAATTTTAACATTTGATCTTTTGACTCTAAATGACTGTTGGATGTGAATTATGACTTTATCAACTAAAATAAGTGTGTTTAAAGTCATTTCTGTGCATGAAACGGGTCAAAATTGAAGCTTTTGAGTAAGCAAAACTCTGTAAAAATGGCAATTTTGGTCACTGTGAGGGTTTAAAAAGTGGTTATTCAACATGAGGCACGATCCAATTGACATTTTGAATCATTTTTGGTACAGTCCAAAAAATCAATTTTCGGATGAAAAACGATGACTCCAGACCTGTCGAACGATCCCAAAATGGTTAATATGGATGAAATTTTAACATTTGATCTTTTGACTCTAAATGACTGTTGGATGTGAATTATGACTTTATCAACTAAAATAAGTGTGTTTAAAGTCATTTCTGTGCATGAAACGGGTCAAAATTGAAGCTTTTGAGTAAGCAAAACTCTGTAAAAATGGCAATTTTGGTCACTGTGAGGGTTTAAAAAGTGGTTATTCAACATGAGGCACGATTCAATTGACATTTTGAATCATTTTTGGTACAGTCCAAAAAATCAATTTTGGGATGAAAAACGATGACTCCGGACCTGTCGAACGATCCCAAAATGGTTAATATGAATGAAATTTTAACATTTGATCTTTTGACTCTAAATGACTGTTGGATGTGAATTATGACTTTATCAACTAAAATACGTGTGTTTAAAGTCATTTCTGTGCCTGAAACGGGTCAAAATTGAAGCTTTTGAGTAAGCAAAACTCTGTAGAAATGGCAATTTTGGTCACTGTGAGGGTTTAAAAAGTGGTTATTCAACATGAGGCACGATCCAATTGACATTTTGAATCATTTTTGGTACAGTCCAAAAAATCAATTTTCGGATGAAAAACGATGACTCCGGACCTGTCGAACAATCCCAAAATGGTCAATATGGATGAAATTTTAACATTTAATCTTTTGACTCTAAATGACTGTTGGATGTGAATTATGACTTTGTCAACTAAAATAAGTGTGTTTAAAGTCATTTCTGTGCCTGAAACGGGTCAAAATTGAAGCTTTTGAGTAAGCAAAACTCTGTAAAAATGGCAATTTTGGTCACTGTGAGGGTTTAAAAAGTGGTTATTCAACATGAGGCACGATCCAATTGACATTTTGAATCATTTTTGGGACAGTCCAAAAAATCAATTTTCGGATGAAAAACGATGACTCCGGACCTGTCGAACAATCCCAAAATGGTCAATATGGATGAAATTTTAACATTTAATCTTTTGACTCTAAATGACTGTTGGATGTGAATTATGACTTTGTCAACTAAAAAAAGTGTGTTTAAAGTCATTTCTGTGCCTGGAACGGGTCAAAATTAAAGCTTTTGAGTAAGCAAATCTCTGTAAAAATGGCAATTTTGGTCACTGTGAGGGTTTAAAAAGTGGTTATTCAACATGAGGCACGATCTAATTGACATTTTGAATCATTTTTGGTACAGTCCAAAAAATCAATTTTCGGATGAAAAACGATGACTCCGGACCTGTCGAACAATCCCAAAATGGTCAATATGGATGAAATTTTAACATTTCATCTTTTGACTCTAAATGACTGTTGGATGTGAATTATGACTTTGTCAACTAAAATAAGTGTGTTTAAAGTCATTTCTGTGCCTGAAACGGGTCAAAATTGAAGCTTTTGAGTAAGCAAAACTCTGTAAAAATGGCAATTTTGGTCACTGTGAGGGTTTAAAAAGTGGTTATTCAACATGAGGCACGATCCAATTGACATTTTGAATCATTTTTGGGACAGTCCAAAAAATCAATTTTCGGATGAAAAACGATGACTCCGGACCTGTCGAACAATCCCAAAATGGTCAATATGGATGAAATTTTAACATTTAATCTTTTGACTCTAAATGACTGTTGGATGTGAATTATGACTTTGTCAACTAAAAAAAGTGTGTTTAAAGTCATTTCTGTGCCTGAAACGGGTCAAAATTAAAGCTTTTGAGTAAGCAAATCTCTGTAAAAATGGCAATTTTGGTCACTGTGAGGATTTAAAAAGTGGTTATTCAACATGAGGCACGATCTAATTGACATTTTGAATCATTTTTGGTCCAGTCCAAAAAATCAATTTTCGGATGAAAAACAATGACTCCGGACCTGTCGAACGATCCCAAAATGGTCAATATGGATGAAATTTTAACATTTAATCTTTTGACTCTAAATGACTGTTGGATGTGAATTATGACTTTGTCAACTAAAATAAGTGTGTTTAAAGTCATTTCTGTGCCTGAAACGGGTCAAAATTGAAGCTTTTGAGTAAGCAAAACTCTGTCAAAATGGCAATTTTGGTCACTGTGAGGGTTTAACAAGTGGTTATTCAACATGAGGCACGATCCAATTGACATTTTGAATCATTTTTGGTACAGTCCAAAAAAATCAATTTTCGGATGAAAAACGATGACTCCGGACCTGATGAACAATCCCAAAATGGTCAATATGGATGAAATTTTAACATTTAATCTTTTGACTGTAAATGACTGTTGGATGTGAAATATGACTTTGTCAACTAAAATAAGTGTGTTTAAAGTCATTTCTGTGCCTGAAACGGGTCAAAATTGAAGCTTTTGAGTAAGCAAAACTCTGTAAAAATGGCACTTTTGGTCACTGTGAGGGTTTAAAAAGTGATTATTCAACATGAGGCACGATTCAATTGACATTTTGAATCATTTTTGGTACAGTCCAAAAAATCAATTTTGGGATGAAAAACGATGACTCCGGACCTGTCGAACGATCCCAAAATGGTTAATATGAATGAAATTTTAACATTTGATCTTTTGACTCTAAATGACTGTTGGATGTGAATTATGACTTTATCAACTAAAATACGTGTGTTTAAAGTCATTTCTGTGCCTGAAACGGGTCAAAATTGAAGCTTTTGAGTAAGCAAAACTCTGTAGAAATGGCAATTTTGGTCACTGTGAGGGTTTAAAAAGTGGTTATTCAACATGAGGCACGATCCAATTGACATTTTGAATCATTTTTGGTACAGTCCAAAAAATCAATTTTCGGATGAAAAACGATGACTCCGGACCTGTCGAACAATCCCAAAATGGTCAATATGGATGAAATTTTAACATTTAATCTTTTGACTCTAAATGACTGTTGGATGTGAATTATGACTTTGTCAACTAAAATAAGTGTGTTTAAAGTCATTTCTGTGCCTGAAACGGGTCAAAATTGAAGCTTTTGAGTAAGCAAAACTCTGTAAAAATGGCAATTTTGGTCACTGTGAGGGTTTAAAAAGTGGTTATTCAACATGAGGCACGATCCAATTGACATTTTGAATCATTTTTGGTACAGTCCAAAAAATCAATTTTCGGATGAAAAACGATGACTCCGGACCTGTCGAACGATCCCAAAATGGTTAATATGAATGAAATTTTAACATTTGATCTTTTGACTCTAAATGACTGTTGGATGTGAATTATGACTTTATCAACTAAAATAAGTGTGTTTAAAGTCATTTCTGTGCCTGAAACGGGTCAAAATTGAAGCTTTTGAGTAAGCAAATCTCTGTAAAAATGGCAATTTTGGTCACTGTGAGGGTTTAAAAAGTGGTTATTCAACATGAGGCACGATCCAATTGACATTTTGAATCATTTTTGGTACAGTCCAAAAAATCAATTTTCGGATGAAAAAGGATGACTCCGGACCTGTCGAACGATCCCAAAATGGTTAATATGAATGAAATTTTAACATTTGATCTTTTGACTCTAAATGACTGTTGGATGTGAATTATGACTTTATCAACTAAAATAAGTGTGTTTAAAGTCATTTCTGTGCCTGAAACGGGTCAAAATTGAAGCTTTTGAGTAAGCAAATCTCTGTAAAAATGGCAATTTTGGTCACTGTGAGGGTTTAAAAAGTGGTTATTCAACATGAGGCACGATCTAATTGACATTTTGAATCATTTTTGGTACAGTCCAAAAAATCAATTTTCGGATGAAAAACGATGACTCCGGACCTGTCGAACAATCCCAAAATGGACAATATGGATGAAATTTTAACATATAATCTTTTGACTCTAAATGACTGTTGGATGTGAATTATGACTTTGTCAACTAAAATAAGTGTGTTTAAAGTCATTTCTGTGCCTGAAACGGGTCAAAATTGCAGCTTTTGAGTAAGCAAAACTCTGTAAAAATGGCAATTTTGGTCACTGTGAGGGTTTAAAAAGTGGTTATTCAACATGAGGCACGATCCAATTGACATTTTGAATCATTTTTGGTACAGTCCAAAAAATCAATTTTCGGATGAAAAAGGATGACTCCGGACCTGTCGAACGATCCCAAAATGGTTAATATGGATGAAATTTTAACATTTGATCTTTTGACTCTAAATGACTGTTGGATGTGAATTATGACTTTATCAACTAAAATAAGTGTGTTTAAAGTCATTTCTGTGCATGAAACGGGTCAAAATTGAAGCTTTTGAGTAAGCAAAACTCTGTAAAAATGGCAATTTTGGTCACTGTGAGGGTTTAAAAAGTGGTTATTCAACATGAGGCACGATCCAATTGACATTTTGAATCATTTTTGGTACAGTCCAAAAAATCAATTTTCGGATGAAAAACGATGACTCCAGACCTGTCGAACGATCCCAAAATGGTTAATATGGATGAAATTTTAACATTTGATCTTTTGACTCTAAATGACTGTTGGATGTGAATTATGACTTTATCAACTAAAATAAGTGTGTTTAAAGTCATTTCTGTGCATGAAACGGGTCAAAATTGAAGCTTTTGAGTAAGCAAAACTCTGTAAAAATGGCAATTTTGGTCACTGTGAGGGTTTAAAAAGTGGTTATTCAACATGAGGCACGATTCAATTGACATTTTGAATCATTTTTGGTACAGTCCAAAAAATCAATTTTGGGATGAAAAACGATGACTCCGGACCTGTCGAACGATCCCAAAATGGTTAATATGAATGAAATTTTAACATTTGATCTTTTGACTCTAAATGACTGTTGGATGTGAATTATGACTTTATCAACTAAAATACGTGTGTTTAAAGTCATTTCTGTGCCTGAAACGGGTCAAAATTGAAGCTTTTGAGTAAGCAAAACTCTGTAGAAATGGCAATTTTGGTCACTGTGAGGGTTTAAAAAGTGGTTATTCAACATAAGGCACGATCCAATTGACATTTTGAATCATTTTTGGTACAGTCCAAAAAATCAATTTTCGGATGAAAAACGATGACTCCGGACCTGTCGAACAATCCCAAAATGGTCAATATGGATGAAATTTTAACATTTAATCTTTTGACTCTAAATGACTGTTGGATGTGAATTATGACTTTGTCAACTAAAATAAGTGTGTTTAAAGTCATTTCTGTGCCTGAAACGGGTCAAAATTGAAGCTTTTGAGTAAGCAAAACTCTGTAAAAATGGCAATTTTGGTCACTGTGAGGGTTTAAAAAGTGGTTATTCAACATGAGGCACGATCCAATTGACATTTTGAATCATTTTTGGGACAGTCCAAAAAATCAATTTTCGGATGAAAAACGATGACTCCGGACCTGTCGAACAATCCCAAAATGGTCAATATGGATGAAATTTTAACATTTAATCTTTTGACTCTAAATGACTGTTGGATGTGAATTATGACTTTGTCAACTAAAAAAAGTGTGTTTAAAGTCATTTCTGTGCCTGGAACGGGTCAAAATTAAAGCTTTTGAGTAAGCAAATCTCTGTAAAAATGGCAATTTTGGTCACTGTGAGGGTTTAAAAAGTGGTTATTCAACATGAGGCACGATCTAATTGACATTTTGAATCATTTTTGGTACAGTCCAAAAAATCAATTTTCGGATGAAAAACGATGACTCCGGACCTGTCGAACAATCCCAAAATGGTCAATATGGATGAAATTTTAACATTTCATCTTTTGACTCTAAATGACTGTTGGATGTGAATTATGACTTTGTCAACTAAAATAAGTGTGTTTAAAGTCATTTCTGTGCCTGAAACGGGTCAAAATTGAAGCTTTTGAGTAAGCAAAACTCTGTAAAAATGGCAATTTTGGTCACTGTGAGGGTTTAAAAAGTGGTTATTCAACATGAGGCACGATCCAATTGACATTTTGAATCATTTTTGGGACAGTCCAAAAAATCAATTTTCGGATGAAAAACGATGACTCCGGACCTGTCGAACAATCCCAAAATGGTCAATATGGATGAAATTTTAACATTTAATCTTTTGACTCTAAATGACTGTTGGATGTGAATTATGACTTTGTCAACTAAAAAAAGTGTGTTTAAAGTCATTTCTGTGCCTGAAACGGGTCAAAATTGAAGCTTTTGAGTAAGCAAATCTCTGTAAAAATGACAATTTTGGTCACTGTGAGGGTTTAAAAAGTGGTTATTCAACATGAGGCACGATCCAATTGACATTTTGAATCATTTTTGGTACAGTCCAAAAAATCAATTTTCGGATGAAAAACGATGACTCCGGACCTGTCGAATGATCCCAAAATGGTCAATATGGATGAAATTTTAACATTTAATCTTTTGACTGTAAATGACTGTTGGATGTGAAATATGACTTTGTCAACTAAAATAAGTGTGTTTAAAGTCATTTCTGTGCCTGAAACGGGTCAAAATTGAAGCTTTTGAGTAAGCAAAACTCTGTAAAAATGGCAATTTTGGTCACTGTGAGGGTTTAAAAAGTGGTTATTCAACATGAGGCACGATTCAATTGACATTTTGAATCATTTTTGGTACAGTCCAAAAAATCAATTTTGGGATGAAAAACGATGACTCCGGACCTGTCGAACGATCCCAAAATGGTTAATATGAATGAAATTTTAACATTTGATCTTTTGACTCTAAATGACTGTTGGATGTGAATTATGACTTTATCAACTAAAATACGTGTGTTTAAAGTCATTTCTGTGCCTGAAACGGGTCAAAATTGAAGCTTTTGAGTAAGCAAAACTCTGTAAAAATGGCAATTTTGGTCACTGTGAGGGTTTAAAAAGTGGTTATTCAACATGAGGCACGATCCAATTGACATTTTGAATCATTTTTGGGACAGTCCAAAAAATCAATTTTCGGATGAAAAACGATGACTCCGGACCTGTCGAACAATCCCAAAATGGTCAATATGGATGAAATTTTAACATTTAATCTTTTGACTCTAAATGACTGTTGGATGTGAATTATGACTTTGTCAACTAAAAAAAGTGTGTTTAAAGTCATTTCTGTGCCTGAAACGGGTCAAAATTAAAGCTTTTGAGTAAGCAAATCTCTGTAAAAATGGCAATTTTGGTCACTGTGAGGATTTAAAAAGTGGTTATTCAACATGAGGCACGATCTAATTGACATTTTGAATCATTTTTGGTACAGTCCAAAAAATCAATTTTCGGATGAAAAACAATGACTCCGGACCTGTCGAACGATCCCAAAATGGTCAATATGGATGAAATTTTAACATTTAATCTTTTGACTCTAAATGACTGTTGGATGTGAATTATGACTTTGTCAACTAAAATAAGTGTGTTTAAAGTCATTTCTGTGCCTGAAACGGGTCAAAATTGAAGCTTTTGAGTAAGCAAAACTCTGTCAAAATGGCAATTTTGGTCACTGTGAGGGTTTAACAAGTGGTTATTCAACATGAGGCACGATCCAATTGACATTTTGAATCATTTTTGGTACAGTCCAAAAAAATCAATTTTCGGATGAAAAACGATGACTCCGGACCTGATGAACAATCCCAAAATGGTCAATATGGATGAAATTTTAACATTTAATCTTTTGACTGTAAATGACTGTTGGATGTGAAATATGACTTTGTCAACTAAAATAAGTGTGTTTAAAGTCATTTCTGTGCCTGAAACGGGTCAAAATTGAAGCTTTTGAGTAAGCAAAACTCTGTAAAAATGGCACTTTTGGTCACTGTGAGGGTTTAAAAAGTGGTTATTCAACATGAGGCACGATTCAATTGACATTTTGAATCATTTTTGGTACAGTCCAAAAAATCAATTTTGGGATGAAAAACGATGACTCCGGACCTGTCGAACGATCCCAAAATGGTTAATATGAATGAAATTTTAACATTTGATCTTTTGACTCTAAATGACTGTTGGATGTGAATTATGACTTTATCAACTAAAATACGTGTGTTTAAAGTCATTTCTGTGCCTGAAACGGGTCAAAATTGAAGCTTTTGAGTAAGCAAAACTCTGTAGAAATGGCAATTTTGGTCACTGTGAGGGTTTAAAAAGTGGTTATTCAACATGAGGCACGATCCAATTGACATTTTGAATCATTTTTGGTACAGTCCAAAAAATCAATTTTCGGATGAAAAACGATGACTCCGGACCTGTCGAACAATCCCAAAATGGTCAATATGGATGAAATTTTAACATTTAATCTTTTGACTCTAAATGACTGTTGGATGTGAATTATGACTTTGTCAACTAAAATAAGTGTGTTTAAAGTCATTTCTGTGCCTGAAACGGGTCAAAATTGAAGCTTTTGAGTAAGCAAAACTCTGTAAAAATGGCAATTTTGGTCACTGTGAGGGTTTAAAAAGTGGTTATTCAACATGAGGCACGATCCAATTGACATTTTGAATCATTTTTGGGACAGTCCAAAAAATCAATTTTCGGATGAAAAACGATGACTCCGGACCTGATGAACAATCCCAAAATGGTCAATATGGATGAAATTTTAACATTTAATCTTTTGACTCTAAATGACTGTTGGATGTGAATTATGACTTTGTCAACTAAAAAAAGTGTGTTTAAAGTCATTTCTGTGCCTGAAACGGGTCAAAATTAAAGCTTTTGAGTAAGCAAATCTCTGTAAAAATGGCAATTTTGGTCACTGTGAGGGTTTAAAAAGTGGGTATTCAACATGAGGCACGATCTAATTGACATTTTGAATCATTTTTGGTACAGTCCAAAAAATCAATTTTCGGATGAAAAACGATGACTCCGGACCTGTCGAACGATCCCAAAATGGTCAATATGGATGAAATTTTAACATTTAATCTTTTGACTCTAAATGACTGTTGGATGTGAATTATGACTTTGTCAACTAAAATAAGTGTGTTTAAAGTCATTTCTGTGCCTGAAACGGGTCAAAATTGAAGCTTTTGAGTAAGCAAAACTCTGTCAAAATGGCAATTTTGGTCACTGTGAGGGTTTAAAAAGTGGTTATTCAACATGAGGCACGATCCAATTGACATTTTGAATCATTTTTGGTACAGTCCAAAAAAATCAATTTTCGGATGAAAAACGATGACTCCGGACCTGTTGAACAATCCCAAAATGGTCAATATGGATGAAATTTTAACATTTAATCTTTTGACTCTAAATGACTGTTGGATGTGAATTATGACTTTGTCAACTAAAATAAGTGTGTTTAAAGTCATTTCTGTGCCTGAAACGGGTCAAAATTGCAGCTTTTGAGTAAGCAAAACTCTGTAAAAATGGCAATTTTGGTCACTGTGAGGGTTTAAAAAGTGGTTATTCAACATGAGGCACGATCCAATTGACATTTTGAATCATTTTTGGTACAGTCCAAAAAATCAATTTTCGGATGAAAAAGGATGACTCCGGACCTGTCGAACGATCCCAAAATGGTTAATATGGATGAAATTTTAACATTTGATCTTTTGACTCTAAATGACTGTTGGATGTGAATTATGACTTTATCAACTAAAATAAGTGTGTTTAAAGTCATTTCTGTGCATGAAACGGGTCAAAATTGAAGCTTTTGAGTAAGCAAAACTCTGTAAAAATGGCAATTTTGGTCACTGTGAGGGTTTAAAAAGTGGTTATTCAACATGAGGCACGATCCAATTGACATTTTGAATCATTTTTGGTACAGTCCAAAAAATCAATTTTCGGATGAAAAACGATGACTCCGGACCTGTTGAACAATCCCAAAATGGTCAATATGGATGAAATTTTAACATTTAATCTTTTGACTCTAAATGACTGTTGGATGTGAATTATGACTTTGTCAACTAAAATAAGTGTGTTTAAAGTCATTTCTGTGCCTGAAACGGGTCAAAATTGAAGCTTTTGAGTAAGCAAAACTCTGTAAAAATGGCAATTTTGGTCACTGTGAGGGTTTAAAAAGTGGTTATTCAACATGAGGCACGATCCAATTGACATTTTGAATCATTTTTGGGACAGTCCAAAAAATCAATTTTCGGATGAAAAACGATGACTCCGGACCTGTCGAATGATCCCAAAATGGTCAATATGGATGAAATTTTAACATTTAATCTTTTGACTGTAAATGACTGTTGGATGTGAAATATGACTTTGTCAACTAAAATAAGTGTGTTTAAAGTCATTTCTGTGCCTGAAACGGGTCAAAATTGAAGCTTTTGAGTAAGCAAAACTCTGTAAAAATGGCAATTTTGGTCACTGTGAGGGTTTAAAAAGTGGTTATTCAACATGAGGCACGATTCAATTGACATTTTGAATCATTTTTGGTACAGTCCAAAAAATCAATTTTGGGATGAAAAACGATGACTCCGGACCTGTCGAACGATCCCAAAATGGTTAATATGAATGAAATTTTAACATTTGATCTTTTGACTCTAAATGACTGTTGGATGTGAATTATGACTTTATCAACTAAAATACGTGTGTTTAAAGTCATTTCTGTGCCTGAAACGGGTCAAAATTGAAGCTTTTGAGTAAGCAAAACTCTGTAAAAATGGCAATTTTGGTCACTGTGAGGGTTTAAAAAGTGGTTATTCAACATGAGGCACGATCCAATTGACATTTTGAATCATTTTTGGGACAGTCCAAAAAATCAATTTTCGGATGAAAAACGATGACTCCGGACCTGTCGAACAATCCCAAAATGGTCAATATGGATGAAATTTTAACATTTAATCTTTTGACTCTAAATGACTGTTGGATGTGAATTATGACTTTGTCAACTAAAAAAAGTGTGTTTAAAGTCATTTCTGTGCCTGAAACGGGTCAAAATTAAAGCTTTTGAGTAAGCAAATCTCTGTAAAAATGGCAATTTTGGTCACTGTGAGGATTTAAAAAGTGGTTATTCAACATGAGGCACGATCTAATTGACATTTTGAATCATTTTTGGTACAGTCCAAAAAATCAATTTTCGGATGAAAAACAATGACTCCGGACCTGTCGAACGATCCCAAAATGGTCAATATGGATGAAATTTTAACATTTAATCTTTTGACTCTAAATGACTGTTGGATGTGAATTATGACTTTGTCAACTAAAATAAGTGTGTTTAAAGTCATTTCTGTGCCTGAAACGGGTCAAAATTGAAGCTTTTGAGTAAGCAAAACTCTGTCAAAATGGCAATTTTGGTCACTGTGAGGGTTTAACAAGTGGTTATTCAACATGAGGCACGATCCAATTGACATTTTGAATCATTTTTGGTACAGTCCAAAAAAATCAATTTTCGGATGAAAAACGATGACTCCGGACCTGATGAACAATCCCAAAATGGTCAATATGGATGAAATTTTAACATTTAATCTTTTGACTGTAAATGACTGTTGGATGTGAAATATGACTTTGTCAACTAAAATAAGTGTGTTTAAAGTCATTTCTGTGCCTGAAACGGGTCAAAATTGAAGCTTTTGAGTAAGCAAAACTCTGTAAAAATGGCACTTTTGGTCACTGTGAGGGTTTAAAAAGTGGTTATTCAACATGAGGCACGATTCAATTGACATTTTGAATCATTTTTGGTACAGTCCAAAAAATCAATTTTGGGATGAAAAACGATGACTCCGGACCTGTCGAACGATCCCAAAATGGTTAATATGAATGAAATTTTAACATTTGATCTTTTGACTCTAAATGACTGTTGGATGTGAATTATGACTTTATCAACTAAAATACGTGTGTTTAAAGTCATTTCTGTGCCTGAAACGGGTCAAAATTGAAGCTTTTGAGTAAGCAAAACTCTGTAGAAATGGCAATTTTGGTCACTGTGAGGGTTTAAAAAGTGGTTATTCAACATGAGGCACGATCCAATTGACATTTTGAATCATTTTTGGTACAGTCCAAAAAATCAATTTTCGGATGAAAAACGATGACTCCGGACCTGTCGAACAATCCCAAAATGGTCAATATGGATGAAATTTTAACATTTAATCTTTTGACTCTAAATGACTGTTGGATGTGAATTATGACTTTGTCAACTAAAATAAGTGTGTTTAAAGTCATTTCTGTGCCTGAAACGGGTCAAAATTGAAGCTTTTGAGTAAGCAAAACTCTGTAAAAATGGCAATTTTGGTCACTGTGAGGGTTTAAAAAGTGGTTATTCAACATGAGGCACGATCCAATTGACATTTTGAATCATTTTTGGGACAGTCCAAAAAATCAATTTTCGGATGAAAAACGATGACTCCGGACCTGATGAACAATCCCAAAATGGTCAATATGGATGAAATTTTAACATTTAATCTTTTGACTCTAAATGACTGTTGGATGTGAATTATGACTTTGTCAACTAAAAAAAGTGTGTTTAAAGTCATTTCTGTGCCTGAAACGGGTCAAAATTAAAGCTTTTGAGTAAGCAAATCTCTGTAAAAATGGCAATTTTGGTCACTGTGAGGGTTTAAAAAGTGGGTATTCAACATGAGGCACGATCTAATTGACATTTTGAATCATTTTTGGTACAGTCCAAAAAATCAATTTTCGGATGAAAAACGATGACTCCGGACCTGTCGAACGATCCCAAAATGGTCAATATGGATGAAATTTTAACATTTAATCTTTTGACTCTAAATGACTGTTGGATGTGAATTATGACTTTGTCAACTAAAATAAGTGTGTTTAAAGTCATTTCTGTGCCTGAAACGGGTCAAAATTGAAGCTTTTGAGTAAGCAAAACTCTGTCAAAATGGCAATTTTGGTCACTGTGAGGGTTTAAAAAGTGGTTATTCAACATGAGGCACGATCCAATTGACATTTTGAATCATTTTTGGTACAGTCCAAAAAAATCAATTTTCGGATGAAAAACGATGACTCCGGACCTGTTGAACAATCCCAAAATGGTCAATATGGATGAAATTTTAACATTTAATCTTTTGACTCTAAATGACTGTTGGATGTGAATTATGACTTTGTCAACTAAAATAAGTGTGTTTAAAGTCATTTCTGTGCCTGAAACGGGTCAAAATTGCAGCTTTTGAGTAAGCAAAACTCTGTAAAAATGGCAATTTTGGTCACTGTGAGGGTTTAAAAAGTGGTTATTCAACATGAGGCACGATCCAATTGACATTTTGAATCATTTTTGGTACAGTCCAAAAAATCAATTTTCGGATGAAAAAGGATGACTCCGGACCTGTCGAACGATCCCAAAATGGTTAATATGGATGAAATTTTAACATTTGATCTTTTGACTCTAAATGACTGTTGGATGTGAATTATGACTTTATCAACTAAAATAAGTGTGTTTAAAGTCATTTCTGTGCATGAAACGGGTCAAAATTGAAGCTTTTGAGTAAGCAAAACTCTGTAAAAATGGCAATTTTGGTCACTGTGAGGGTTTAAAAAGTGGTTATTCAACATGAGGCACGATCCAATTGACATTTTGAATCATTTTTGGTACAGTCCAAAAAATCAATTTTCGGATGAAAAACGATGACTCCGGACCTGTTGAACAATCCCAAAATGGTCAATATGGATGAAATTTTAACATTTAATCTTTTGACTCTAAATGACTGTTGGATGTGAATTATGACTTTGTCAACTAAAATAAGTGTGTTTAAAGTCATTTCTGTGCCTGAAACGGGTCAAAATTGAAGCTTTTGAGTAAGCAAAACTCTGTAAAAATGGCAATTTTGGTCACTGTGAGGGTTTAAAAAGTGGTTATTCAACATGAGGTACGATCCAATTGACATTTTGAATCATTTTTGGTACAGTCTAAAAAATCAATTTTCGGATGAAAAACGATGACTCTGGACCTGTCGAACGATCCAAAATGGTTAATATGGATGAAATTTTAACATTTGATCTTTTGACTCTAAATGACTGTTGGATGTGAATTATGAATTTATCAACTAAAATAAGTGTGTTTAAAGTCATTTCTGTGCCTGAAACGGGTCAAAATTGAAGCTTTTGAGTAAGCAAAACTCTGTAAAAATGGCAATTTTGGTCACTGTGAGGGTTTATAAAGTGGTTATTCAACATGAGGCACGATCCAATTGACATTTTGAATCATTTTTGGTACAGTCCAAAAAATCAATTTTCGGATGAAAAACGATGACTCCGGACCTGTCGAACAATCCCAAAATGGTCAATATGGATGAAATTTTAACATTTAATCTTTTGACTCTAAATGACTGTTGGATGTGAATTATGACTTTGTCAACTAAAATAAGTGTGTTTAAAGTCATTTCTGTGCCTGAAACGGGTCAAAATTGAAGCTTTTGAGTAAGCAAAACTCTGTAAAAATGGCAATTTTGGTCACTGTGAGGGTTTAAAAAGTGGTTATTCAACATGAGGCACGATCCAATTGACATTTTGAATCATTTTTGGTACAGTCCAAAAAATCAATTTTCGGATGAAAAACGATGACTGTCGAACGATCCCAAAATGGTTAATATGAATGAAATTTTAACATTTGATCTTTTGACTCTAAATGACTGTTGGATGTGAATTATGACTTTATCAACTAAAATAAGTGTGTTTAAAGTCATTTCTGTGCCTGAAACGGGTCAAAATTGAAGCTTTTGAGTAAGCAAAACTCTGTAAAAATGGCAATTTTGGTCACTGTGAGGGTTTAAAAAGTGGTTATTCAACATGAGGCATGATCCAATTGACATTTTGAATCATTTTTGGTACAGTCCAAAAAATCAATTTTCGGATGAAAAACGATGACTCCGGACCTGTCGAACAATCCCAAAATGGACAATATGGATGAAATTTTAACATATAATCTTTTGACTCTAAATGACTGTTGGATGTGAATTATGACTTTGTCAACTAAAATAAGTGTGTTTAAAGTCATTTCTGTGCCTGAAACGGGTCAAAATTGCAGCTTTTGAGTAAGCAAAACTCTGTAAAAATGGCAATTTTGGTCACTGTGAGGGTTTAAAAAGTGGTTATTCAACATGAGGCACGATCCAATTGACATTTTGAATCATTTTTGGTACAGTCCAAAAAATCAATTTTCGGATGAAAAAGGATGACTCCGGACCTGTCGAACGATCCCAAAATGGTTAATATGGATGAAATTTTAACATTTGATCTTTTGACTCTAAATGACTGTTGGATGTGAATTATGACTTTATCAACTAAAATAAGTGTGTTTAAAGTCATTTCTGTGCATGAAACGGGTCAAAATTGAAGCTTTTGAGTAAGCAAAACTCTGTAAAAATGGCAATTTTGGTCACTGTGAGGGTTTAAAAAGTGGTTATTCAACATGAGGTACGATCCAATTGACATTTTGAATCATTTTTGGTACAGTCTAAAAAATCAATTTTCGGATGAAAAACGATGACTCCGGACCTGTCGAACGATCCAAAATGGTTAATATGGATGAAATTTTAACATTTGATCTTTTGACTCTAAATGACTGTTGGATGTGAATTATGAATTTATCAACTAAAATAAGTGTGTTTAAAGTCATTTCTGTGCCTGAAACGGGTCAAAATTGAAGCTTTTGAGTAAGCAAAACTCTGTAAAAATGGCAATTTTGGTCACTGTGAGGGTTTAAAAAGTGGTTATTCAACATGAGGCACGATCTAATTGACATTTTGAATCATTTTTGGTACAGTCCAAAAAATCAATTTTCGGATGAAAAACGATGACTCCGGACCTGTCGAACGATCCCAAAATAGTCAATATGGATGAAATTTTAACATTTAATCTTTTGACTCTAAATGACTGTTGGATGTGAATTATGACTTTGTCAACTAAAATAAGTGTGTTTAAAGTCATTTCTGTGCCTGAAACGGGTCAAAATTGAAGCTTTTGAGTAAGCAAAACTCTGTCAAAATGGCAATTTTGGTCACTGTGAGGGTTTAAAAAGTGGTTATTCAACATGAGGCACGATCCAAATGACATTTTGAATCATTTTTGGTACAGTCCAAAAAAATCAATTTTCGGATGAAAAACGATGACTCCAGACCTGTTGAACAATCCCAAAATGGTCAATATGGATGAAATTTTAACATTTAATCTTTTGACTGTAAATGACTGTTGGATGTGAAATATGACTTTGTCAACTAAAATAAGTGTGTTTAAAGTCATTTCTGTGCCTGAAACGGGTCAAAATTGAAGCTTTTGAGTAAGCAAAACTCTGTAAAAATGGCAATTTTGGTCACTGTGAGGGTTTAAAAAGTGGTTATTCAACATGAGGCACGATTCAATTGACATTTTGAATCATTTTTGGTACAGTCCAAAAAATCAATTTTGGGATGAAAAACGATGACTCCGGACCTGTCGAACGATCCCAAAATGGTTAATATGAATGAAATTTTAACATTTGATCTTTTGACTCTAAATGACTGTTGGATGTGAATTATGACTTTATCAACTAAAATACGTGTGTTTAAAGTCATTTCTGTGCCTGAAACGGGTCAAAATTGAAGCTTTTGAGTAAGCAAAACTCTGTAGAAATGGCAATTTTGGTCACTGTGAGGGTTTAAAAAGTGGTTATTCAACATGAGGCACGATCCAATTGACATTTTGAATCATTTTTGGTACAGTCCAAAAAATCAATTTTCGGATGAAAAACGATGACTCCGGACCTGTCGAACAATCCCAAAATGGTCAATATGGATGAAATTTTAACATTTAATCTTTTGACTCTAAATGACTGTTGGATGTGAATTATGACTTTGTCAACTAAAATAAGTGTGTTTAAAGTCATTTTTGTGCCTGAAACGGGTCAAAATTGAAGCTTTTGAGTAAGCAAAACTCTGTAAAAATGGCAATTTTGGTCACTGTGAGGGTTTAAAAAGTGGTTATTCAACATGAGGCACGATCCAATTGACATTTTGAATCATTTTTGGGACAGTCCAAAAAATCAATTTTCGGATGAAAAACGATGACTCCGGACCTGTCGAACAATCCCAAAATGGTCAATATGGATGAAATTTTAACATTTAATCTTTTGACTCTAAATGACTGTTGGATGTGAATTATGACTTTGTCAACTAAAAAAAGTGTGTTTAAAGTCATTTCTGTGCCTGAAACGGGTCAAAATTAAAGCTTTTGAGTAAGCAAATCTCTGTAAAAATGGCAATTTTGGTCACTGTGAGGGTTTAAAAAGTGGTTATTCAACATGAGGCACGATCTAATTGACATTTTGAATCATTTTTGGTACAGTCCAAAAAATCAATTTTCGGATGAAAAACGATGACTCCGGACCTGTCGAACAATCCCAAAATGGTCAATATGGATGAAATTTTAACATTTCATCTTTTGACTCTAAATGACTGTTGGATGTGAATTATGACTTTGTCAACTAAAATAAGTGTGTTTAAAGTCATTTCTGTGCCTGAAACGGGTCAAAATTGAAGCTTTTGAGTAAGCAAAACTCTGTAAAAATGGCAATTTTGGTCACTGTGAGGGTTTAAAAAGTGGTTATTCAACATGAGGCACGATCCAATTGACATTTTGAATCATTTTTGGGACAGTCCAAAAAATCAATTTTCGGATGAAAAACGATGACTCCGGACCTGTCGAACAATCCCAAAATGGTCAATATGGATGAAATTTTAACATTTAATCTTTTGACTCTAAATGACTGTTGGATGTGAATTATGACTTTGTCAACTAAAAAAAGTGTGTTTAAAGTCATTTCTGTGCCTGAAACGGGTCAAAATTGAAGCTTTTGAGTAAGCAAATCTCTGTAAAAATGACAATTTTGGTCACTGTGAGGGTTTAAAAAGTGGTTATTCAACATGAGGCACGATCCAATTGACATTTTGAATCATTTTTGGTACAGTCCAAAAAATCAATTTTCGGATGAAAAACGATGACTCCGGACCTGTCGAATGATCCCAAAATGGTCAATATGGATGAAATTTTAACATTTAATCTTTTGACTGTAAATGACTGTTGGGTGTGAAATATGACTTTGTCAACTAAAATAAGTGTGTTTAAAGTCATTTCTGTGCCTGAAACGGGTCAAAATTGAAGCTTTTGAGTAAGCAAAACTCTGTAAAAATGGCAATTTTGGTCACTGTGAGGGTTTAAAAAGTGGTTATTCAACATGAGGCACGATTCAATTGACATTTTGAATCATTTTTGGTACAGTCCAAAAAATCAATTTTGGGATGAAAAACGATGACTCCGGACCTGTCGAACAATCCCAAAATGGTTAATATGAATGAAATTTTAACATTTGATCTTTTGACTCTAAATGACTGTTGGATGTGAATTATGACTTTATCAACTAAAATACGTGTGTTTAAAGTCATTTCTGTGCCTGAAACGGGTCAAAATTGAAGCTTTTGAGTAAGCAAAACTCTGTAGAAATGGCAATTTTGGTCACTGTGAGGGTTTAAAAAGTGGTTATTCAACATGAGGCACGATCCAATTGACATTTTGAATCATTTTTGGTACAGTCCAAAAAATCAATTTTCGGATGAAAAACGATGACTCCGGACCTGTCGAACAATCCCAAAATGGTCAATATGGATGAAATTTTAACATTTAATCTTTTGACTCTAAATGACTGTTGGATGTGAATTATGACTTTGTCAACTAAAAAAAGTGTGTTTAAAGTCATTTCTGTGCCTGAAACGGGTCAAAATTAAAGCTTTTGAGTAAGCAAATCTCTGTAAAAATGGCAATTTTGGTCACTGTGAGGGTTTAAAAAGTGGTTATTCAACATGAGGCACGATCTAATTGACATTTTGAATCATTTTTGGTACAGTCCAAAAAATCAATTTTCGGATGAAAAACGATGACTCCGGACCTGTCGAACGATCCCAAAATGGTCAATATGGATGAAATTTTAACATTTAATCTTTTGACTCTAAATGACTGTTGGATGTGAATTATGACTTTGTCAACTAAAATAAGTGTGTTTAAAGTCATTTCTGTGCCTGAAACGGGTCAAAATTGAAGCTTTTGAGTAAGCAAAACTCTGTCAAAATGGCAATTTTGGTCACTGTGAGGGTTTAAAAAGTGGTTATTCAACATGAGGCACGATCCAATTGACATTTTGAATCATTTTTGGTACAGTCCAAAAAAATCAATTTTCGGATGAAAAACGATGACTCCGGACCTGATGAACAATCCCAAAATGGTCAATATGGATGAAATTTTAACATTTAATCTTTTGACTGTAAATGACTGTTGGATGTGAAATATGACTTTGTCAACTAAAATAAGTGTGTTTAAAGTCATTTCTGTGCCTGAAACGGGTCAAAATTGAAGCTTTTGAGTAAGCAAAACTCTGTAAAAATGGCAATTTTGGTCACTGTGAGGGTTTAAAAAGTGGTTATTCAACATGAGGCACGATTCAATTGACATTTTGAATCATTTTTGGTACAGTCCAAAAAATCAATTTTGGGATGAAAAACGATGACTCCGGACCTGTCGAACGATCCCAAAATGGTTAATATGAATGAAATTTTAACATTTGATCTTTTGACTCTAAATGACTGTTGGATGTGAATTATGACTTTATCAACTAAAATACGTGTGTTTAAAGTCATTTCTGTGCCTGAAACGGGTCAAAATTGAAGCTTTTGAGTAAGCAAAACTCTGTAGAAATGGCAATTTTGGTCACTGTGAGGGTTTAAAAAGTGGTTATTCAACATGAGGCACGATCCAATTGACATTTTGAATCATTTTTGGTACAGTCCAAAAAATCAATTTTCGGATGAAAAACGATGACTCCGGACCTGTCGAACGATCCCAAAATGGTCAATATGGATGAAATTTTAACATTTAATCTTTTGACTCTAAATGACTGTTGGATGTGAATTATGACTTTGTCAACTAAAATAAGTGTGTTTAAAGTCATTTCTGTGCCTGAAACGGGTCAAAATTGAAGCTTTTGAGTAAGCAAAACTCTGTCAAAATGGCAATTTTGGTCACTGTGAGGGTTTAAAAAGTGGTTATTCAACATGAGGCACGATCCAATTGACATTTTGAATCATTTTTGGCACAGTCCAAAAAAATCAATTTTCGGATGAAAAACGATGACTCCGGTCCTGTTGAACAATCCCAAAATGGTCAATATGGATGAAATTTTAACATTTAATCTTTTGACTCTAAATGACTGTTGGATGTGAATTATGACTTTGTCAACTAAAATAAGTGTGTTTAAAGTCATTTCTGTGCCTGAAACGGGTCAAAATTGCAGCTTTTGAGTAAGCAAAACTCTGTAAAAATGGCAATTTTGGTCACTGTGAGGGTTTAAAAAGTGATTATTCAACATGAGGCACGATCCAATTGACATTTTGAATCATTTTTGGTACAGTCCAAAAAATCAATTTTCGGATGAAAAAGGATGACTCCGGACCTGTCGAACGATCCCAAAATGGTTAATATGGATGAAATTTTAACATTTGATCTTTTGACTCTAAATGACTGTTGGATGTGAATTATGACTTTATCAACTAAAATAAGTGTGTTTAAAGTCATTTCTGTGCATGAAACGGGTCAAAATTGAAGCTTTTGAGTAAGCAAAACTCTGTAAAAATGGCAATTTTGGTCACTGTGAGGGTTTAAAAAGTGGTTATTCAACATGAGGCACGATCCAATTGACATTTTGAATCATTTTTGGTACAGTCCAAAAAATCAATTTTCGGATGAAAAACGATGACTCCGGACCTGTTGAACAATCCCAAAATGGTCAATATGGATGAAATTTTAACATTTAATCTTTTGACTCTAAATGACTGTTGGATGTGAATTATGACTTTGTCAACTAAAATAAGTGTGTTTAAAGTCATTTCTGTGCCTGAAACGGGTCAAAATTGAAGCTTTTGAGTAAGCAAAACTCTGTAAAAATGGCAATTTTGGTCACTGTGAGGGTTTAAAAAGTGGTTATTCAACATGAGGTACGATCCAATTGACATTTTGAATCATTTTTGGTACAGTCTAAAAAATCAATTTTCGGATGAAAAACGATGACTCCGGACCTGTCGAACGATCCAAAATGGTTAATATGGATGAAATTTTAACATTTGATCTTTTGACTCTAAATGACTGTTGGATGTGAATTATGAATTTATCAACTAAAATAAGTGTGTTTAAAGTCATTTCTGTGCCTGAAACGGGTCAAAATTGAAGCTTTTGAGTAAGCAAAACTCTGTAAAAATGGCAATTTTGGTCACTGTGAGGGTATATAAAGTGGTTATTCAACATGAGGCACGATCCAATTGACATTTTGAATCATTTTTGGTACAGTCCAAAAAATCAATTTTCGGATGAAAAACGATGACTCCGGACCTGTCGAACAATCCCAAAATGGTCAATATGGATGAAATTTTAACATTTAATCTTTTGACTCTAAATGACTGTTGGATGTGAATTATGACTTTGTCAACTAAAATAAGTGTGTTTAAAGTCATTTCTGTGCCTGAAACGGGTCAAAATTGAAGCTTTTGAGTAAGCAAAACTCTGTAAAAATGGCAATTTTGGTCACTGTGAGGGTTTAAAAAGTGGTTATTCAACATGAGGTACGATCCAATTGACATTTTGAATCATTTTTGGTACAGTCTAAAAAATCAATTTTCGGATGAAAAACGATGACTCCGGACCTGTCGAACGATCCAAAATGGTTAATATGGATGAAATTTTAACATTTGATCTTTTGACTCTAAATGACTGTTGGATGTGAATTATGAATTTATCAACTAAAATAAGTGTGTTTAAAGTCATTTCTGTGCCTGAAACGGGTCAAAATTGAAGCTTTTGAGTAAGCAAAACTCTGTAAAAATGGCAATTTTGGTCACTGTGAGGGTATATAAAGTGGTTATTCAACATGAGGCACGATCCAATTGACATTTTGAATCATTTTTGGTACAGTCCAAAAAATCAATTTTCGGATGAAAAACGATGACTCCGGACCTGTCGAACAATCCCAAAATGGTCAATATGGATGAAATTTTAACATTTAATCTTTTGACTCTAAATGACTGTTGGATGTGAATTATGACTTTGTCAACTAAAATAAGTGTGTTTAAAGTCATTTCTGTGCCTGAAACGGGTCAAAATTGAAGCTTTTGAGTAAGCAAAACTCTGTAAAAATGGCAATTTTGGTCACTGTGAGGGTTTAAAAAGTGGTTATTCAACATGAGGCACGATCCAATTGACATTTTGAATCATTTTTGGTACAGTCCAAAAAATCAATTTTCGGATGAAAAACGATGACTCCGGACCTGTCGAACGATCCCAAAATGGTTAATATGAATGAAATTTTAACATTTGATCTTTTGACTCTAAATGACTGTTGGATGTGAATTATGACTTTATCAACTAAAATAAGTGTGTTTAAAGTCATTTCTGTGCCTGAAACGGGTCAAAATTGAAGCTTTTGAGTAAGCAAAACTCTGTAAAAATGGCAATTTTGGTCACTGTGAGGGTTTAAAAAGTGGTTATTCAACATGAGGCACGATCCAATTGACATTTTGAATCATTTTTGGTACAGTCCAAAAAATCAATTTTCGGATGAAAAACGATGACTCCGGACCTGTCGAACAATCCCAAAATGGTTAATATGGATGAAATTTTAACATTTGATCTTTTGACTCTAAATGACTGTTGGATGTGAATTATGACTTTATCAACTAAAATAAGTGTGTTTAAAGTCATTTCTGTGCCTGAAACGGGTCAAAATTGAAGCTTTTGAGTAAGCAAAACTCTGTAAAAATGGCAATTTTGGTCACTGTGAGGGTTTAAAAAGTGGTTATTCAACATGAGGCACGATTCAATTGACATTTTGAATCATTTTTGGTACAGTCCAAAAAATCAATTTTGGGATGAAAAACGATGACTCCGGACCTGTCGAACGATCCCAAAATGGTTAATATGAATGAAATTTTAACATTTGATCTTTTGACTCTAAATGACTGTTGGATGTGAATTATGACTTTATCAACTAAAATACGTGTGTTTAAAGTCATTTCTGTGCCTGAAACGGGTCAAAATTGAAGCTTTTGAGTAAGCAAAACTCTGTAGAAATGGCAATTTTGGTCACTGTGAGGGTTTAAAAAGTGGTTATTCAACATGAGGCACGATCCAATTGACATTTTGAATCATTTTTGGTACAGTCCAAAAAATCAATTTTCGGATGAAAAACGATGACTCCGGACCTGTCGAACAATCCCAAAATGGTCAATATGGATGAAATTTTAACATTTAATCTTTTGACTCTAAATGACTGTTGGATGTGAATTATGACTTTGTCAACTAAAATAAGTGTGTTTAAAGTCATTTTTGTGCCTGAAACGGGTCAAAATTGAAGCTTTTGAGTAAGCAAAACTCTGTAAAAATGGCAATTTTGGTCACTGTGAGGGTTTAAAAAGTGGTTATTCAACATGAGGCACGATCCAATTGACATTTTGAATCATTTTTGGTACAGTCCAAAAAATCAATTTTCGGATGAAAAACGATGACTCCGGACCTGTCGAACAATCCCAAAATGGTCAATATGGATGAAATTTTAACATTTAATCTTTTGACTCTAAATGACTGTTGGATGTGAATTATGACTTTGTCAACTAAAAAAAGTGTGTTTAAAGTCATTTCTGTGCCTGAAACGGGTCAAAATTAAAGCTTTTGAGTAAGCAAATCTCTGTAAAAATGGCAATTTTGGTCACTGTGAGGGTTTAAAAAGTGGTTATTCAACATGAGGCACGATCTAATTGACATTTTGAATCATTTTTGGTACAGTCCAAAAAATCAATTTTCGGATGAAAAACGATGACTCCGGACCTGTCGAACAATCCCAAAATGGTCAATATGGATGAAATTTTAACATTTCATCTTTTGACTCTAAATGACTGTTGGATGTGAATTATGACTTTGTCAACTAAAATAAGTGTGTTTAAAGTCATTTCTGTGCCTGAAACGGGTCAAAATTGAAGCTTTTGAGTAAGCAAAACTCTGTAAAAATGGCAATTTTGGTCACTGTGAGGGTTTAAAAAGTGGTTATTCAACATGAGGCACGATCCAATTGACATTTTGAATCATTTTTGGGACAGTCCAAAAAATCAATTTTCGGATGAAAAACGATGACTCCGGACCTGTCGAACAATCCCAAAATGGTCAATATGGATGAAATTTTAACATTTAATCTTTTGACTCTAAATGACTGTTGGATGTGAATTATGACTTTGTCAACTAAAAAAAGTGTGTTTAAAGTCATTTCTGTGCCTGAAACGGGTCAAAATTGAAGCTTTTGAGTAAGCAAATCTCTGTAAAAATGACAATTTTGGTCACTGTGAGGGTTTAAAAAGTGGTTATTCAACATGAGGCACGATCCAATTGACATTTTGAATCATTTTTGGTACAGTCCAAAAAATCAATTTTCGGATGAAAAACGATGACTCCGGACCTGTCGAATGATCCCAAAATGGTCAATATGGATGAAATTTTAACATTTAATCTTTTGACTGTAAATGACTGTTGGATGTGAAATATGACTTTGTCAACTAAAATAAGTGTGTTTAAAGTCATTTCTGTGCCTGAAACGGGTCAAAATTGAAGCTTTTGAGTAAGCAAAACTCTGTAAAAATGGCAATTTTGGTCACTGTGAGGGTTTAAAAAGTGGTTATTCAACATGAGGCACGATTCAATTGACATTTTGAATCATTTTTGGTACAGTCCAAAAAATCAATTTTGGGATGAAAAACGATGACTCCGGACCTGTCGAACAATCCCAAAATGGTTAATATGAATGAAATTTTAACATTTGATCTTTTGACTCTAAATGACTGTTGGATGTGAATTATGACTTTATCAACTAAAATACGTGTGTTTAAAGTCATTTCTGTGCCTGAAACGGGTCAAAATTGAAGCTTTTGAGTAAGCAAAACTCTGTAGAAATGGCAATTTTGGTCACTGTGAGGGTTTAAAAAGTGGTTATTCAACATGAGGCACGATCCAATTGACATTTTGAATCATTTTTGGTACAGTCCAAAAAATCAATTTTCGGATGAAAAACGATGACTCCGGACCTGTCGAACAATCCCAAAATGGTCAATATGGATGAAATTTTAACATTTAATCTTTTGACTCTAAATGACTGTTGGATGTGAATTATGACTTTGTCAACTAAAATAAGTGTGTTTAAAGTCATTTCTGTGCCTGAAACGGGTCAAAATTGAAGCTTTTGAGTAAGCAAAACTCTGTAAAAATGGCAATTTTGGTCACTGTGAGGGTTTAAAAAGTGGTTATTCAACATGAGGCACGATCCAATTGACATTTTGAATCATTTTTGGGACAGTCCAAAAAATCAATTTTCGGATGAAAAACGATGACTCCGGACCTGTCGAACAATCCCAAAATGGTCAATATGGATGAAATTTTAACATTTAATCTTTTGACTCTAAATGACTGTTGGATGTGAATTATGACTTTGTCAACTAAAAAAAGTGTGTTTAAAGTCATTTCTGTGCCTGAAACGGGTCAAAATTAAAGCTTTTGAGTAAGCAAATCTCTGTAAAAATGGCAATTTTGGTCACTGTGAGGGTTTAAAAAGTGGTTATTCAACATGAGGCACGATCTAATTGACATTTTGAATCATTTTTGGTACAGTCCAAAAAATCAATTTTCGGATGAAAAACGATGACTCCGGACCTGTCGAACGATCCCAAAATGGTCAATATGGATGAAATTTTAACATTTAATCTTTTGACTCTAAATGACTGTTGGATGTGAATTATGACTTTGTCAACTAAAATAAGTGTGTTTAAAGTCATTTCTGTGCCTGAAACGGGTCAAAATTGAAGCTTTTGAGTAAGCAAAACTCTGTCAAAATGGCAATTTTGGTCACTGTGAGGGTTTAAAAAGTGGTTATTCAACATGAGGCACGATCCAATTGACATTTTGAATCATTTTTGGTACAGTCCAAAAAAATCAATTTTCGGATGAAAAACGATGACTCCGGACCTGATGAACAATCCCAAAATGGTCAATATGGATGAAATTTTAACATTTAATCTTTTGACTGTAAATGACTGTTGGATGTGAAATATGACTTTGTCAACTAAAATAAGTGTGTTTAAAGTCATTTCTGTGCCTGAAACGGGTCAAAATTGAAGCTTTTGAGTAAGCAAAACTCTGTAAAAATGGCAATTTTGGTCACTGTGAGGGTTTAAAAAGTGGTTATTCAACATGAGGCACGATTCAATTGACATTTTGAATCATTTTTGGTACAGTCCAAAAAATCAATTTTGGGATGAAAAACGATGACTCCGGACCTGTCGAACGATCCCAAAATGGTTAATATGAATGAAATTTTAACATTTGATCTTTTGACTCTAAATGACTGTTGGATGTGAATTATGACTTTATCAACTAAAATACGTGTGTTTAAAGTCATTTCTGTGCCTGAAACGGGTCAAAATTGAAGCTTTTGAGTAAGCAAAACTCTGTAGAAATGGCAATTTTGGTCACTGTGAGGGTTTAAAAAGTGGTTATTCAACATGAGGCACGATCCAATTGACATTTTGAATCATTTTTGGTACAGTCCAAAAAATCAATTTTCGGATGAAAAACGATGACTCCGGACCTGTCGAACGATCCCAAAATGGTCAATATGGATGAAATTTTAACATTTAATCTTTTGACTCTAAATGACTGTTGGATGTGAATTATGACTTTGTCAACTAAAATAAGTGTGTTTAAAGTCATTTCTGTGCCTGAAACGGGTCAAAATTGAAGCTTTTGAGTAAGCAAAACTCTGTCAAAATGGCAATTTTGGTCACTGTGAGGGTTTAAAAAGTGGTTATTCAACATGAGGCACGATCCAATTGACATTTTGAATCATTTTTGGCACAGTCCAAAAAAATCAATTTTCGGATGAAAAACGATGACTCCGGTCCTGTTGAACAATCCCAAAATGGTCAATATGGATGAAATTTTAACATTTAATCTTTTGACTCTAAATGACTGTTGGATGTGAATTATGACTTTGTCAACTAAAATAAGTGTGTTTAAAGTCATTTCTGTGCCTGAAACGGGTCAAAATTGCAGCTTTTGAGTAAGCAAAACTCTGTAAAAATGGCAATTTTGGTCACTGTGAGGGTTTAAAAAGTGATTATTCAACATGAGGCACGATCCAATTGACATTTTGAATCATTTTTGGTACAGTCCAAAAAATCAATTTTCGGATGAAAAAGGATGACTCCGGACCTGTCGAACGATCCCAAAATGGTTAATATGGATGAAATTTTAACATTTGATCTTTTGACTCTAAATGACTGTTGGATGTGAATTATGACTTTATCAACTAAAATAAGTGTGTTTAAAGTCATTTCTGTGCATGAAACGGGTCAAAATTGAAGCTTTTGAGTAAGCAAAACTCTGTAAAAATGGCAATTTTGGTCACTGTGAGGGTTTAAAAAGTGGTTATTCAACATGAGGCACGATCCAATTGACATTTTGAATCATTTTTGGTACAGTCCAAAAAATCAATTTTCGGATGAAAAACGATGACTCCGGACCTGTTGAACAATCCCAAAATGGTCAATATGGATGAAATTTTAACATTTAATCTTTTGACTCTAAATGACTGTTGGATGTGAATTATGACTTTGTCAACTAAAATAAGTGTGTTTAAAGTCATTTCTGTGCCTGAAACGGGTCAAAATTGAAGCTTTTGAGTAAGCAAAACTCTGTAAAAATGGCAATTTTGGTCACTGTGAGGGTTTAAAAAGTGGTTATTCAACATGAGGTACGATCCAATTGACATTTTGAATCATTTTTGGTACAGTCTAAAAAATCAATTTTCGGATGAAAAACGATGACTCCGGACCTGTCGAACGATCCAAAATGGTTAATATGGATGAAATTTTAACATTTGATCTTTTGACTCTAAATGACTGTTGGATGTGAATTATGAATTTATCAACTAAAATAAGTGTGTTTAAAGTCATTTCTGTGCCTGAAACGGGTCAAAATTGAAGCTTTTGAGTAAGCAAAACTCTGTAAAAATGGCAATTTTGGTCACTGTGAGGGTATATAAAGTGGTTATTCAACATGAGGCACGATCCAATTGACATTTTGAATCATTTTTGGTACAGTCCAAAAAATCAATTTTCGGATGAAAAACGATGACTCCGGACCTGTCGAACAATCCCAAAATGGTCAATATGGATGAAATTTTAACATTTAATCTTTTGACTCTAAATGACTGTTGGATGTGAATTATGACTTTGTCAACTAAAATAAGTGTGTTTAAAGTCATTTCTGTGCCTGAAACGGGTCAAAATTGAAGCTTTTGAGTAAGCAAAACTCTGTAAAAATGGCAATTTTGGTCACTGTGAGGGTTTAAAAAGTGGTTATTCAACATGAGGCACGATCCAATTGACATTTTGAATCATTTTTGGTACAGTCCAAAAAATCAATTTTCAGATGAAAAACGATGACTCCGGACCTGTCGAACGATCCCAAAATGGTTAATATGAATGAAATTTTAACATTTGATCTTTTGACTCTAAATGACTGTTGGATGTGAATTATGACTTTATCAACTAAAATAAGTGTGTTTAAAGTCATTTCTGTGCCTGAAACGGGTCAAAATTGAAGCTTTTGAGTAAGCAAAACTCTGTAAAAATGGCAATTTTGGTCACTGTGAGGGTTTAAAAAGTGGTTATTCAACATGAGGCACGATCCAATTGACATTTTGAATCATTTTTGGTACAGTCCAAAAAATCAATTTTCGGATGAAAAACGATGACTCCGGACCTGTCGAACAATCCCAAAATGGTTAATATGGATGAAATTTTAACATTTGATCTTTTGACTCTAAATGACTGTTGGATGTGAATTATGACTTTATCAACTAAAATAAGTGTGTTTAAAGTCATTTCTGTGCATGAAACGGGTCAAAATTGAAGCTTTTGAGTAAGCAAAACTCTGTAAAAATGGCAATTTTGGTCACTGTGAGGGTTTAAAAAGTGGTTATTCAACATGAGGCACGATCCAATTGACATTTTGAATCATTTTTGGTACAGTCCAAAAAATCAATTTTCGGATGAAAAACGATGACTCCGGACCTGTTGAACAATCCCAAAATGGTCAATATGGATGAAATTTTAACATTTAATCTTTTGACTCTAAATGACTGTTGGATGTGAATTATGACTTTGTCAACTAAAATAAGTGTGTTTAAAGTCATTTCTGTGCCTGAAACGGGTCAAAATTGAAGCTTTTGAGTAAGCAAAACTCTGTAAAAATGGCAATTTTGGTCACTGTGAGGGTTTAAAAAGTGGTTATTCAACATGAGGTACGATCCAATTGACATTTTGAATCATTTTTGGTACAGTCTAAAAAATCAATTTTCGGATGAAAAACGATGACTCCGGACCTGTCGAACGATCCAAAATGGTTAATATGGATGAAATTTTAACATTTGATCTTTTGACTCTAAATGACTGTTGGATGTGAATTATGAATTTATCAACTAAAATAAGTGTGTTTAAAGTCATTTCTGTGCCTGAAACGGGTCAAAATTGAAGCTTTTGAGTAAGCAAAACTCTGTAAAAATGGCAATTTTGGTCACTGTGAGGGTTTATAAAGTGGTTATTCAACATGAGGCACGATCCAATTGACATTTTGAATCATTTTTGGTACAGTCCAAAAAATCAATTTTCGGATGAAAAACGATGACTCCGGACCTGTCGAACAATCCCAAAATGGTCAATATGGATGAAATTTTAACATTTAATCTTTTGACTCTAAATGACTGTTGGATGTGAATTATGACTTTGTCAACTAAAATAAGTGTGTTTAAAGTCATTTCTGTGCCTGAAACGGGTCAAAATTGAAGCTTTTGAGTAAGCAAAACTCTGTAAAAATGGCAATTTTGGTCACTGTGAGGGTTTAAAAAGTGGTTATTCAACATGAGGCACGATCCAATTGACATTTTGAATCATTTTTGGTACAGTCCAAAAAATCAATTTTCGGATGAAAAACGATGACTCCGGACCTGTCGAACGATCCCAAAATGGTTAATATGAATGAAATTTTAACATTTGATCTTTTGACTCTAAATGACTGTTGGATGTGAATTATGACTTTATCAACTAAAATAAGTGTGTTTAAAGTCATTTCTGTGCCTGAAACGGGTCAAAATTGAAGCTTTTGAGTAAGCAAAACTCTGTAAAAATGGCAATTTTGGTCACTGTGAGGGTTTAAAAAGTGGTTATTCAACATGAGGCATGATCCAATTGACATTTTGAATCATTTTTGGTACAGTCCAAAAAATCAATTTTCGGATGAAAAACGATGACTCCGGACCTGTCGAACAATCCCAAAATGGACAATATGGATGAAATTTTAACATATAATCTTTTGACTCTAAATGACTGTTGGATGTGAATTATGACTTTGTCAACTAAAATAAGTGTGTTTAAAGTCATTTCTGTGCCTGAAACGGGTCAAAATTGCAGCTTTTGAGTAAGCAAAACTCTGTAAAAATGGCAATTTTGGTCACTGTGAGGGTTTAAAAAGTGGTTATTCAACATGAGGTACGATCCAATTGACATTTTGAATCATTTTTGGTACAGTCTAAAAAATCAATTTTCGGATGAAAAACGATGACTCCGGACCTGTCGAACGATCCAAAATGGTTAATATGGATGAAATTTTAACATTTGATCTTTTGACTCTAAATGACTGTTGGATGTGAATTATGAATTTATCAACTAAAATAAGTGTGTTTAAAGTCATTTCTGTGCCTGAAACGGGTCAAAATTGAAGCTTTTGAGTAAGCAAAACTCTGTAAAAATGGCAATTTTGGTCACTGTGAGGGTTTAAAAAGTGGTTATTCAACATGAGGCACGATCCAATTGACATTTTGAATCATTTTTGGTACAGTCCAAAAAATCAATTTTCAGGTTGAAAAAAGATGACTCCGGACCTGTCGAACAATCCCAAAATGGTCAATATGGATGAAATTTTAACATTTAATCTTTTGACTCTAAATGACTGTTGGATGTGAATTATGACTTTGTCAACTAAAATAAGTGTGTTTAAAGTCATTTCTGTGCCTGAAACGGGTCAAAATTGAAGCTTTTGAGTAAGCAAAACTCTGTAAAAATGGCAATTTTGGTCACTGTGAGGGTTTAAAAAGTGGTTATTCAACATGAGGCACGATCCAATTGACATTTTGAATCATTTTTGGTACAGTCCAAAAAATCTATTTTCGGATGAAAAACGATGACTCCGGACCTGTCGAACGATCCCAAAATGGTTAATATGAATGAAATTTTAACATTTGATCTTTTGACTCTAAATGACTGTTGGATGTGAATTATGACTTTATCAACTAAAATAAGTGTGTTTAAAGTCATTTCTGTGCCTGAAACGGGTCAAAATTGAAGCTTTTGAGTAAGCAAATCTCTGTAAAAATGGCAATTTTGGTCACTGTGAGGGTTTAAAAAGTGGTTATTCAACATGAGGCACGATCCAATTGACATTTTGAATCATTTTTGGTACAGTCCAAAAAATCAATTTTCGGATGAAAAAGGATGACTCCGGACCTGTCGAACGATCCCAAAATGGTTAATATGAATGAAATTTTAACATTTGATCTTTTGACTCTAAATGACTGTTGGATGTGAATTATGACTTTATCAACTAAAATAAGTGTGTTTAAAGTCATTTCTGTGCCTGAAACGGGTCAAAATTGAAGCTTTTGAGTAAGCAAATCTCTGTAAAAATGGCAATTTTGGTCACTGTGAGGGTTTAAAAAGTGGTTATTCAACATGAGGCACGATCTAATTGACATTTTGAATCATTTTTGGTACAGTCCAAAAAATCAATTTTCGGATGAAAAACGATGACTCCGGACCTGCCGAACAATCCCAAAATGGACAATATGGATGAAATTTTAACATATAATCTTTTGACTCTAAATGACTGTTGGATGTGAATTATGACTTTGTCAACTAAAATAAGTGTGTTTAAAGTCATTTCTGTGCCTGAAACGGGTCAAAATTGCAGCTTTTGAGTAAGCAAAACTCTGTAAAAATGGCAATTTTGGTCACTGTGAGGGTTTAAAAAGTGGTTATTCAACATGAGGCACGATCCAATTGACATTTTGAATCATTTTTGGTACAGTCCAAAAAATCAATTTTCGGATGAAAAAGGATGACTCCGGACCTGTCGAACGATCCCAAAATGGTTAATATGGATGAAATTTTAACATTTGATCTTTTGACTCTAAATGACTGTTGGATGTGAATTATGACTTTATCAACTAAAATAAGTGTGTTTAAAGTCATTTCTGTGCATGAAACGGGTCAAAATTGAAGCTTTTGAGTAAGCAAAACTCTGTAAAAATGGCAATTTTGGTCACTGTGAGGGTTTAAAAAGTGGTTATTCAACATGAGGCACGATCCAATTGACATTTTGAATCATTTTTGGTACAGTCCAAAAAATCAATTTTCGGATGAAAAACGATGACTCCAGACCTGTCGAACGATCCCAAAATGGTTAATATGGATGAAATTTTAACATTTGATCTTTTGACTCTAAATGACTGTTGGATGTGAATTATGACTTTATCAACTAAAATAAGTGTGTTTAAAGTCATTTCTGTGCATGAAACGGGTCAAAATTGAAGCTTTTGAGTAAGCAAAACTCTGTAAAAATGGCAATTTTGGTCACTGTGAGGGTTTAAAAAGTGGTTATTCAACATGAGGCACGATTCAATTGACATTTTGAATCATTTTTGGTACAGTCCAAAAAATCAATTTTGGGATGAAAAACGATGACTCCGGGTCTGTCGAACGATCCCAAAATGGTTAATATGAATGAAATTTTAACATTTGATCTTTTGACTCTAAATGACTGTTGGATGTGAATTATGACTTTATCAACTAAAATACGTGTGTTTAAAGTCATTTCTGTGCCTGAAACGGGTCAAAATTGAAGCTTTTGAGTAAGCAAAACTCTGTAGAAATGGCAATTTTGGTCACTGTGAGGGTTTAAAAAGTGGTTATTCAACATGAGGCACGATCCAATTGACATTTTGAATCATTTTTGGGACAGTCCAAAAAATCTATTTTCGGATGAAAAACGATGACTCCGGACCTGTCGAACAATCCCAAAATGGTCAATATGGATGAAATTTTAACATTTAATCTTTTGACTCTAAATGACTGTTGGATGTGAATTATGACTTTGTCAACTAAAAAAAGTGTGTTTAAAGTCATTTCTGTGCCTGAAACGGGTCAAAATTGAAGCTTTTGAGTAAGCAAATCTCTGTAAAAATGACAATTTTGGTCACTGTGAGGGTTTAAAAAGTGGTTATTCAACATGAGGCACGATCCAATTGACATTTTGAATCATTTTTGGTACAGTCCAAAAAATCAATTTTCGGATGAAAAACGATGACTCCGGACCTGTCGAATGATCCCAAAATGGTCAATATGGATGAAATTTTAACATTTAATCTTTTGACTGTAAATGACTGTTGGATGTGAAATATGACTTTGTCAACTAAAATAAGTGTGTTTAAAGTCATTTCTGTGCCTGAAACGGGTCAAAATTGAAGCTTTTGAGTAAGCAAAACTCTGTAAAAATGGCAATTTTGGTCACTGTGAGGGTTTAAAAAGTGGTTATTCAACATGAGGCACGATTCAATTGACATTTTGAATCATTTTTGGTACAGTCCAAAAAATCAATTTTGGGATGAAAAACGATGACTCCGGACCTGTCGAACGATCCCAAAATGGTTAATATGAATGAAATTTTAACATTTGATCTTTTGACTCTAAATGACTGTTGGATGTGAATTATGACTTTATCAACTAAAATACGTGTGTTTAAAGTCATTTCTGTGCCTGAAACGGGTCAAAATTGAAGCTTTTGAGTAAGCAAAACTCTGTAAAAATGGCAATTTTGGTCACTGTGAGGGTTTAAAAAGTGGTTATTCAACATGAGGCACGATCCAATTGACATTTTGAATCATTTTTGGGACAGTCCAAAAAATCAATTTTCGGATGAAAAACGATGACTCCGGACCTGTCGAACAATCCCAAAATGGTCAATATGGATGAAATTTTAACATTTAATCTTTTGACTCTAAATGACTGTTGGATGTGAATTATGACTTTGTCAACTAAAATAAGTGTGTTTAAAGTCATTTCTGTGCCTGAAACGGGTCAAAATTGAAGCTTTTGAGTAAGCAAAACTCTGTCAAAATGGCAATTTTGGTCACTGTGAGGGTTTAAAAAGTGGTTATTCAACATGAGGCACGATCCAATTGACATTTTGAATCATTTTTGGTACAGTCCAAAAAAATCAATTTTCGGATGAAAAACGATGACTCCGGACCTGATGAACAATCCCAAAATGGTCAATATGGATGAAATTTTAACATTTAATCTTTTGACTGTAAATGACTGTTGGATGTGAAATATGACTTTGTCAACTAAAATAAGTGTGTTTAAAGTCATTTCTGTGCCTGAAACGGGTCAAAATTGAAGCTTTTGAGTAAGCAAAACTCTGTAAAAATGGCAATTTTGGTCACTGTGAGGGTTTAAAAAGTGGTTATTCAACATGAGGCACGATTCAATTGACATTTTGAATCATTTTTGGTACAGTCCAAAAAATCAATTTTGGGATGAAAAACGATGACTCCGGACCTGTCGAACGATCCCAAAATGGTTAATATGAATGAAATTTTAACATTTGATCTTTTGACTCTAAATGACTGTTGGATGTGAATTATGACTTTATCAACTAAAATAAGTGTGTTTAAAGTCATTTCTGTGCCTGAAACGGGTCAAAATTGAAGCTTTTGAGTAAGCAAATCTCTGTAAAAATGGCAATTTTGGTCACTGTGAGGGTTTAAAAAGTGGTTATTCAACATGAGGCACGATCTAATTGACATTTTGAATCATTTTTGGTACAGTCCAAAAAATCAATTTTCGGATGAAAAACGATGACTCCGGACCTGCCGAACAATCCCAAAATGGACAATATGGATGAAATTTTAACATATAATCTTTTGACTCTAAATGACTGTTGGATGTGAATTATGACTTTGTCAACTAAAATAAGTGTGTTTAAAGTCATTTCTGTGCCTGAAACGGGTCAAAATTGCAGCTTTTGAGTAAGCAAAACTCTGTAAAAATGGCAATTTTGGTCACTGTGAGGGTTTAAAAAGTGGTTATTCAACATGAGGCACGATCCAATTGACATTTTGAATCATTTTTGGTACAGTCCAAAAAATCAATTTTCGGATGAAAAAGGATGACTCCGGACCTGTCGAACGATCCCAAAATGGTTAATATGGATGAAATTTTAACATTTGATCTTTTGACTCTAAATGACTGTTGGATGTGAATTATGACTTTATCAACTAAAATAAGTGTGTTTAAAGTCATTTCTGTGCATGAAACGGGTCAAAATTGAAGCTTTTGAGTAAGCAAAACTCTGTAAAAATGGCAATTTTGGTCACTGTGAGGGTTTAAAAAGTGGTTATTCAACATGAGGCACGATCCAATTGACATTTTGAATCATTTTTGGTACAGTCCAAAAAATCAATTTTCGGATGAAAAACGATGACTCCAGACCTGTCGAACGATCCCAAAATGGTTAATATGGATGAAATTTTAACATTTGATCTTTTGACTCTAAATGACTGTTGGATGTGAATTATGACTTTATCAACTAAAATAAGTGTGTTTAAAGTCATTTCTGTGCATGAAACGGGTCAAAATTGAAGCTTTTGAGTAAGCAAAACTCTGTAAAAATGGCAATTTTGGTCACTGTGAGGGTTTAAAAAGTGGTTATTCAACATGAGGCACGATTCAATTGACATTTTGAATCATTTTTGGTACAGTCCAAAAAATCAATTTTGGGATGAAAAACGATGACTCCGGACCTGTCGAACGATCCCAAAATGGTTAATATGAATGAAATTTTAACATTTGATCTTTTGACTCTAAATGACTGTTGGATGTGAATTATGACTTTATCAACTAAAATACGTGTGTTTAAAGTCATTTCTGTGCCTGAAACGGGTCAAAATTGAAGCTTTTGAGTAAGCAAAACTCTGTAGAAATGGCAATTTTGGTCACTGTGAGGGTTTAAAAAGTGGTTATTCAACATGAGGCACGATCCAATTGACATTTTGAATCATTTTTGGGACAGTCCAAAAAATCAATTTTCGGATGAAAAACGATGACTCCGGACCTGTCGAACAATCCCAAAATGGTCAATATGGATGAAATTTTAACATTTAATCTTTTGACTCTAAATGACTGTTGGATGTGAATTATGACTTTGTCAACTAAAAAAAGTGTGTTTAAAGTCATTTCTGTGCCTGAAACGGGTCAAAATTGAAGCTTTTGAGTAAGCAAATCTCTGTAAAAATGACAATTTTGGTCACTGTGAGGGTTTAAAAAGTGGTTATTCAACATGAGGCACGATCCAATTGACATTTTGAATCATTTTTGGTACAGTCCAAAAAATCAATTTTCGGATGAAAAACGATGACTCCGGACCTGTCGAATGATCCCAAAATGGTCAATATGGATGAAATTTTAACATTTAATCTTTTGACTGTAAATGACTGTTGGATGTGAAATATGACTTTGTCAACTAAAATAAGTGTGTTTAAAGTCATTTCTGTGCCTGAAACGGGTCAAAATTGAAGCTTTTGAGTAAGCAAAACTCTGTAAAAATGGCAATTTTGGTCACTGTGAGGGTTTAAAAAGTGGTTATTCAACATGAGGCACGATTCAATTGACATTTTGAATCATTTTTGGTACAGTCCAAAAAATCAATTTTGGGATGAAAAACGATGACTCCGGACCTGTCGAACGATCCCAAAATGGTTAATATGAATGAAATTTTAACATTTGATCTTTTGACTCTAAATGACTGTTGGATGTGAATTATGACTTTATCAACTAAAATACGTGTGTTTAAAGTCATTTCTGTGCCTGAAACGGGTCAAAATTGAAGCTTTTGAGTAAGCAAAACTCTGTAAAAATGGCAATTTTGGTCACTGTGAGGGTTTAAAAAGTGGTTATTCAACATGAGGCACGATCCAATTGACATTTTGAATCATTTTTGGGACAGTCCAAAAAATCAATTTTCGGATGAAAAACGATGACTCCGGACCTGTCGAACAATCCCAAAATGGTCAATATGGATGAAATTTTAACATTTAATCTTTTGACTCTAAATGACTGTTGGATGTGAATTATGACTTTGTCAACTAAAATAAGTGTGTTTAAAGTCATTTCTGTGCCTGAAACGGGTCAAAATTGAAGCTTTTGAGTAAGCAAAACTCTGTCAAAATGGCAATTTTGGTCACTGTGAGGGTTTAAAAAGTGGTTATTCAACATGAGGCACGATCCAATTGACATTTTGAATCATTTTTGGTACAGTCCAAAAAAATCAATTTTCGGATGAAAAACGATGACTCCGGACCTGATGAACAATCCCAAAATGGTCAATATGGATGAAATTTTAACATTTAATCTTTTGACTGTAAATGACTGTTGGATGTGAAATATGACTTTGTCAACTAAAATAAGTGTGTTTAAAGTCATTTCTGTGCCTGAAACGGGTCAAAATTGAAGCTTTTGAGTAAGCAAAACTCTGTAAAAATGGCAATTTTGGTAACTGTGAGGGTTTAAAAAGTGGTTATTCAACATGAGGCACGATTCAATTGACATTTTGAATCATTTTTGGTACAGTCCAAAAAATCAATTTTGGGATGAAAAACGATGACTCCGGACCTGTCGAACGATCCCAAAATGGTTAATATGAATGAAATTTTAACATTTGATCTTTTGACTCTAAATGACTGTTGGATGTGAATTATGACTTTATCAACTAAAATACGTGTGTTTAAAGTCATTTCTGTGCCTGAAACGGGTCAAAATTGAAGCTTTTGAGTAAGCAAAACTCTGTAGAAATGGCAATTTTGGTCACTGTGAGGGTTTAAAAAGTGGTTATTCAACATGAGGCACGATCCAATTGACATTTTGAATCATTTTTGGTACAGTCCAAAAAATCAATTTTCGGATGAAAAACGATGACTCCGGACCTGTCGAACAATCCCAAAATGGTCAATATGGATGAAATTTTAACATTTAATCTTTTGACTCTAAATGACTGTTGGATGTGAATTATGACTTTGTCAACTAAAAAAAGTGTGTTTAAAGTCATTTCTGTGCCTGAAACGGGTCAAAATTAAAGCTTTTGAGTAAGCAAATCTCTGTAAAAATGGCAATTTTGGTCACTGTGAGGGTTTAAAAAGTGGTTATTCAACATGAGGCACGATCTAATTGACATTTTGAATCATTTTTGGTACAGTCCAAAAAATCAATTTTCGGATGAAAAACGATGACTCCGGACCTGTCGAACGATCCCAAAATGGTCAATATGGATGAAATTTTAACATTTAATCTTTTGACTCTAAATGACTGTTGGATGTGAATTATGACTTTGTCAACTAAAATAAGTGTGTTTAAAGTCATTTCTGTGCCTGAAACGGGTCAAAATTGAAGCTTTTGAGTAAGCAAAACTCTGTCAAAATGGCAATTTTGGTCACTGTGAGGGTTTAAAAAGTGGTTATTCAACATGAGGCACGATCCAATTGACATTTTGAATCATTTTTGGTACAGTCCAAAAAAATCAATTTTCGGATGAAAAACGATGACTCCGGACCTGTTGAACAATCCCAAAATGGTCAATATGGATGAAATTTTAACATTTAATCTTTTGACTCTAAATGACTGTTGGATGTGAATTATGACTTTGTCAACTAAAATAAGTGTGTTTAAAGTCATTTCTGTGCCTGAAACGGGTCAAAATTGCAGCTTTTGAGTAAGCAAAACTCTGTAAAAATGGCAATTTTGGTCACTGTGAGGGTTTAAAAAGTGGTTATTCAACATGAGGCACGATCCAATTGACATTTTGAATCATTTTTGGTACAGTCCAAAAAATCAATTTTCGGATGAAAAAGGATGACTCCGGACCTGTCGAACGATCCCAAAATGGTTAATATGGATGAAATTTTAACATTTGATCTTTTGACTCTAAATGACTGTTGGATGTGAATTATGACTTTATCAACTAAAATAAGTGTGTTTAAAGTCATTTCTGTGCATGAAACGGGTCAAAATTGAAGCTTTTGAGTAAGCAAAACTCTGTAAAAATGGCAATTTTGGTCACTGTGAGGGTTTAAAAAGTGGTTATTCAACATGAGGCACGATCCAATTGACATATTGAATCATTTTTGGTACAGTCCAAAAAATCAATTTTCGGATGAAAAACGATGACTCCGGACCTGTTGAACAATCCCAAAATGGTCAATATGGATGAAATTTTAACATTTAATCTTTTGACTCTAAATGACTGTTGGATGTGAATTATGACTTTGTCAACTAAAATAAGTGTGTTTAAAGTCATTTCTGTGCCTGAAACGGGTCAAAATTGAAGCTTTTGAGTAAGCAAAACTCTGTAAAAATGGCAATTTTGGTCACTGTGAGGGTTTAAAAAGTGGTTATTCAACATGAGGTACGATCCAATTGACATTATGAATCATTTTTGGTACAGTCTAAAAAATCAATTTTCGGATGAAAAACGATGACTCCGGACCTGTCGAACGATCCAAAATGGTTAATATGGATGAAATTTTAACATTTGATCTTTTGACTCTAAATGACTGTTGGATGTGAATTATGAATTTATCAACTAAAATAAGTGTGTTTAAAGTCATTTCTGTGCCTGAAACGGGTCAAAATTGAAGCTTTTGAGTAAGCAAAACTCTGTAAAAATGGCAATTTTGGTCACTGTGAGGGTTTATAAAGTGGTTATTCAACATGAGGCACGATCCAATTGACATTTTGAATCATTTTTGGTACAGTCCAAAAAATCAATTTTCGGATGAAAAACGATGACTCCGGACCTGTCGAACAATCCCAAAATGGTCAATATGGATGAAATTTTAACATTTAATCTTTTGACTCTAAATGACTGTTGGATGTGAATTATGACTTTGTCAACTAAAATAAGTGTGTTTAAAGTCATTTCTGTGCCTGAAACGGGTCAAAATTGAAGCTTTTGAGTAAGCAAAACTCTGTAAAAATGGCAATTTTGGTCACTGTGAGGGTTTAAAAAGTGGTTATTCAACATGAGGCACGATCCAATTGACATTTTGAATCATTTTTGGTACAGTCCAAAAAATCAATTTTCGGATGAAAAAGGATGACTCCGGACCTGTCGAACGATCCCAAAATGGTTAATATGGATGAAATTTTAACATTTGATCTTTTGACTCTAAATGACTGTTGGATGTGAATTATGACTTTATCAACTAAAATAAGTGTGTTTAAAGTCATTTCTGTGCATGAAACGGGTCAAAATTGAAGCTTTTGAGTAAGCAAAACTCTGTAAAAATGGCAATTTTGGTCACTGTGAGGGTTTAAAAAGTGGTTATTCAACATGAGGCACGATCCAATTGACATTTTGAATCATTTTTGGTACAGTCCAAAAAATCAATTTTCGGATGAAAAACGATGACTCCAGACCTGTCGAACGATCCCAAAATGGTTAATATGGATGAAATTTTAACATTTGATCTTTTGACTCTAAATGACTGTTGGATGTGAATTATGACTTTATCAACTAAAATAAGTGTGTTTAAAGTCATTTCTGTGCATGAAACGGGTCAAAATTGAAGCTTTTGAGTAAGCAAAACTCTGTAAAAATGGCAATTTTGGTCACTGTGAGGGTTTAAAAAGTGGTTATTCAACATGAGGCACGATTCAATTGACATTTTGAATCATTTTTGGTACAGTCCAAAAAATCAATTTTGGGATGAAAAACGATGACTCCGGACCTGTCGAACGATCCCAAAATGGTTAATATGAATGAAATTTTAACATTTGATCTTTTGACTCTAAATGACTGTTGGATGTGAATTATGACTTTATCAACTAAAATACGTGTGTTTAAAGTCATTTCTGTGCCTGAAACGGGTCAAAATTGAAGCTTTTGAGTAAGCAAAACTCTGTAGAAATGGCAATTTTGGTCACTGTGAGGGTTTAAAAAGTGGTTATTCAACATGAGGCACGATCCAATTGACATTTTGAATCATTTTTGGGACAGTCCAAAAAATCTATTTTCGGATGAAAAACGATGACTCCGGACCTGTCGAACAATCCCAAAATGGTCAATATGGATGAAATTTTAACATTTAATCTTTTGACTCTAAATGACTGTTGGATGTGAATTATGACTTTGTCAACTAAAAAAAGTGTGTTTAAAGTCATTTCTGTGCCTGAAACGGGTCAAAATTGAAGCTTTTGAGTAAGCAAATCTCTGTAAAAATGACAATTTTGGTCACTGTGAGGGTTTAAAAAGTGGTTATTCAACATGAGGCACGATCCAATTGACATTTTGAATCATTTTTGGTACAGTCCAAAAAATCAATTTTCGGATGAAAAACGATGACTCCGGACCTGTCGAATGATCCCAAAATGGTCAATATGGATGAAATTTTAACATTTAATCTTTTGACTGTAAATGACTGTTGGATGTGAAATATGACTTTGTCAACTAAAATAAGTGTGTTTAAAGTCATTTCTGTGCCTGAAACGGGTCAAAATTGAAGCTTTTGAGTAAGCAAAACTCTGTAAAAATGGCAATTTTGGTCACTGTGAGGGTTTAAAAAGTGGTTATTCAACATGAGGCACGATTCAATTGACATTTTGAATCATTTTTGGTACAGTCCAAAAAATCAATTTTGGGATGAAAAACGATGACTCCGGACCTGTCGAACGATCCCAAAATGGTTAATATGAATGAAATTTTAACATTTGATCTTTTGACTCTAAATGACTGTTGGATGTGAATTATGACTTTATCAACTAAAATACGTGTGTTTAAAGTCATTTCTGTGCCTGAAACGGGTCAAAATTGAAGCTTTTGAGTAAGCAAAACTCTGTAAAAATGGCAATTTTGGTCACTGTGAGGGTTTAAAAAGTGGTTATTCAACATGAGGCACGATCCAATTGACATTTTGAATCATTTTTGGGACAGTCCAAAAAATCAATTTTCGGATGAAAAACGATGACTCCGGACCTGTCGAACAATCCCAAAATGGTCAATATGGATGAAATTTTAACATTTAATCTTTTGACTCTAAATGACTGTTGGATGTGAATTATGACTTTGTCAACTAAAATAAGTGTGTTTAAAGTCATTTCTGTGCCTGAAACGGGTCAAAATTGAAGCTTTTGAGTAAGCAAAACTCTGTCAAAATGGCAATTTTGGTCACTGTGAGGGTTTAAAAAGTGGTTATTCAACATGAGGCACGATCCAATTGACATTTTGAATCATTTTTGGTACAGTCCAAAAAAATCAATTTTCGGATGAAAAACGATGACTCCGGACCTGATGAACAATCCCAAAATGGTCAATATGGATGAAATTTTAACATTTAATCTTTTGACTGTAAATGACTGTTGGATGTGAAATATGACTTTGTCAACTAAAATAAGTGTGTTTAAAGTCATTTCTGTGCCTGAAACGGGTCAAAATTGAAGCTTTTGAGTAAGCAAAACTCTGTAAAAATGGCAATTTTGGTCACTGTGAGGGTTTAAAAAGTGGTTATTCAACATGAGGCACGATTCAATTGACATTTTGAATCATTTTTGGTACAGTCCAAAAAATCAATTTTGGGATGAAAAACGATGACTCCGGACCTGTCGAACGATCCCAAAATGGTTAATATGAATGAAATTTTAACATTTGATCTTTTGACTCTAAATGACTGTTGGATGTGAATTATGACTTTATCAACTAAAATAAGTGTGTTTAAAGTCATTTCTGTGCCTGAAACGGGTCAAAATTGAAGCTTTTGAGTAAGCAAATCTCTGTAAAAATGGCAATTTTGGTCACTGTGAGGGTTTAAAAAGTGGTTATTCAACATGAGGCACGATCTAATTGACATTTTGAATCATTTTTGGTACAGTCCAAAAAATCAATTTTCGGATGAAAAACGATGACTCCGGACCTGCCGAACAATCCCAAAATGGACAATATGGATGAAATTTTAACATATAATCTTTTGACTCTAAATGACTGTTGGATGTGAATTATGACTTTGTCAACTAAAATAAGTGTGTTTAAAGTCATTTCTGTGCCTGAAACGGGTCAAAATTGCAGCTTTTGAGTAAGCAAAACTCTGTAAAAATGGCAATTTTGGTCACTGTGAGGGTTTAAAAAGTGGTTATTCAACATGAGGCACGATCCAATTGACATTTTGAATCATTTTTGGTACAGTCCAAAAAATCAATTTTCGGATGAAAAAGGATGACTCCGGACCTGTCGAACGATCCCAAAATGGTTAATATGGATGAAATTTTAACATTTGATCTTTTGACTCTAAATGACTGTTGGATGTGAATTATGACTTTATCAACTAAAATAAGTGTGTTTAAAGTCATTTCTGTGCATGAAACGGGTCAAAATTGAAGCTTTTGAGTAAGCAAAACTCTGTAAAAATGGCAATTTTGGTCACTGTGAGGGTTTAAAAAGTGGTTATTCAACATGAGGCACGATCCAATTGACATTTTGAATCATTTTTGGTACAGTCCAAAAAATCAATTTTCGGATGAAAAACGATGACTCCAGACCTGTCGAACGATCCCAAAATGGTTAATATGGATGAAATTTTAACATTTGATCTTTTGACTCTAAATGACTGTTGGATGTGAATTATGACTTTATCAACTAAAATAAGTGTGTTTAAAGTCATTTCTGTGCATGAAACGGGTCAAAATTGAAGCTTTTGAGTAAGCAAAACTCTGTAAAAATGGCAATTTTGGTCACTGTGAGGGTTTAAAAAGTGGTTATTCAACATGAGGCACGATTCAATTGACATTTTGAATCATTTTTGGTACAGTCCAAAAAATCAATTTTGGGATGAAAAACGATGACTCCGGACCTGTCGAACGATCCCAAAATGGTTAATATGAATGAAATTTTAACATTTGATCTTTTGACTCTAAATGACTGTTGGATGTGAATTATGACTTTATCAACTAAAATACGTGTGTTTAAAGTCATTTCTGTGCCTGAAACGGGTCAAAATTGAAGCTTTTGAGTAAGCAAAACTCTGTAGAAATGGCAATTTTGGTCACTGTGAGGGTTTAAAAAGTGGTTATTCAACATGAGGCACGATCCAATTGACATTTTGAATCATTTTTGGGACAGTCCAAAAAATCAATTTTCGGATGAAAAACGATGACTCCGGACCTGTCGAACAATCCCAAAATGGTCAATATGGATGAAATTTTAACATTTAATCTTTTGACTCTAAATGACTGTTGGATGTGAATTATGACTTTGTCAACTAAAAAAAGTGTGTTTAAAGTCATTTCTGTGCCTGAAACGGGTCAAAATTGAAGCTTTTGAGTAAGCAAATCTCTGTAAAAATGACAATTTTGGTCACTGTGAGGGTTTAAAAAGTGGTTATTCAACATGAGGCACGATCCAATTGACATTTTGAATCATTTTTGGTACAGTCCAAAAAATCAATTTTCGGATGAAAAACGATGACTCCGGACCTGTCGAATGATCCCAAAATGGTCAATATGGATGAAATTTTAACATTTAATCTTTTGACTGTAAATGACTGTTGGATGTGAAATATGACTTTGTCAACTAAAATAAGTGTGTTTAAAGTCATTTCTGTGCCTGAAACGGGTCAAAATTGAAGCTTTTGAGTAAGCAAAACTCTGTAAAAATGGCAATTTTGGTCACTGTGAGGGTTTAAAAAGTGGTTATTCAACATGAGGCACGATTCAATTGACATTTTGAATCATTTTTGGTACAGTCCAAAAAATCAATTTTGGGATGAAAAACGATGACTCCGGACCTGTCGAACGATCCCAAAATGGTTAATATGAATGAAATTTTAACATTTGATCTTTTGACTCTAAATGACTGTTGGATGTGAATTATGACTTTATCAACTAAAATACGTGTGTTTAAAGTCATTTCTGTGCCTGAAACGGGTCAAAATTGAAGCTTTTGAGTAAGCAAAACTCTGTAAAAATGGCAATTTTGGTCACTGTGAGGGTTTAAAAAGTGGTTATTCAACATGAGGCACGATCCAATTGACATTTTGAATCATTTTTGGGACAGTCCAAAAAATCAATTTTCGGATGAAAAACGATGACTCCGGACCTGTCGAACAATCCCAAAATGGTCAATATGGATGAAATTTTAACATTTAATCTTTTGACTCTAAATGACTGTTGGATGTGAATTATGACTTTGTCAACTAAAATAAGTGTGTTTAAAGTCATTTCTGTGCCTGAAACGGGTCAAAATTGAAGCTTTTGAGTAAGCAAAACTCTGTCAAAATGGCAATTTTGGTCACTGTGAGGGTTTAAAAAGTGGTTATTCAACATGAGGCACGATCCAATTGACATTTTGAATCATTTTTGGTACAGTCCAAAAAAATCAATTTTCGGATGAAAAACGATGACTCCGGACCTGATGAACAATCCCAAAATGGTCAATATGGATGAAATTTTAACATTTAATCTTTTGACTGTAAATGACTGTTGGATGTGAAATATGACTTTGTCAACTAAAATAAGTGTGTTTAAAGTCATTTCTGTGCCTGAAACGGGTCAAAATTGAAGCTTTTGAGTAAGCAAAACTCTGTAAAAATGGCAATTTTGGTAACTGTGAGGGTTTAAAAAGTGGTTATTCAACATGAGGCACGATTCAATTGACATTTTGAATCATTTTTGGTACAGTCCAAAAAATCAATTTTGGGATGAAAAACGATGACTCCGGACCTGTCGAACGATCCCAAAATGGTTAATATGAATGAAATTTTAACATTTGATCTTTTGACTCTAAATGACTGTTGGATGTGAATTATGACTTTATCAACTAAAATACGTGTGTTTAAAGTCATTTCTGTGCCTGAAACGGGTCAAAATTGAAGCTTTTGAGTAAGCAAAACTCTGTAGAAATGGCAATTTTGGTCACTGTGAGGGTTTAAAAAGTGGTTATTCAACATGAGGCACGATCCAATTGACATTTTGAATCATTTTTGGGACAGTCCAAAAAATCAATTTTCGGATGAAAAACGATGACTCCGGACCTGTCGAACAATCCCAAAATGGTCAATATGGATGAAATTTTAACATTTAATCTTTTGACTCTAAATGACTGTTGGATGTGAATTATGACTTTGTCAACTAAAAAAAGTGTGTTTAAAGTCATTTCTGTGCCTGAAACGGGTCAAAATTAAAGCTTTTGAGTAAGCAAATCTCTGTAAAAATGGCAATTTTGGTCACTGTGAGGGTTTAAAAAGTGGTTATTCAACATGAGGCACGATCTAATTGACATTTTGAATCATTTTTGGTACAGTCCAAAAAATCAATTTTCGGATGAAAAACGATGACTCCGGACCTGTCGAACGATCCCAAAATGGTCAATATGGATGAAATTTTAACATTTAATCTTTTGACTCTAAATGACTGTTGGATGTGAATTATGACTTTGTCAACTAAAATAAGTGTGTTTAAAGTCATTTCTGTGCCTGAAACGGGTCAAAATTGAAGCTTTTGAGTAAGCAAAACTCTGTCAAAATGGCAATTTTGGTCACTGTGAGGGTTTAAAAAGTGGTTATTCAACATGAGGCACGATCCAATTGACATTTTGAATCATTTTTGGTACAGTCCAAAAAAATCAATTTTCGGATGAAAAACGATGACTCCGGACCTGTTGAACAATCCCAAAATGGTCAATATGGATGAAATTTTAACATTTAATCTTTTGACTCTAAATGACTGTTGGATGTGAATTATGACTTTGTCAACTAAAATAAGTGTGTTTAAAGTCATTTCTGTGCCTGAAACGGGTCAAAATTGCAGCTTTTGAGTAAGCAAAACTCTGTAAAAATGGCAATTTTGGTCACTGTGAGGGTTTAAAAAGTGGTTATTCAACATGAGGCACGATCCAATTGACATTTTGAATCATTTTTGGTACAGTCCAAAAAATCAATTTTCGGATGAAAAAGGATGACTCCGGACCTGTCGAACGATCCCAAAATGGTTAATATGGATGAAATTTTAACATTTGATCTTTTGACTCTAAATGACTGTTGGATGTGAATTATGACTTTATCAACTAAAATAAGTGTGTTTAAAGTCATTTCTGTGCATGAAACGGGTCAAAATTGAAGCTTTTGAGTAAGCAAAACTCTGTAAAAATGGCAATTTTGGTCACTGTGAGGGTTTAAAAAGTGGTTATTCAACATGAGGCACGATCCAATTGACATATTGAATCATTTTTGGTACAGTCCAAAAAATCAATTTTCGGATGAAAAACGATGACTCCGGACCTGTTGAACAATCCCAAAATGGTCAATATGGATGAAATTTTAACATTTAATCTTTTGACTCTAAATGACTGTTGGATGTGAATTATGACTTTGTCAACTAAAATAAGTGTGTTTAAAGTCATTTCTGTGCCTGAAACGGGTCAAAATTGAAGCTTTTGAGTAAGCAAAACTCTGTAAAAATGGCAATTTTGGTCACTGTGAGGGTTTAAAAAGTGGTTATTCAACATGAGGTACGATCCAATTGACATTTTGAATCATTTTTGGTACAGTCTAAAAAATCAATTTTCGGATGAAAAACGATGACTCCGGACCTGTCGAACGATCCAAAATGGTTAATATGGATGAAATTTTAACATTTGATCTTTTGACTCTAAATGACTGTTGGATGTGAATTATGAATTTATCAACTAAAATAAGTGTGTTTAAAGTCATTTCTGTGCCTGAAACGGGTCAAAATTGAAGCTTTTGAGTAAGCAAAACTCTGTAAAAATGGCAATTTTGGTCACTGTGAGGGTTTATAAAGTGGTTATTCAACATGAGGCACGATCCAATTGACATTTTGAATCATTTTTGGTACAGTCCAAAAAATCAATTTTCGGATGAAAAACGATGACTCCGGACCTGTCGAACAATCCCAAAAAGGTCAATATGGATGAAATTTTAACATTTAATCTTTTGACTCTAAATGACTGTTGGATGTGAATTATGACTTTGTCAACTAAAATAAGTGTGTTTAAAGTCATTTCTGTGCCTGAAACGGGTCAAAATTGAAGCTTTTGAGTAAGCAAAACTCTGTAAAAATGGCAATTTTGGTCACTGTGAGGGTTTAAAAAGTGGTTATTCAACATGAGGCACGATCCAATTGACATTTTGAATCATTTTTGGTACAGTCCAAAAAATCAATTTTCGGATGAAAAACGATGACTGTCGAACGATCCCAAAATGGTTAATATGAATGAAATTTTAACATTTGATCTTTTGACTCTAAATGACTCTTGGATGTGAATTATGACTTTATCAACTAAAATAAGTGTGTTTAAAGTCATTTCTGTGCCTGAAACGGGTCAAAATTGAAGCTTTTGAGTAAGCAAAACTCTGTAAAAATGGCAATTTTGGTCACTGTGAGGGTTTAAAAAGTGGTTATTCAACATGAGGCATGATCCAATTGACATTTTGAATCATTTTTGGTACAGTCCAAAAAATCAATTTTCGGATGAAAAACGATGACTCCGGACCTGTCGAACAATCCCAAAATGGACAATATGGATGAAATTTTAACATATAATCTTTTGACTCTAAATGACTGTTGGATGTGAATTATGACTTTGTCAACTAAAATAAGTGTGTTTAAAGTCATTTCTGTGCCTGAAACGGGTCAAAATTGCAGCTTTTGAGTAAGCAAAACTCTGTAAAAATGGCAATTTTGGTCACTGTGAGGGTTTAAAAAGTGGTTATTCAACATGAGGCACGATCCAATTGACATTTTGAATCATTTTTGGTACAGTCCAAAAAATCAATTTTCGGATGAAAAAGGATGACTCCGGACCTGTCGAACGATCCCAAAATGGTTAATATGGATGAAATTTTAACATTTGATCTTTTGACTCTAAATGACTGTTGGATGTGAATTATGACTTTATCAACTAAAATAAGTGTGTTTAAAGTCATTTCTGTGCATGAAACGGGTCAAAATTGAAGCTTTTGAGTAAGCAAAACTCTGTAAAAATGGCAATTTTGGTCACTGTGAGGGTTTAAAAAGTGGTTATTCAACATGAGGTACGATCCAATTGACATTTTGAATCATTTTTGGTACAGTCTAAAAAATCAATTTTCGGATGAAAAACGATGACTCCGGACCTGTCGAACGATCCAAAATGGTTAATATGGATGAAATTTTAACATTTGATCTTTTGACTCTAAATGACTGTTGGATGTGAATTATGAATTTATCAACTAAAATAAGTGTGTTTAAAGTCATTTCTGTGCCTGAAACGGGTCAAAATTGAAGCTTTTGAGTAAGCAAAACTCTGTAAAAATGGCAATTTTGGTCACTGTGAGGGTTTAAAAAGTGGTTATTCAACATGAGGCACGATCCAATTGACATTTTGAATCATTTTTGGTACAGTCCAAAAAATCAATTTTCGGATGAAAAACGATGACTCCGGACCTGTCGAACAATCCCAAAATGGTCAATATGGATGAAATTTTAACATTTAATCTTTTGACTCTAAATGACTGTTGGATGGGAATTATGACTTTGTCAACTAAAATAAGTGTGTTTAAAGTCATTTCTGTGCCTGAAACGGGTCAAAATTGAAGCTTTTGAGTAAGCAAATCTCTGTAAAAATGGCAATTTTGGTCACTGTGAGGGTTTAAAAAGTGGTTATTCAACATGAGGCACGATCTAATTGACATTTTGAATCATTTTTGGTACAGTCCAAAAAATCAATTTTCGGATGAAAAATGATGACTCCGGACCTGTCGAACAATCCCAAAATGGACAATATGGATGAAATTTTAACATATAATCTTTTGACTCTAAATGACTGTTGGATGTGAATTATGACTTTGTCAACTAAAATAAGTGTGTTTAAAGTCATTTCTGTGCCTGAAACGGGTCAAAATTGCAGCTTTTGAGTAAGAAAAACTCTGTAAAAATGGCAATTTTGGTCACTGTGAGGGTTTAAAAAGTGGTTATTCAACATGAGGCACGATCCAATTGACATTTTGAATCATTTTTGGTACAGTCCAAAAAATCAATTTTCGGATGAAAAAGGATGACTCCGGACCTGTCGAACGATCCCAAAATGGTTAATATGGATGAAATTTTAACATTTGATCTTTTGACTCTAAATGACTGTTGGATGTGAATTATTTCTTTATCAACTAAAATAAGTGTGTTTAAAGTCATTTCTGTGCATGAAACAGGTCAAAATTGAAGCTTTTGAGTAAGCAAAACTCTGTAAAAATGGCAATTTTGGTCACTGTGAGGGTTTAAAAAGTGGTTATTCAACATGAGGCACGATCCAATTGACATTTTGAATCATTTTTGGTACAGTCCAAAAAATCAATTTTCGGATGAAAAACGATGACTCCAGACCTGTCGAACGATCCCAAAATGGTTAATATGGATGAAATTTTAACATTTGATCTTTTGACTCTAAATGACTGTTGGATGTGAATTATGACTTTGTCAACTAAAATAAGTGTGTTTAAAGTCATTTCTGTGCCTGAAACGGGTCAAAATTGCAGCTTTTGAGTAAGCAAAACTCTGTAAAAATGGCAATTTTGGTCACTGTGAGGGTTTAAAACGTGGTTATTCAACATGAGGCACGATCCAATTGACATTTTGAATCATTTTTGGTACAGTCCAAAAAATCAATTTTCGGATGAAAAAGGATGACTCCGGACCTGTCGAACGATCCCAAAATGGTTAATATGGATGAAATTTTAACATTTGATCTTTTGACTCTAAATGACTGTTGGATGTGAATTATGACTTTATCAACTAAAATAAGTGTGTTTAAAGTCATTTCTGTGCATGAAACGGGTCAAAATTGAAGCTTTTGAGTAAGCAAAACTCTGTAAAAATGGCAATTTTGGTCACTGTGAGGGTTTAAAAAGTGGTTATTCAACATGAGGCACGATCCAATTGACATATTGAATCATTTTTGGTACAGTCCAAAAAATCAATTTTCGGATGAAAAACGATGACTCCGGACCTGTTGAACAATCCCAAAATGGTCAATATGGATGAAATTTTAACATTTAATCTTTTGACTCTAAATGACTGTTGGATGTGAATTATGACTTTGTCAACTAAAATAAGTGTGTTTAAAGTCATTTCTGTGCCTGAAACGGGTCAAAATTGAAGCTTTTGAGTAAGCAAAACTCTGTAAAAATGGCAATTTTGGTCACTGTGAGGGTTTAAAAAGTGGTTATTCAACATGAGGTACGATCCAATTGACATTTTGAATCATTTTTGGTACAGTCTAAAAAATCAATTTTCGGATGAAAAACGATGACTCCGGACCTGTCGAACGATCCAAAATGGTTAATATGGATGAAATTTTAACATTTGATCTTTTGACTCTAAATGACTGTTGGATGTGAATTATGAATTTATCAACTAAAATAAGTGTGTTTAAAGTCATTTCTGTGCCTGAAACGGGTCAAAATTGAAGCTTTTGAGTAAGCAAAACTCTGTAAAAATGGCAATTTTGGTCACTGTGAGGGTTTATAAAGTGGTTATTCAACATGAGGCACGATCCAATTGACATTTTGAATCATTTTTGGTACAGTCCAAAAAATCAATTTTCGGATGAAAAACGATGACTCCGGACCTGTCGAACAATCCCAAAATGGTCAATATGGATGAAATTTTAACATTTAATCTTTTGACTCTAAATGACTGTTGGATGTGAATTATGACTTTGTCAACTAAAATAAGTGTGTTTAAAGTCATTTCTGTGCCTGAAACGGGTCAAAATTGAAGCTTTTGAGTAAGCAAAACTCTGTAAAAATGGCAATTTTGGTCACTGTGAGGGTTTAAAAAGTGGTTATTCAACATGAGGCACGATCCAATTGACATTTTGAATCATTTTTGGTACAGTCCAAAAAATCAATTTTCGGATGAAAAACGATGACTGTCGAACGATCCCAAAATGGTTAATATGAATGAAATTTTAACATTTGATCTTTTGACTCTAAATGACTGTTGGATGTGAATTATGACTTTATCAACTAAAATAAGTGTGTTTAAAGTCATTTCTGTGCCTGAAACGGGTCAAAATTGAAGCTTTTGAGTAAGCAAAACTCTGTAAAAATGGCAATTTTGGTCACTGTGAGGGTTTAAAAAGTGGTTATTCAACATGAGGCATGATCCAATTGACATTTTGAATCATTTTTGGTACAGTCCAAAAAATCAATTTTCGGATGAAAAACGATGACTCCGGACCTGTCGAACAATCCCAAAATGGACAATATGGATGAAATTTTAACATATAATCTTTTGACTCTAAATGACTGTTGGATGTGAATTATGACTTTGTCAACTAAAATAAGTGTGTTTAAAGTCATTTCTGTGCCTGAAACGGGTCAAAATTGCAGCTTTTGAGTAAGCAAAACTCTGTAAAAATGGCAATTTTGGTCACTGTGAGGGTTTAAAAAGTGGTTATTCAACATGAGGCACGATCCAATTGACATTTTGAATCATTTTTGGTACAGTCCAAAAAATCAATTTTCGGATGAAAAAGGATGACTCCGGACCTGTCGAACGATCCCAAAATGGTTAATATGGATGAAATTTTAACATTTGATCTTTTGACTCTAAATGACTGTTGGATGTGAATTATGACTTTATCAACTAAAATAAGTGTGTTTAAAGTCATTTCTGTGCATGAAACGGGTCAAAATTGAAGCTTTTGAGTAAGCAAAACTCTGTAAAAATGGCAATTTTGGTCACTGTGAGGGTTTAAAAAGTGGTTATTCAACATGAGGTACGATCCAATTGACATTTTGAATCATTTTTGGTACAGTCTAAAAAATCAATTTTCGGATGAAAAACGATGACTCCGGACCTGTCGAACGATCCAAAATGGTTAATATGGATGAAATTTTAACATTTGATCTTTTGACTCTAAATGACTGTTGGATGTGAATTATGAATTTATCAACTAAAATAAGTGTGTTTAAAGTCATTTCTGTGCCTGAAACGGGTCAAAATTGAAGCTTTTGAGTAAGCAAAACTCTGTAAAAATGGCAATTTTGGTCACTGTGAGGGTTTAAAAAGTGGTTATTCAACATGAGGCACGATCCAATTGACATTTTGAATCATTTTTGGTACAGTCCAAAAAATCAATTTTCGGATGAAAAACGATGACTCCGGACCTGTCGAACAATCCCAAAATGGTCAATATGGATGAAATTTTAACATTTAATCTTTTGACTCTAAATGACTGTTGGATGTGAATTATGACTTTGTCAACTAAAATAAGTGTGTTTAAAGTCATTTCTGTGCCTGAAACGGGTCAAAATTGAAGCTTTTGAGTAAGCAAATCTCTGTAAAAATGGCAATTTTGGTCACTGTGAGGGTTTAAAAAGTGGTTATTCAACATGAGGCACGATCTAATTGACATTTTGAATCATTTTTGGTACAGTCCAAAAAATCAATTTTCGGATGAAAAATGATGACTCCGGACCTGTCGAACAATCCCAAAATGGACAATATGGATGAAATTTTAACATATAATCTTTTGACTCTAAATGACTGTTGGATGTGAATTATGACTTTGTCAACTAAAATAAGTGTGTTTAAAGTCATTTCTGTGCCTGAAACGGGTCAAAATTGCAGCTTTTGAGTAAGCAAAACTCTGTAAAAATGGCAATTTTGGTCACTGTGAGGGTTTAAAAAGTGGTTATTCAACATGAGGCACGATCCAATTGACATTTTGAATCATTTTTGGTACAGTCCAAAAAATCAATTTTCGGATGAAAAAGGATGACTCCGGACCTGTCGAACGATCCCAAAATGGTTAATATGGATGAAATTTTAACATTTGATCTTTTGACTCTAAATGACTGTTGGATGTGAATTATTTCTTTATCAACTAAAATAAGTGTGTTTAAAGTCATTTCTGTGCATGAAACAGGTCAAAATTGAAGCTTTTGAGTAAGCAAAACTCTGTAAAAATGGCAATTTTGGTCACTGTGAGGGTTTAAAAAGTGGTTATTCAACATGAGGCACGATCCAATTGACATTTTGAATCATTTTTGGTACAGTCCAAAAAATCAATTTTCGGATGAAAAACGATGACTCCAGACCTGTCGAACGATCCCAAAATGGTTAATATGGATGAAATTTTAACATTTGATCTTTTGACTCTAAATGACTGTTGGATGTGAATTATGACTTTATCAACTAAAATAAGTGTGTTTAAAGTCATTTCTGTGCATGAAACGGGTCAAAATTGAAGCTTTTGAGTAAGCAAAACTCTGTAAAAATTGCAATTTTGGTCACTGTGAGGGTTTAAAAAGTGGTTATTCAACATGAGGCACGATCCAATTGACATTTTGAATCATTTTTGGTACAGTCCAAAAAATCAATTTTCGGATGAAAAACGATGACTCCGGACCTGTTGAACAATCCCAAAATGGTCAATATGGATGAAATTTTAACATTTAATCTTTTGACTCTAAATGACTGTTGGATGTGAATTATGACTTTGTCAACTAAAATAAGTGTGTTTAAAGTCATTTCTGTGCCTGAAACGGGTCAAAATTGAAGCTTTTGAGTAAGCAAAACTCTGTAAAAATGGCAATTTTGGTCACTGTGAGGGTTTAAAAAGTGGTTATTCAACATGAGGCACGATTCAATTGACATTTTGAATCATTTTTGGTACAGTCCAAAAAATCAATTTTGGGATGAAAAACGATGACTCCGGACCTGTCGAACGATCCCAAAATGGTTAATATGAATGAAATTTTAACATTTGATCTTTTGACTCTAAATGACTGTTGGATGTGAATTATGACTTTATCAACTAAAATACGTGTGTTTAAAGTCATTTCTGTGCCTGAAACGGGTCAAAATTGAAGCTTTTGAGTAAGCAAAACTCTGTAGAAATGGCAATTTTGGTCACTGTGAGGGTTTAAAAAGTGGTTATTCAACATGAGGCACGATCCAATTGACATTTTGAATCATTTTTGGTACAGTCCAAAAAATCAATTTTCGGATGAAAAACGATGACTCCGGACCTGTCGAACAATCCCAAAATGGTCAATATGGATGAAATTTTAACATTTAATCTTTTGACTCTAAATGACTGTTGGATGTGAATTATGACTTTGTCAACTAAAATAAGTGTGTTTAAAGTCATTTCTGTGCCTGAAACGGGTCAAAATTGAAGCTTTTGAGTAAGCAAAACTCTGTAAAAATGGCAATTTTGGTCACTGTGAGGGTTTAAAAAGTGGTTATTCAACATGAGGCACGATCCAATTGACATTTTGAATCATTTTTGGGACAGTCCAAAAAATCAATTTTCGGATGAAAAACGATGACTCCGGACCTGTCGAACAATCCCAAAATGGTCAATATGGATGAAATTTTAACATTTAATCTTTTGACTCTAAATGACTGTTGGATGTGAATTATGACTTTGTCAACTAAAAAAAGTGTGTTTAAAGTCATTTCTGTGCCTGGAACGGGTCAAAATTAAAGCTTTTGAGTAAGCAAATCTCTGTAAAAATGGCAATTTTGGTCACTGTGAGGGTTTAAAAAGTGGTTATTCAACATGAGGCACGATCTAATTGACATTTTGAATCATTTTTGGTACAGTCCAAAAAATCAATTTTCGGATGAAAAACGATGACTCCGGACCTGTCGAACAATCCCAAAATGGTCAATATGGATGAAATTTTAACATTTGATCTTTTGACTCTAAATGACTGTTGGATGTGAATTATGAATTTATCAACTAAAATAAGTGTGTTTAAAGTCATTTCTGTGCATGAAACGGGTCAAAATTGAAGCTTTTGAGTAAGCAAAACTCTGTAAAAATGGCAATTTTGGTCACTGTGAGGGTTTAAAAAGTGGTTATTCAACATGAGGCACGATTCAATTGACATTTTGAATCATTTTTGGTACAGTCCAAAAAATCAATTTTGGGATGAAAAACGATGACTCCGGACCTGTCGAACGATCCCAAAATGGTTAATATGAATGAAATTTTAACATTTGATCTTTTGACTCTAAATGACTGTTGGATGTGAATTATGACTTTATCAACTAAAATACGTGTGTTTAAAGTCATTTCTGTGCCTGAAACGGGTCAAAATTGAAGCTTTTGAGTAAGCAAAACTCTGTAGAAATGGCAATTTTGGTCACTGTGAGGGTTTAAAAAGTGGTTATTCAACATGAGGCACGATCCAATTGACATTTTGAATCATTTTTGGTACAGTCCAAAAAATCAATTTTCGGATGAAAAACGATGACTCCGGACCTGTCGAACAATCCCAAAATGGTCAATATGGATGAAATTTTAACATTTAATCTTTTGACTCTAAATGACTGTTGGATGTGAATTATGACTTTGTCAACTAAAATAAGTGTGTTTAAAGTCATTTCTGTGCCTGAAACGGGTCAAAATTGAAGCTTTTGAGTAAGCAAAACTCTGTAAAAATGGCAATTTTGGTCACTGTGAGGGTTTAAAAAGTGGTTATTCAACATGAGGCACGATCCAATTGACATTTTGAATCATTTTTGGGACAGTCCAAAAAATCAATTTTCGGATGAAAAACGATGACTCCGGACCTGTCGAACAATCCCAAAATGGTCAATATGGATGAAATTTTAACATTTAATCTTTTGACTCTAAATGACTGTTGGATGTGAATTATGACTTTGTCAACTAAAAAAAGTGTGTTTAAAGTCATTTCTGTGCCTGGAACGGGTCAAAATTAAAGCTTTTGAGTAAGCAAATCTCTGTAAAAATGGCAATTTTGGTCACTGTGAGGGTTTAAAAAGTGGTTATTCAACATGAGGCACGATCTAATTGACATTTTGAATCATTTTTGGTACAGTCCAAAAAATCAATTTTCGGATGAAAAACGATGACTCCGGACCTGTCGAACAATCCCAAAATGGTCAATATGGATGAAATTTTAACATTTCATCTTTTGACTCTAAATGACTGTTGGATGTGAATTATGACTTTGTCAACTAAAATAAGTGTGTTTAAAGTCATTTCTGTGCCTGAAACGGGTCAAAATTGAAGCTTTTGAGTAAGCAAAACTCTGTAAAAATGGCAATTTTGGTCACTGTGAGGGTTTAAAAAGTGGTTATTCAACATGAGGCACGATCCAATTGACATTTTGAATCATTTTTGGGACAGTCCAAAAAATCAATTTTCGGATGAAAAACGATGACTCCGGACCTGTCGAACAATCCCAAAATGGTCAATATGGATGAAATTTTAACATTTAATCTTTTGACTCTAAATGACTGTTGGATGTGAATTATGACTTTGTCAACTAAAAAAAGTGTGTTTAAAGTCATTTCTGTGCCTGAAACGGGTCAAAATTGAAGCTTTTGAGTAAGCAAATCTCTGTAAAAATGACAATTTTGGTCACTGTGAGGGTTTAAAAAGTGGTTATTCAACATGAGGCACGATCCAATTGACATTTTGAATCATTTTTGGTACAGTCCAAAAAATCAATTTTCGGATGAAAAACGATGACTCCGGACCTGTCGAATGATCCCAAAATGGTCAATATGGATGAAATTTTAACATTTAATCTTTTGACTGTAAATGACTGTTGGATGTGAAATATGACTTTGTCAACTAAAATAAGTGTGTTTAAAGTCATTTCTGTGCCTGAAACGGGTCAAAATTGAAGCTTTTGAGTAAGCAAAACTCTGTAAAAATGGCAATTTTGGTCACTGTGAGGGTTTAAAAAGTGGTTATTCAACATGAGGCACAATTCAATTGACATTTTGAATCATTTTTGGTACAGTCCAAAAAATCAATTTTGGGATGAAAAACGATGACTCCGGACCTGTCGAACGATCCCAAAATGGTTAATATGAATGAAATTTTAACATTTGATCTTTTGACTCTAAATGACTGTTGGATGTGAATTATGACTTTATCAACTAAAATACGTGTGTTTAAAGTCATTTCTGTGCCTGAAACGGGTCAAAATTGAAGCTTTTGAGTAAGCAAAACTCTGTAAAAATGGCAATTTTGGTCACTGTGAGGGTTTAAAAAGTGGTTATTCAACATGAGGCACGATCCAATTGACATTTTGAATCATTTTTGGGACAGTCCAAAAAATCAATTTTCGGATGAAAAACGATGACTCCGGACCTGTCGAACAATCCCAAAATGGTCAATATGGATGAAATTTTAACATTTAATCTTTTGACTCTAAATGACTGTTGGATGTGAATTATGACTTTGTCAACTAAAAAAAGTGTGTTTAAAGTCATTTCTGTGCCTGAAACGGGTCAAAATTAAAGCTTTTGAGTAAGCAAATCTCTGTAAAAATGGCAATTTTGGTCACTGTGAGGATTTAAAAAGTGGTTATTCAACATGAGGCACGATCTAATTGACATTTTGAATCATTTTTGGTACAGTCCAAAAAATCAATTTTCGGATGAAAAACGATGACTCCGGACCTGTCGAACGATCCCAAAATGGTCAATATGGATGAAATTTTAACATTTAATCTTTTGACTCTAAATGACTGTTGGATGTGAATTATGACTTTGTCAACTAAAATAAGTGTGTTTAAAGTCATTTCTGTGCCTGAAACGGGTCAAAATTGAAGCTTTTGAGTAAGCAAAACTCTGTCAAAATGGCAATTTTGGTCACTGTGAGGGTTTAAAAAGTGGTTATTCAACATGAGGCACGATCCAATTGACATTTTGAATCATTTTTGGTACAGTCCAAAAAAATCAATTTTCGGATGAAAAACGATGACTCCGGACCTGATGAACAATCCCAAAATGGTCAATATGGATGAAATTTTAACATTTAATCTTTTGACTGTAAATGACTGTTGGATGTGAAATATGACTTTGTCAACTAAAATAAGTGTGTTTAAAGTCATTTCTGTGCCTGAAACGGGTCAAAATTGAAGCTTTTGAGTAAGCAAAACTCTGTAACAATGGCAATTTTGGTCACTGTGAGGGTTTAAAAAGTGGTTATTCAACATGAGGCACGATTCAATTGACATTTTGAATCATTTTTGGTACAGTCCAAAAAATCAATTTTGGGATGAAAAACGATGACTCCGGACCTGTCGAACGATCCCAAAATGGTTAATATGAATGAAATTTTAACATTTGATCTTTTGACTCTAAATGACTGTTGGATGTGAATTATGACTTTATCAACTAAAATACGTGTGTTTAAAGTCATTTCTGTGCCTGAAACGGGTCAAAATTGAAGCTTTTGAGTAAGCAAAACTCTGTAGAAATGGCAATTTTGGTCACTGTGAGGGTTTAAAAAGTGGTTATTCAACATGAGGCACGATCCAATTGACATTTTGAATCATTTTTGGTACAGTCCAAAAAATCAATTTTCGGATGAAAAACGATGACTCCGGACCTGTCGAACAATCCCAAAATGGTCAATATGGATGAAATTTTAACATTTAATCTTTTGACTCTAAATGACTGTTGGATGTGAATTATGACTTTGTCAACTAAAATAAGTGTGTTTAAAGTCATTTCTGTGCCTGAAACGGGTCAAAATTGAAGCTTTTGAGTAAGCAAAACTCTGTAAAAATGGCAATTTTGGTCACTGTGAGGGTTTAAAAAGTGGTTATTCAACATGAGGCACGATCCAATTGACATTTTGAATCATTTTTGGGACAGTCCAAAAAATCAATTTTCGGATGAAAAACGATGACTCCGGACCTGTCGAACAATCCCAAAATGGTCAATATGGATGAAATTTTAACATTTAATCTTTTGACTCTAAATGACTGTTGGATGTGAATTATGACTTTGTCAACTAAAAAAAGTGTGTTTAAAGTCATTTCTGTGCCTGAAACGGGTCAAAATTAAAGCTTTTGAGTAAGCAAATCTCTGTAAAAATGGCAATTTTGGTCACTGTGAGGGTTTAAAAAGTGGTTATTCAACATGAGGCACGATCTAATTGACATTTTGAATCATTTTTGGTACAGTCCAAAAAATCAATTTTCGGATGAAAAACGATGACTCCGGACCTGTCGAACGATCCCAAAATGGTCAATATGGATGAAATTTTAACATTTAATCTTTTGACTCTAAATGACTGTTGGATGTGAATTATGACTTTGTCAACTAAAATAAGTGTGTTTAAAGTCATTTCTGTGCCTGAAACGGGTCAAAATTGAAGCTTTTGAGTAAGCAAAACTCTGTCAAAATGGCAATTTTGGTCACTGTGAGGGTTTAAAAAGTGGTTATTCAACATGAGGCACGATCCAATTGACATTTTGAATCATTTTTGGTACAGTCCAAAAAAATCAATTTTCGGATGAAAAACGATGACTCCGGACCTGTTGAACAATCCCAAAATGGTCAATATGGATGAAATTTTAACATTTAATCTTTTGACTCTAAATGACTGTTGGATGTGAATTATGACTTTGTCAACTAAAATAAGTGTGTTTAAAGTCATTTCTGTGCCTGAAACGGGTCAAAATTGCAGCTTTTGAGTAAGCAAAACTCTGTAAAAATGGCAATTTTGGTCACTGTGAGGGTTTAAAAAGTGGTTATTCAACATGAGGCACGATCCAATTGACATTTTGAATCATTTTTGGTACAGTCCAAAAAATCAATTTTCGGATGAAAAAGGATGACTCCGGACCTGTCGAACGATCCCAAAATGGTTAATATGGATGAAATTTTAACATTTGATCTTTTGACTCTAAATGACTGTTGGATGTGAATTATGACTTTATCAACTAAAATAAGTGTGTTTAAAGTCATTTCTGTGCATGAAACGGGTCAAAATTGAAGCTTTTGAGTAAGCAAAACTCTGTAAAAATGGCAATTTTGGTCACTGTGAGGGTTTAAAAAGTGGTTATTCAACATGAGGCACGATCCAATTGACATTTTGAATCATTTTTGGTACAGTCCAAAAAATCAATTTTCGGATGAAAAACGATGACTCCGGACCTGTTGAACAATCCCAAAATGGTCAATATGGATGAAATTTTAACATTTAATCTTTTGACTCTAAATGACTGTTGGATGTGAATTATGACTTTGTCAACTAAAATAAGTGTGTTTAAAGTCATTTCTGTGCCTGAAACGGGTCAAAATTGAAGCTTTTGAGTAAGCAAAACTCTGTAAAAATGGCAATTTTGGTCACTGTGAGAGTTTAAAAAGTGGTTATTCAACATGAGGTACGATCCAATTGACATTTTGAATCATTTTTGGTACAGTCTAAAAAATCAATTTTCGGATGAAAAACGATGACTCCGGACCTGTCGAACGATCCAAAATGGTTAATATGGATGAAATTTTAACATTTGATCTTTTGACTCTAAATGACTGTTGGATGTGAATTATGAATTTATCAACTAAAATAAGTGTGTTTAAAGTCATTTCTGTGCCTGAAACGGGTCAAAATTGAAGCTTTTGAGTAAGCAAAACTCTGTAAAAATGGCAATTTTGGTCACTGTGAGGGTTTATAAAGTGGTTATTCAACATGAGGCACGATCCAATTGACATTTTGAATCATTTTTGGTACAGTCCAAAAAATCAATTTTCGGATGAAAAACGATGACTCCGGACCTGTCGAACAATCCCAAAATGGTCAATATGGATGAAATTTTAACATTTAATCTTTTGACTCTAAATGACTGTTGGATGTGAATTATGACTTTGTCAACTAAAATAAGTGTGTTTAAAGTCATTTCTGTGCCTGAAACGGGTCAAAATTGAAGCTTTTGAGTAAGCAAAACTCTGTAAAAATGGCAATTTTAGTCACTGTGAGAGTTTAAAAAGTGGTTATTCAACATGAGGTACGATCCAATTGACATTTTGAATCATTTTTGGTACAGTCTAAAAAATCAATTTTCGGATGAAAAACGATGACTCCGGACCTGTCGAACGATCCAAAATGGTTAATATGGATGAAATTTTAACATTTGATCTTTTGACTCTAAATGACTGTTGGATGTGAATTATGAATTTATCAACTAAAATAAGTGTGTTTAAAGTCATTTCTGTGCCTGAAACGGGTCAAAATTGAAGCTTTTGAGTAAGCAAAACTCTGTAAAAATGGCAATTTTGGTCACTGTGAGGGTTTATAAAGTGGTTATTCAACATGAGGCACGATCCAATTGACATTTTGAATCATTTTTGGTACAGTCCAAAAAATCAATTTTCGGATGAAAAACGATGACTCCGGACCTGTCGAACAATCCCAAAATGGTCAATATGGATGAAATTTTAACATTTAATCTTTTGACTCTAAATGACTGTTGGATGTGAATTATGACTTTGTCAACTAAAATAAGTGTGTTTAAAGTCATTTCTGTGCCTGAAACGGGTCAAAATTGAAGCTTTTGAGTAAGCAAAACTCTGTAAAAATGGCAATTTTGGTCACTGTGAGGGTTTAAAAAGTGGTTATTCAACATGAGGCACGATCCAATTGACATTTTGAATCATTTTTGGTACAGTCCAAAAAATCAATTTTCGGATGAAAAACGATGACTGTCGAACGATCCCAAAATGGTTAATATGAATGAAATTTTAACATTTGATCTTTTGACTCTAAATGACTGTTGGATGTGAATTATGACTTTATCAACTAAAATAAGTGTGTTTAAAGTCATTTCTGTGCCTGAAACGGGTCAAAATTGAAGCTTTTGAGTAAGCAAAACTCTGTAAAAATGGCAATTTTGGTCACTGTGAGGGTTTAAAAAGTGGTTATTCAACATGAGGCATGATCCAATTGACATTTTGAATCATTTTTGGTACAGTCCAAAAAATCAATTTTCGGATGAAAAACGATGACTCCGGACCTGTCGAACAATCCCAAAATGGACAATATGGATGAAATTTTAACATATAATCTTTTGACTCTAAATGACTGTTGGATGTGAATTATGACTTTGTCAACTAAAATAAGTGTGTTTAAAGTCATTTCTGTGCCTGAAACGGGTCAAAATTGCAGCTTTTGAGTAAGCAAAACTCTGTAAAAATGGCAATTTTGGTCACTGTGAGGGTTTAAAAAGTGGTTATTCAACATGAGGCACGATCCAATTGACATTTTGAATCATTTTTGGTACAGTCCAAAAAATCAATTTTCGGATGAAAAAGGATGACTCCGGACCTGTCGAACGATCCCAAAATGGTTAATATGGATGAAATTTTAACATTTGATCTTTTGACTCTAAATGACTGTTGGATGTGAATTATGACTTTATCAACTAAAATAAGTGTGTTTAAAGTCATTTCTGTGCATGAAACGGGTCAAAATTGAAGCTTTTGAGTAAGCAAAACTCTGTAAAAATGGCAATTTTGGTCACTGTGAGGGTTTAAAAAGTGGTTATTCAACATGAGGTACGATCCAATTGACATTTTGAATCATTTTTGGTACAGTCTAAAAAATCAATTTTCGGATGAAAAACGATGACTCCGGACCTGTCGAACGATCCAAAATGGTTAATATGGATGAAATTTTAACATTTGATCTTTTGACTCTAAATGACTGTTGGATGTGAATTATGAATTTATCAACTAAAATAAGTGTGTTTAAAGTCATTTCTGTGCCTGAAACGGGTCAAAATTGAAGCTTTTGAGTAAGCAAAACTCTGTAAAAATGGCAATTTTGGTCACTGTGAGGGTTTAAAAAGTGGTTATTCAACATGAGGCACGATCCAATTGACATTTTGAATCATTTTTGGTACAGTCCAAAAAATCAATTTTTGGATGAAAAACGATGACTCCGGACCTGTCGAACAATCCCAAAATGGTCAATATGGATGAAATTTTAACATTTAATCTTTTGACTCTAAATGACTGTTGGATGTGAATTATGACTTTGTCAACTAAAATAAGTGTGTTTAAAGTCATTTCTGTGCCTGAAACGGGTCAAAATTGAAGCTTTTGAGTAAGCAAAACTCTGTAAAAATGGCAATTTTGGTCACTGTGAGGGTTTAAAAAGTGGTTATTCAACATGAGGCACGATCCAATTGACATTTTGAATCATTTTTGGTACAGTCCAAAAAAACAATTTTCGGATGAAAAACGATGACTCCGGACCTGTCGAACGATCCCAAAATGGTTAATATGAATGAAATTTTAACATTTGATCTTTTGACTCTAAATGACTGTTGGATGTGAATTATGACTTTATCAACTAAAATAAGTGTGTTTAAAGTCATTTCTGTGCCTGAAACGGGTCAAAATTGAAGCTTTTGAGTAAGCAAATCTCTGTAAAAATGGCAATTTTGGTCACTGTGAGGGTTTAAAAAGTGGTTATTCAACATGAGGCACGATCTAATTGACATTTTGAATCATTTTTGGTACAGTCCAAAAAATCAATTTTCGGATGAAAAACGATGACTCCGGACCTGTCGAACAATCCCAAAATGGACAATATGGATGAAATTTTAACATATAATCTTTTGACTCTAAATGACTGTTGGATGTGAATTATGACTTTGTCAACTAAAATAAGTGTGTTTAAAGTCATTTCTGTGCCTGAAACGGGTCAAAATTGCAGCTTTTGAGTAAGCAAAACTCTGTAAAAATGGCAATTTTGGTCACTGTGAGGGTTTAAAAAGTGGTTATTCAACATGAGGCACGATCCAATTGACATTTTGAATCATTTTTGGTACAGTCCAAAAAATCAATTTTCGGATGAAAAAGGATGACTCCGGACCTGTCGAACGATCCCAAAATGGTTAATATGGATGAAATTTTAACATTTGATCTTTTGACTCTAAATGACTGTTGGATGTGAATTATGACTTTATCAACTAAAATAAGTGTGTTTAAAGTCATTTCTGTGCATGAAACGGGTCAAAATTGAAGCTTTTGAGTAAGCAAAACTCTGTAAAAATGGCAATTTTGGTCACTGTGAGGGTTTAAAAAGTGGTTATTCAACATGAGGCACGATCCAATTGACATTTTGAATCATTTTTGGTACAGTGCAAAAAATCAATTTTCGGATGAAAAACGATGACTCCAGACCTGTCGAACGATCCCAAAATGGTTAATATGGATGAAATTTTAACATTTGATCTTTTGACTCTAAATGACTGTTGGATGTGAATTATGACTTTATCAACTAAAATAAGTGTGTTTAAAGTCATTTCTGTGCATGAAACGGGTCAAAATTGAAGCTTTTGAGTAAGCAAAACTCTGTAAAAATGGCAATTTTGGTCACTGTGAGGGTTTAAAAAGTGGTTATTCAACATGAGGCACGATCCAATTGACATTTTGAATCATTTTTGGTACAGTCCAAAAAATCAATTTTCGGATGAAAAACGATGACTCCGGACCTGTTGAACAATCCCAAAATGGTCAATATGGATGAAATTTTTAAATTTAATCTTTTGACTCTAAATGACTGTTGGATGTGAATTATGACTTTGTCAACTAAAATAAGTGTGTTTAAAGTCATTTCTGTGCCTGAAACGGGTCAAAATTGAAGCTTTTGAGTAAGCAAAACTCTGTAAAAATGGCAATTTTGGTCACTGTGAGGGTTTAAAAAGTGGTTATTCAACATGAGGTACGATCCAATTGACATTTTGAATCATTTTTGGTACAGTCTAAAAAATCAATTTTCGGATGAAAAACGATGACTCCGGACCTGTCGAACAATCCCAAAATGGTCAATATGGATGAAATTTTAACATTTAATCTTTTGACTCTAAATGACTGTTGGATGTGAATTATGACTTTGTCAACTAAAATAAGTGTGTTTAAAGTCATTTCTGTGCCTGAAACGGGTCAAAATTGAAGCTTTTGAGTAAGCAAAACTCTGTAAAAATGGCAATTTTGGTCACTGTGAGGGTTTAAAAAGTGGTTATTCAACATGAGGCACGATCCAATTGACATTTTGAATCATTTTTGGTACAGTCCAAAAAAACAATTTTCGGATGAAAAACGATGACTCCGGACCTGTCGAACGATCCCAAAATGGTTAATATGAATGAAATTTTAACATTTGATCTTTTGACTCTAAATGACTGTTGGATGTGAATTATGACTTTATCAACTAAAATAAGTGTGTTTAAAGTCATTTCTGTGCCTGAAACGGGTCAAAATTGAAGCTTTTGAGTAAGCAAATCTCTGTAAAAATGGCAATTTTGGTCACTGTGAGGGTTTAAAAAGTGGTTATTCAACATGAGGCACGATCTAATTGACATTTTGAATCATTTTTGGTACAGTCCAAAAAATCAATTTTCGGATGAAAAACGATGACTCCGGACCTGTCGAACAATCCCAAAATGGACAATATGGATGAAATTTTAACATATAATCTTTTGACTCTAAATGACTGTTGGATGTGAATTATGACTTTGTCAACTAAAATAAGTGTGTTTAAAGTCATTTCTGTGCCTGAAACGGGTCAAAATTGCAGCTTTTGAGTAAGCAAAACTCTGTAAAAATGGCAATTTTGGTCACTGTGAGGGTTTAAAAAGTGGTTATTCAACATGAGGCACGATCCAATTGACATTTTGAATCATTTTTGGTACAGTCCAAAAAATCAATTTTCGGATGAAAAAGGATGACTCCGGACCTGTCGAACGATCCCAAAATGGTTAATATGGATGAAATTTTAACATTTGATCTTTTGACTCTAAATGACTGTTGGATGTGAATTATGACTTTATCAACTAAAATAAGTGTGTTTAAAGTCATTTCTGTGCATGAAACGGGTCAAAATTGAAGCTTTTGAGTAAGCAAAACTCTGTAAAAATGGCAATTTTGGTCACTGTGAGGGTTTAAAAAGTGGTTATTCAACATGAGGCACGATCCAATTGACATTTTGAATCATTTTTGGTACAGTCCAAAAAATCAATTTTCGGATGAAAAACGATGACTCCAGACCTGTCGAACGATCCCAAAATGGTTAATATGGATGAAATTTTAACATTTGATCTTTTGACTCTAAATGACTGTTGGATGTGAATTATGACTTTATCAACTAAAATAAGTGTGTTTAAAGTCATTTCTGTGCATGAAACGGGTCAAAATTGAAGCTTTTGAGTAAGCAAAACTCTGTAAAAATGGCAATTTTGGTCACTGTGAGGGTTTAAAAAGTGGTTATTCAACATGAGGCACGATCCAATTGACATTTTGAATCATTTTTGGTACAGTCCAAAAAATCAATTTTCGGATGAAAAACGATGACTCCGGACCTGTTGAACAATCCCAAAATGGTCAATATGGATGAAATTTTAACATTTAATCTTTTGACTCTAAATGACTGTTGGATGTGAATTATGACTTTGTCAACTAAAATAAGTGTGTTTAAAGTCATTTCTGTGCCTGAAACGGGTCAAAATTGAAGCTTTTGAGTAAGCAAAACTCTGTAAAAATGGCAATTTTGGTCACTGTGAGGGTTTATAAAGTGGTTATTCAACATGAGGCACGATCCAATTGACATTTTGAATCATTTTTGGTACAGTCCAAAAAATCAATTTTCGGATGAAAAACGATGACTGTCGAACGATCCCAAAATGGTTAATATGAATGAAATTTTAACATTTGATCTTTTGACTCTAAATGACTGTTGGATGTGAATTATGACTTTATCAACTAAAATAAGTGTGTTTAAAGTCATTTCTGTGCCTGAAACAAGTCAAAATTGAAGCTTTTGAGTAAGCAAAACTCTGTAAAAATGGCAATTTTGGTCACTGTGAGGGTTTAAAAAGTGGTTATTCAACATGAGGCATGATCCAATTGACATTTTGAATCATTTTTGGTACAGTCCAAAAAATCAATTTTCGGATGAAAAACGATGACTCCGGACCTGTCGAACAATCCCAAAATGGACAATATGGATGAAATTTTAACATATAATCTTTTGACTCTAAATGACTGTTGGATGTGAATTATGACTTTGTCAACTAAAATAAGTGTGTTTAAAGTCATTTCTGTGCCTGAAACGGGTCAAAATTGCAGCTTTTGAGTAAGCAAAACTCTGTAAAAATGGCAATTTTGGTCACTGTGAGGGTTTAAAAAGTGGTTATTCAACATGAGGCACGATCCAATTGACATTTTGAATCATTTTTGGTACAGTCCAAAAAATCAATTTTCGGATGAAAAAGGATGACTCCGGACCTGTCGAACGATCCCAAAATGGTTAATATGGATGAAATTTTAACATTTGATCTTTTGACTCTAAATGACTGTTGGATGTGAATTATGACTTTATCAACTAAAATAAGTGTGTTTAAAGTCATTTCTGTGCATGAAACGGGTCAAAATTGAAGCTTTTGAGTAAGCAAAACTCTGTAAAAATGGCAATTTTGGTCACTGTGAGGGTTTAAAAAGTGGTTATTCAACATGAGGTACGATCCAATTGACATTTTGAATCATTTTTGGTACAGTCTAAAAAATCAATTTTCGGATGAAAAACGATGACTCCGGACCTGTCGAAAGATCCAAAATGGTTAATATGGATGAAATTTTAACATTTGATCTTTTGACTCTAAATGACTGTTGGATGTGAATTATGAATTTATCAACTAAAATAAGTGTGTTTAAAGTCATTTCTGTGCCTGAAACGGGTCAAAATTGAAGCTTTTGAGTAAGCAAAACTCTGTAAAAATGGCAATTTTGGTCACTGTGAGGGTTTAAAAAGTGGTTATTCAACATGAGGCACGATCCAATTGACATTTTGAATCATTTTTGGTACAGTCCAAAAAATCAATTTTCGGATGAAAAACGATGACTCCGGACCTGTCGAACAATCCCAAAATGGTCAATATGGATGAAATTTTAACATTTAATCTTTTGACTCTAAATGACTGTTGGATGTGAATTATGACTTTGTCAACTAAAATAAGTGTGTTTAAAGTCATTTCTGTGCCTGAAACGGGTCAAAATTGAAGCTTTTGAGTAAGCAAAACTCTGTAAAAATGGCAATTTTGGTCACTGTGAGGGTTTAAAAAGTGGTTATTCAACATGAGGCACGATCCAATTGACATTTTGAATCATTTTTGGTACAGTCCAAAAAAACAATTTTCGGATGAAAAACGATGACTCCGGACCTGTCGAACGATCCCAAAATGGTTAATATGAATGAAATTTTAACATTTGATCTTTTGACTCTAAATGACTGTTGGATGTGAATTATGACTTTATCAACTAAAATAAGTGTGTTTAAAGTCATTTCTGTGCCTGAAACGGGTCAAAATTGAAGCTTTTGAGTAAGCAAATCTCTGTAAAAATGGCAATTTTGGTCACTGTGAGGGTTTAAAAAGTGGTTATTCAACATGAGGCACGATCTAATTGACATTTTGAATCATTTTTGGTACAGTCCAAAAAATCAATTTTCGGATGAAAAACGATGACTCCGGACCTGTCGAACAATCCCAAAATGGACAATATGGATGAAATTTTAACATATAATCTTTTGACTCTAAATGACTGTTGGATGTGAATTATGACTTTGTCAACTAAAATAAGTGTGTTTAAAGTCATTTCTGTGCCTGAAACGGGTCAAAATTGCAGCTTTTGAGTAAGCAAAACTCTGTAAAAATGGCAATTTTGGTCACTGTGAGGGTTTAAAAAGTGGTTATTCAACATGAGGCACGATCCAATTGACATTTTGAATCATTTTTGGTACAGTCCAAAAAATCAATTTTCGGATGAAAAAGGATGACTCCGGACCTGTCGAACGATCCCAAAATGGTTAATATGGATGAAATTTTAACATTTGATCTTTTGACTCTAAATGACTGTTGGATGTGAATTATGACTTTATCAACTAAAATAAGTGTGTTTAAAGTCATTTCTGTGCATGAAACGGGTCAAAATTGAAGCTTTTGAGTAAGCAAAACTCTGTAAAAATGGCAATTTTGGTCACTGTGAGGGTTTAAAAAGTGGTTATTCAACATGAGGCACGATCCAATTGACATTTTGAATCATTTTTGGTACAGTCCAAAAAATCAATTTTCGGATGAAAAACGATGACTCCAGACCTGTCGAACGATCCCAAAATGGTTAATATGGATGAAATTTTAACATTTGATCTTTTGACTCTAAATGACTGTTGGATGTGAATTATGACTTTATCAACTAAAATAAGTGTGTTTAAAGTCATTTCTGTGCATGAAACGGGTCAAAATTGAAGCTTTTGAGTAAGCAAAACTCTGTAAAAATGGCAATTTTGGTCACTGTGAGGGTTTAAAAAGTGGTTATTCAACATGAGGCACGATCCAATTGACATTTTGAATCATTTTTGGTACAGTCCAAAAAATCAATTTTCGGATGAAAAACGATGACTCCGGACCTGTTGAACAATCCCAAAATGGTCAATATGGATGAAATTTTAACATTTAATCTTTTGACTCTAAATGACTGTTGGATGTGAATTATGACTTTGTCAACTAAAATAAGTGTGTTTAAAGTCATTTCTGTGCCTGAAACGGGTCAAAATTGAAGCTTTTGAGTAAGCAAAACTCTGTAAAAATGGCAATTTTGGTCACTGTGAGGGTTTAAAAAGTGGTTATTCAACATGAGGTACGATCCAATTGACATTTTGAATCATTTTTGGTACAGTCTAAAAAATCAATTTTCGGATGAAAAACGATGACTCCGGACCTGTCGAACGATCCAAAATGGTTAATATGGATGAAATTTTAACATTTGATCTTTTGACTCTAAATGACTGTTGGATGTGAATTATGAATTTATCAACTAAAATAAGTGTGTTTAAAGTCATTTCTGTGCCTGAAACGGGTCAAAATTGAAGCTTTTGAGTAAGCAAAACTCTGTAAAAATGGCAATTTTGGTCACTGTGAGGGTTTATAAAGTGGTTATTCAACATGAGGCACGATCCAATTGACATTTTGAATCATTTTTGGTACAGTCCAAAAAATCAATTTTCGGATGAAAAACGATGACTCCGGACCTGTCGAACAATCCCAAAATGGTCAATATGGATGAAATTTTAACATTTAATCTTTTGACTCTAAATGACTGTTGGATGTGAATTATGACTTTGTCAACTAAAATAAGTGTGTTTAAAGTCATTTCTGTGCCTGAAACGGGTCAAAATTGAAGCTTTTGAGTAAGCAAAACTCTGTAAAAATGGCAATTTTGGTCACTGTGAGGGTTTAAAAAGTGGTTATTCAACATGAGGCACGATCCAATTGACATTTTGAATCATTTTTGGTACAGTCCAAAAAATCAATTTTCGGATGAAAAACGATGACTCCGGACCTGTCGAACGATCCCAAAATGGTTAATATGAATGAAATTTTAACATTTGATCTTTTGACTCTAAATGACTGTTGGATGTGAATTATGACTTTATCAACTAAAATAAGTGTGTTTAAAGTCATTTCTGTGCCTGAAACGGGTCAAAATTGAAGCTTTTGAGTAAGCAAAACTCTGTAAAAATGGCAATTTTGGTCACTGTGAGGGTTTAAAAAGTGGTTATTCAACATGAGGCATGATCCAATTGACATTTTGAATCATTTTTGGTACAGTCCAAAAAATCAATTTTCGGATGAAAAACGATGACTCCGGACCTGTCGAACAATCCCAAAATGGACAATATGGATGAAATTTTAACATATAATCTTTTGACTCTAAATGACTGTTGGATGTGAATTATGACTTTGTCAACTAAAATAAGTGTGTTTAAAGTCATTTCTGTGCCTGAAACGGGTCAAAATTGCAGCTTTTGAGTAAGCAAAACTCTGTAAAAATGGCAATTTTGGTCACTGTGAGGGTTTAAAAAGTGGTTATTCAACATGAGGCACGATCCAATTGACATTTTGAATCATTTTTGGTACAGTCCAAAAAATCAATTTTCGGATGAAAAAGGATGACTCCGGACCTGTCGAACGATCCCAAAATGGTTAATATGGATGAAATTTTAACATTTGATCTTTTGACTCTAAATGACTGTTGGATGTGAATTATGACTTTATCAACTAAAATAAGTGTGTTTAAAGTCATTTCTGTGCATGAAACGGGTCAAAATTGAAGCTTTTGAGTAAGCAAAACTCTGTAAAAATGGCAATTTTGGTCATGTGAGGGTTTAAAAAGTGGTTATTCAACATGAGGTACGATCCAATTGACATTTTGAATCATTTTTGGTACAGTCTAAAAAATCAATTTTCGGATGAAAAACGATGACTCCGGACCTGTCGAACGATCCAAAATGGTTAATATGGATGAAATTTTAACATTTGATCTTTTGACTCTAAATGACTGTTGGATGTGAATTATGAATTTATCAACTAAAATAAGTGTGTTTAAAGTCATTTCTGTGCCTGAAACGGGTCAAAATTGAAGCTTTTGAGTAAGCAAAACTCTGTAAAAATGGCAATTTTGGTCACTGTGAGGGTTTAAAAAGTGGTTATTCAACATGAGGCACGATCCAATTGACATTTTGAATCATTTTTGGTACAGTCCAAAAAATCAATTTTCGGATGAAAAACGATGACTCCGGACCTGTCGAACAATCCCAAAATGGTCAATATGGATGAAATTTTAACATTTAATCTTTTGACTCTAAATGACTGTTGGATGTGAATTATGACTTTGTCAACTAAAATAAGTGTGTTTAAAGTCATTTCTGTGCCTGAAACGGGTCAAAATTGAAGCTTTTGAGTAAGCAAAACTCTGTAAAAATGGCAATTTTGGTCACTGTGAGGGTTTAAAAAGTGGTTATTCAACATGAGGCACGATCCAATTGACATTTTGAATCATTTTTGGTACAGTCCAAAAAATCAATTTTCGGATGAAAAACGATGACTCCGGACCTGTCGAACGATCCCAAAATGGTTAATATGAATGAAATTTTAACATTTGATCTTTTGACTCTAAATGACTGTTGGATGTGAATTATGACTTTATCAACTAAAATAAGTGTGTTTAAAGTCATTTCTGTGCCTGAAACGGGTCAAAATTGAAGCTTTTGAGTAAGCAAATCTCTGTAAAAATGGCAATTTTGGTCACTGTGAGGGTTTAAAAAGTGGTTATTCAACATGAGGCACGATCTAATTGACATTTTGAATCATTTTTGGTACAGTCCAAAAAATCAATTTTCGGATGAAAAACGATGACTCCGGACCTGTCGAACAATCCCAAAATGGACAATATGGATGAAATTTTAACATATAATCTTTTGACTCTAAATGACTGTTGGATGTGAATTATGACTTTGTCAACTAAAATAAGTGTGTTTAAAGTCATTTCTGTGCCTGAAACGGGTCAAAATTGCAGCTTTTGAGTAAGCAAAACTCTGTAAAAATGGCAATTTTGGTCACTGTGAGGGTTTAAAAAGTGGTTATTCAACATGAGGCACGATCCAATTGACATTTTGAATCATTTTTGGTACAGTCCAAAAAATCAATTTTCGGATGAAAAAGGATGACTCCGGACCTGTCGAACGATCCCAAAATGGTTAATATGGATGAAATTTTAACATTTGATCTTTTGACTCTAAATGACTGTTGGATGTGAATTATGACTTTATCAACTAAAATAAGTGTGTTTAAAGTCATTTCTGTGCATGAAACGGGTCAAAATTGAAGCTTTTGAGTAAGCAAAACTCTGTAAAAATGGCAATTTTGGTCACTGTGAGGGTTTAAAAAGTGGTTATTCAACATGAGGCACGATCCAATTGACATTTTGAATCATTTTTGGTACAGTCCAAAAAATCAATTTTCGGATGAAAAACGATGACTCCGGACCTGTCGAACGATCCCAAAATAGTCAATATGGATGAAATTTTAACATTTAATCTTTTGACTCTAAATGACTGTTGGATGTGAATTATGACTTTGTCAACTAAAATAAGTGTGTTTAAAGTCATTTCTGTGCCTGAAACGGGTCAAAATTGAAGCTTTTGAGTAAGCAAAACTCTGTAAAAATGGCAATTTTGGTCACTGTGAGGGTTTAAAAAGTGGTTATTCAACATGAGGCACGATTCAATTGACATTTTGAATCATTTTTGGTACAGTCCAAAAAATCAATTTTGGGATGAAAAACGATGACTCCGGACCTGTCGAACGATCCCAAAATGGTTAATATGAATGAAATTTTAACATTTGATCTTTTGACTCTAAATGACTGTTGGATGTGAATTATGACTTTATCAACTAAAATACGTGTGTTTAAAGTCATTTCTGTGCCTGAAACGGGTCAAAATTGAAGCTTTTGAGTAAGCAAAACTCTGTAGAAATGGCAATTTTGGTCACTGTGAGGGTTTAAAAAGTGGTTATTCAACATGAGGCACGATCCAATTGACATTTTGAATCATTTTTGGTACAGTCCAAAAAATCAATTTTCGGATGAAAAACGATGACTCCGGACCTGTCGAATGATCCCAAAATGGTCAATATGGATGAAATTTTAACATTTAATCTTTTGACTGTAAATGACTGTTGGATGTGAAATATGACTTTGTCAACTAAAATAAGTGTGTTTAAAGTCATTTCTGTGCCTGAAACGGGTCAAAATTGAAGCTTTTGAGTAAGCAAAACTCTGTAAAAATGGCAATTTTGGTCACTGTGAGGGTTTAAAAAGTGGTTATTCAACATGAGGCACGATTCAATTGACATTTTGAATCATTTTTGGTACAGTCCAAAAAATCAATTTTGGGATGAAAAACGATGACTCCGGACCTGTCGAACGATCCCAAAATGGTTAATATGAATGAAATTTTAACATTTGATCTTTTGACTCTAAATGACTGTTGGATGTGAATTATGACTTTATCAACTAAAATACGTGTGTTTAAAGTCATTTCTGTGCCTGAAACGGGTCAAAATTGAAGCTTTTGAGTAAGCAAAACTCTGTAAAAATGGCAATTTTGGTCACTGTGAGGATTTAAAAAGTGGTTATTCAACATGAGGCACGATCCAATTGACATTTTGAATCATTTTTGGGACAGTCCAAAAAATCAATTTTCGGATGAAAAACGATGACTCCGGACCTGTCGAACAATCCCAAAATGGTCAATATGGATGAAATTTTAACATTTAATCTTTTGACTCTAAATGACTGTTGGATGTGAATTATGACTTTGTCAACTAAAAAAAGTGTGTTTAAAGTCATTTCTGTGCCTGAAACGGGTCAAAATTAAAGCTTTTGAGTAAGCAAATCTCTGTAAAAATGGCAATTTTGGTCACTGTGAGGATTTAAAAAGTGGTTATTCAACATGAGGCACGATCTAATTGACATTTTGAATCATTTTTGGTACAGTCCAAAAAATCAATTTTCGGATGAAAAACGATGACTCCGGACCTGTCGAACGATCCCAAAATGGTCAATATGGATGAAATTTTAACATTTAATCTTTTGACTCTAAATGACTGTTGGATGTGAATTATGACTTTGTCAACTAAAATAAGTGTGTTTAAAGTCATTTCTGTGCCTGAAACGGGTCAAAATTGAAGCTTTTGAGTAAGCAAAACTCTGTCAAAATGGCAATTTTGGTCACTGTGAGGGTTTAAAAAGTGGTTATTCAACATGAGGCACGATCCAATTGACATTTTGAATCATTTTTGGTACAGTCCAAAAAAATCAATTTTCGGATGAAAAACGATGACTCCGGACCTGATGAACAATCCCAAAATGGTCAATATGGATGAAATTTTAACATTTAATCTTTTGACTGTAAATGACTGTTGGATGTGAAATATGACTTTGTCAACTAAAATAAGTGTGTTTAAAGTCATTTCTGTGCCTGAAACGGGTCAAAATTGAAGCTTTTGAGTAAGCAAAACTCTGTAAAAATGGCAATTTTGGTCACTGTGAGGGTTTAAAAAGTGGTTATTCAACATGAGGCACGATCCAATTGACATTTTGAATCATTTTTGGTACAGTCCAAAAAATCAATTTTCGGATGAAAAATGATGACTCCGGACCTGTCGAACAATCCCAAAATGGTCAATATGGATGAAATTTTAACATTTGATCTTTTGACTCTAAATGACTGTTGGATGTGAATTATGAATTTATCAACTAAAATAAGTGTGTTTAAAGTCATTTCTGTGCCTGAAACGGGTCAAAATTGAAGCTTTTGAGTAAGCAAAACTCTGTAAAAATGGCAATTTTGGTCACTGTGAGGGTTTAAAAAGTGGTTATTCAACATGAGGCACGATCCAATTGACATTTTGAATCATTTTTGGTACAGTCCAAAAAATCAATTTTCGGATGAAAAACGATGACTCCGGACCTGTCGAACAATCCCAAAATGGTCAATATGGATGAAATTTTAACATTTAATCTTTTGACTCTAAATGACTGTTGGATGTGAATTATGACTTTGTCAACTAAAATAAGTGTGTTTAAAGTCATTTCTGTGCCTGAAACGGGTCAAAATTGAAGCTTTTGAGTAAGCAAAACTCTGTAAAAATGGCAATTTTGGTCACTGTGAGGGTTTAAAAAGTGGTTATTCAACATGAGGCACGATCCAATTGACATTTTGAATCATTTTTGGTACAGTCCAAAAAATCAATTTTCGGATGAAAAACGATGACTCCGGACCTGTCGAACGATCCCAAAATGGTTAATATGAATGAAATTTTAACATTTGATCTTTTGACTCTAAATGACTGTTGGATGTGAATTATGACTTTATCAACTAAAATAAGTGTGTTTAAAGTCATTTCTGTGCCTGAAACGGGTCAAAATTGAAGCTTTTGAGTAAGCAAATCTCTGTAAAAATGGCAATTTTGGTCACTGTGAGGGTTTAAAAAGTGGTTATTCAACATGAGGCACGATCTAATTGACATTTTGAATCATTTTTGGTACAGTCCAAAAAATCAATTTTCGGATGAAAAACGATGACTCCGGACCTGTCGAACAATCCCAAAATGGACAATATGGATGAAATTTTAACATATAATCTTTTGACTCTAAATGACTGTTGGATGTGAATTATGACTTTGTCAACTAAAATAAGTGTGTTTAAAGTCATTTCTGTGCCTGAAACGGGTCAAAATTGCAGCTTTTGAGTAAGCAAAACTCTGTAAAAATGGCAATTTTGGTCACTGTGAGGGTTTAAAAAGTGGTTATTCAACATGAGGCACGATCCAATTGACATTTTGAATCATTTTTGGTACAGTCCAAAAAATCAATTTTCGGATGAAAAAGGATGACTCCGGACCTGTCGAACGATCCCAAAATGGTTAATATGGATGAAATTTTAACATTTGATCTTTTGACTCTAAATGACTGTTGGATGTGAATTATGACTTTATCAACTAAAATAAGTGTGTTTAAAGTCATTTCTGTGCATGAAACGGGTCAAAATTGAAGCTTTTGAGTAAGCAAAACTCTGTAAAAATGGCAATTTTGGTCACTGTGAGGGTTTAAAAAGTGGTTATTCAACATGAGGCACGATCCAATTGACATTTTGAATCATTTTTGGTACAGTCCAAAAAATCAATTTTCGGATGAAAAACGATGACTCCGGACCTGTCGAACGATCCCAAAATGGTTAATATGGATGAAATTTTAACATTTGATCTTTTGACTCTAAATGACTGTTGGATGTGAATTATGACTTTATCAACTAAAATAAGTGTGTTTAAAGTCATTTCTGTGCATGAAACGGGTCAAAATTGAAGCTTTTGAGTAAGCAAAACTCTGTAAAAATGGCAATTTTGGTCACTGTGAGGGTTTAAAAAGTGGTTATTCAACATGAGGCACGATCCAATTGACATTTTGAATCATTTTTGGTACAGTCCAAAAAATCAATTTTCGGATGAAAAACGATGACTCCGGACCTGTTGAACAATCCCAAAATGGTCAATATGGATGAAATTTTAACATTTAATCTTTTGACTCTAAATGACTGTTGGATGTGAATTATGACTTTGTCAACTAAAATAAGTGTGTTTAAAGTCATTTCTGTGCCTGAAACGGGTCAAAATTGAAGCTTTTGAGTAAGCAAAACTCTGTAAAAATGGCAATTTTGGTCACTGTGAGGGTTTAAAAAGTGGTTATTCAACATGAGGTACGATCCAATTGACATTTTGAATCATTTTTGGTACAGTCTAAAAAATCAATTTTCGGATGAAAAACGATGACTCCGGACCTGTCGAACGATCCAAAATGGTTAATATGGATGAAATTTTAACATTTGATCTTTTGACTCTAAATGACTGTTGGATGTGAATTATGAATTTATCAACTAAAATAAGTGTGTTTAAAGTCATTTCTGTGCCTGAAACGGGTCAAAATTGAAGCTTTTGAGTAAGCAAAACTCTGTAAAAATGGCAATTTTGGTCACTGTGAGGGTTTATAAAGTGGTTATTCAACATGAGGCACGATCCAATTGACATTTTGAATCATTTTTGGTACAGTCCAAAAAATCAATTTTCGGATGAAAAACGATGACTCCGGACCTGTCGAACAATCCCAAAATGGTCAATATGGATGAAATTTTAACATTTAATCTTTTGACTCTAAATAACTGTTGGATGTGAATTATGACTTTGTCAACTAAAATAAGTGTGTTTAAAGTCATTTCTGTGCCTGAAACGGGTCAAAATTGAAGCTTTTGAGTAAGCAAAACTCTGTAAAAATGGCAATTTTGGTCACTGTGAGGGTTTAAAAAGTGGTTATTCAACATGAGGCACGATCCAATTGACATTTTGAATCATTTTTGGTACAGTCCAAAAAATCAATTTTCGGATGAAAAACGATGACTCCGGACCTGTCGAACGATCCCAAAATGGTTAATATGAATGAAATTTTAACATTTGATCTTTTGACTCTAAATGACTGTTGGATGTGAATTATGACTTTATCAACTAAAATAAGTGTGTTTAAAGTCATTTCTGTGCCTGAAACGGGTCAAAATTGAAGCTTTTGAGTAAGCAAAACTCTGTAAAAATGGCAATTTTGGTCACTGTGAGGGTTTAAAAAGTGGTTATTCAACATGAGGCATGATCCAATTGACATTTTGAATCATTTTTGGTACAGTCCAAAAAATCAATTTTCGGATGAAAAACGATGACTCCGGACCTGTCGAACAATCCCAAAATGGACAATATGGATGAAATTTTAACATATAATCTTTTGACTCTAAATGACTGTTGGATGTGAATTATGACTTTGTCAACTAAAATAAGTGTGTTTAAAGTCATTTCTGTGCCTGAAACGGGTCAAAATTGCAGCTTTTGAGTAAGCAAAACTCTGTAAAAATGGCAATTTTGGTCACTGTGAGGGTTTAAAAAGTGGTTATTCAACATGAGGCACGATCCAATTGACATTTTGAATCATTTTTGGTACAGTCCAAAAAATCAATTTTCGGATGAAAAAGGATGACTCCGGACCTGTCGAACAATCCCAAAATGGTCAATATGGATGAAATTTTAACATTTAATCTTTTGACTCTAAATGACTGTTGGATGTGAATTATGACTTTGTCAACTAAAATAAGTGTGTTTAAAGTCATTTCTGTGCCTGAAACGGGTCAAAATTGAAGCTTTTGAGTAAGCAAAACTCTGTAAAAATGGCAATTTTGGTCACTGTGAGGGTTTAAAAAGTGGTTATTCAACATGAGGCACGATCCAATTGACATTTTGAATCATTTTTGGTACAGTCCAAAAAATCAATTTTCGGATGAAAAACGATGACTCCGGACCTGTCGAACGATCCCAAAATGGTTAATATGAATGAAATTTTAACATTTGATCTTTTGACTCTAAATGACTGTTGGATGTGAATTATGACTTTATCAACTAAAATAAGTGTGTTTAAAGTCATTTCTGTGCCTGAAACGGGTCAAAATTGAAGCTTTTGAGTAAGCAAAACTCTGTAAAAATGGCAATTTTGGTCACTGTGAGGGTTTAAAAAGTGGTTATTCAACATGAGGCACGATCCAATTGACATTTTGAATCATTTTTGGTACAGTCCAAAAAATCAATTTTCGGATGAAAAACGATGACTCCGGACCTGTTGAACAATCCCAAAATGGTCAATATGGATGAAATTTTAACATTTAATCTTTTGACTCTAAATGACTGTTGGATGTGAATTATGACTTTGTCAACTAAAATAAGTGTGTTTAAAGTCATTTCTGTGCCTGAAACGGGTCAAAATTGAAGCTTTTGAGTAAGCAAAACTCTGTAAAAATGGCAATTTTGGTCACTGTGAGGGTTTAAAAAGTGGTTATTCAACATGAGGTACGATCCAATTGACATTTTGAATCATTTTTGGTACAGTCTAAAAAATCAATTTTCGGATGAAAAACGATGACTCCGGACCTGTCGAACGATCCCAAAATGGTTAATATGGATGAAATTTTAACATTTGATCTTTTGACTCTAAATGACTGTTGGATGTGAATTATGAATTTATCAACTAAAATAAGTGTGTTTAAAGTCATTTCTGTGCCTGAAACGGGTCAAAATTGAAGCTTTTGAGTAAGCAAAACTCTGTAAAAATGGCAATTTCGGTCACTGTGAGGGTTTATAAAGTGGTTATTCAACATGAGGCACGATCCAATTGACATTTTGAATCATTTTTGGTACAGTCCAAAAAATCAATTTTCGGATGAAAAACGATGACTCCGGACCTGTCGAACAATCCCAAAATGGTCAATATGGATGAAATTTTAACATTTAATCTTTTGACTCTAAATGACTGTTGGATGTGAATTATGACTTTGTCAACTAAAATAAGTGTGTTTAAAGTCATTTCTGTGCCTGAAACGGGTCAAAATTGAAGCTTTTGAGTAAGCAAAACTCTGTAAAAATGGCAATTTTTGTCGCTGTGAGGGTTTAAAAAGTGGTTATTCAACATGAGGCACGATCCAATTGACATTTTGAATCATTTTTGGTACAGTCCAAAAAATCAATTTTCGGATGAAAAACGATGACTCCGGACCTGTCGAACGATCCCAAAATGGTTAATATGGATGAAATTTCAACATTTAATCGTTTGACTCTAAATGACTGTTGGATGTGAATTATGACTTTGTCAACTAAAATAAGTGTGTTTAAAGTCATTTCTGTGCCTGAAACGGGTCAAAATTGAAGCTTTAGAGTAAGCAAAACTCTGTAAAAATGGCAATTTTGGTCACTGTGAGGGTTTAAAAAGTGGTTATTCAACATGAGGCATGATCCAATTGACATTTTGAATCATTTTTGGTACAGTCCAAAAAATCAATTTTCGGATGAAAAACGATGACTCCGGACCTGTCGAACAATCCCAAAATGGACAATATGGATGAAATTTTAACATATAATCTTTTGACTCTAAATGACTGTTGGATGTGAATTATGACTTTGTCAACTAAAATAAGTGTGTTTAAAGTCATTTCTGTGCCTGAAACGGGTCAAAATTGCAGCTTTTGAGTAAGCAAAACTCTGTAAAAATGGCAATTTTGGTCACTGTGAGGGTTTAAAAAGTGGTTATTCAACATGAGGCACGATCCAATTGACATTTTGAATCATTTTTGGTACAGTCCAAAAAATCAATTTTCGGATGAAAAAGGATGACTCCGGACCTGTCGAACAATCCCAAAATGGTCAATATGGATGAAATTTTAACATTTAATCTTTTGACTCTAAATGACTGTTGGATGTGAATTATGACTTTGTCAACTAAAATAAGTGTGTTTAAAGTCATTTCTGTGCCTGAAACGGGTCAAAATTGAAGCTTTTGAGTAAGCAAAACTCTGTAAAAATGGCAATTTTGGTCACTGTGAGGGTTTAAAAAGTGGTTATTCAACATGAGGCACGATCCAATTGACATTTTGAATCATTTTTGGTACAGTCCAAAAAATCAATTTTCGGATGAAAAACGATGACTCCGGACCTGTCGAACGATCCCAAAATGGTTAATATGAATGAAATTTTAACATTTGATCTTTTGACTCTAAATGACTGTTGGATGTGAATTATGACTTTATCAACTAAAATAAGTGTGTTTAAAGTCATTTCTGTGCCTGAAACGGGTCAAAATTGAAGCTTTTGAGTAAGCAAAACTCTGTAAAAATGGCAATTTTGGTCACTGTGAGGGTTTAAAAAGTGGTTATTCAACATGAGGCACGATCCAATTGACATTTTGAATCATTTTTGGTACAGTCCAAAAAATCAATTTTCGGATGAAAAACGATGACTCCGGACCTGTTGAACAATCCCAAAATGGTCAATATGGATGAAATTTTAACATTTAATCTTTTGACTCTAAATGACTGTTGGATGTGAATTATGACTTTGTCAACTAAAATAAGTGTGTTTAAAGTCATTTCTGTGCCTGAAACGGGTCAAAATTGAAGCTTTTGAGTAAGCAAAACTCTGTAAAAATGGCAATTTTGGTCACTGTGAGGGTTTAAAAAGTGGTTATTCAACATGAGGTACGATCCAATTGACATTTTGAATCATTTTTGGTACAGTCTAAAAAATCAATTTTCGGATGAAAAACGATGACTCCGGACCTGTCGAACGATCCCAAAATGGTTAATATGGATGAAATTTTAACATTTGATCTTTTGACTCTAAATGACTGTTGGATGTGAATTATGAATTTATCAACTAAAATAAGTGTGTTTAAAGTCATTTCTGTGCCTGAAACGGGTCAAAATTGAAGCTTTTGAGTAAGCAAAACTCTGTAAAAATGGCAATTTCGGTCACTGTGAGGGTTTATAAAGTGGTTATTCAACATGAGGCACGATCCAATTGACATTTTGAATCATTTTTGGTACAGTCCAAAAAATCAATTTTCGGATGAAAAACGATGACTCCGGACCTGTCGAACAATCCCAAAATGGTCAATATGGATGAAATTTTAACATTTAATCTTTTGACTCTAAATGACTGTTGGATGTGAATTATGACTTTGTCAACTAAAATAAGTGTGTTTAAAGTCATTTCTGTGCCTGAAACGGGTCAAAATTGAAGCTTTTGAGTAAGCAAAACTCTGTAAAAATGGCAATTTTTGTCGCTGTGAGGGTTTAAAAAGTGGTTATTCAACATGAGGCACGATCCAATTGACATTTTGAATCATTTTTGGTACAGTCCAAAAAATCAATTTTCGGATGAAAAACGATGACTCCGGACCTGTCGAACGATCCCAAAATGGTTAATATGGATGAAATTTCAACATTTAATCGTTTGACTCTAAATGACTGTTGGATGTGAATTATGACTTTGTCAACTAAAATAAGTGTGTTTAAAGTCATTTCTGTGCCTGAAACGGGTCAAAATTGAAGCTTTAGAGTAAGCAAAACTCTGTAAAAATGGCAATTTTGGTCACTGTGAGGGTTTAAAAAGTGGTTATTCAACATGAGGCTCGATCCAATTGACATTTTGAATCATTTTTGGTACAGTCCAAAAAATCAATTTTGGGATGAAAAACGATGACTCCGGACCTGTCGAACGATCCCAAAATGGTTAATATGAATGAAATTTTAACATTTGATCTTTTGACTCTAAATGACTGTTGGATGTGAATTATGACTTTATCAACTAAAATACGTGTGTTTAAAGTCATTTCTGTGCCTGAAACGGGTCAAAATTGAAGCTTTTGAGTAAGCAAAACTCTGTAGAAATGGCAATTTTGGTCACTGTGAGGGTTTAAAAAGTGGTTATTCAACATGAGGCACGATCCAATTGACATTTTGAATCATTTTTGGTACAGTCCAAAAAATCAATTTTCGGATGAAAAACGATGACTCCGGACCTGTCGAACAATCCCAAAATGGTCAATATGGATGAAATTTTAACATTTAATCTTTTGACTCTAAATGACTGTTGGATGTGAATTATGACTTTGTCAACTAAAATAAGTGTGTTTAAAGTCATTTCTGTGCCTGAAACGGGTCAAAATTGAAGCTTTTGAGTAAGCAAAACTCTGTAAAAATGGCAATTTTGGTCACTGTGAGGGTTTAAAAAGTGGTTATTCAACATGAGGCACGATCTAATTGACATTTTGAATCATTTTTGGTACAGTCCAAAAAATCAATTTTCGGATGAAAAACGATGACTCCGGACCTGTCGAACAATCCCAAAATGGTCAATATGGATGAAATTTTAACATTTCATCTTTTGACTCTAAATGACTGTTGGATGTGAATTATGACTTTGTCAACTAAAATAAGTGTGTTTAAAGTCATTTCTGTGCCTGAAACGGGTCAAAATTGAAGCTTTTGAGTAAGCAAAACTCTGTAAAAATGGCAATTTTGGTCACTGTGAGGGTTTAAAAAGTGGTTATTCAACATGAGGCACGATCCAATTGACATTTTGAATCATTTTTGGGACAGTCCAAAAAATCAATTTTCGGATGAAAAAAGATGACTCCGGACCTGTCGAACAATCCCAAAATGGTCAATATGGATGAAATTTTAACATTTAATCTTTTGACTCTAAATGACTGTTGGATGTGAATTATGACTTTGTCAACTAAAAAAAGTGTGTTTAAAGTCATTTCTGTGCCTGAAACGGGTCAAAATTGAAGCTTTTGAGTAAGCAAATCTCTGTAAAAATGACAATTTTGGTCACTGTGAGGGTTTAAAAAGTGGTTATTCAACATGAGGCACGATCCAATTGACATTTTGAATCATTTTTGGTACAGTCCAAAAAATCAATTTTCGGATGAAAAACGATGACTCCGGACCTGTCGAATGATCCCAAAATGGTCAATATGGATGAAATTTTAACATTTAATCTTTTGACTGTAAATGACTGTTGGATGTGAAATATGACTTTGTCAACTAAAATAAGTGTGTTTAAAGTCATTTCTGTGCCTGAAACGGGTCAAAATTGAAGCTTTTGAGTAAGCAAAACTCTGTAAAAATGGCAATTTTGGTCACTGTGAGGGTTTAAAAAGTGGTTATTCAACATGAGGCACGATCCAATTGACATTTTGAATCATTTTTGGTACAGTCCAAAAAATCAATTTTCGGATGAAAAACGATGACTCCGGACCTGTTGAACAATCCCAAAATGGTCAATATGGATGAAATTTTAACATTTAATCTTTTGACTCTAAATGACTGTTGGATGTGAATTATGACTTTGTCAACTAAAATAAGTGTGTTTAAAGTCATTTCTGTGCCTGAAACGGGTCAAAATTGAAGCTTTTGAGTAAGCAAAACTCTGTAAAAATGGCAATTTTGGTCACTGTGAGGGTTTAAAAAGTGGTTATTCAACATGAGGTACGATCCAATTGACATTTTGAATCATTTTTGGTACAGTCTAAAAAATCAATTTTCGGATGAAAAACGATGACTCCGGACCTGTCGAACGATCCCAAAATGGTTAATATGGATGAAATTTTAACATTTGATCTTTTGACTCTAAATGACTGTTGGATGTGAATTATGAATTTATCAACTAAAATAAGTGTGTTTAAAGTCATTTCTGTGCCTGAAACGGGTCAAAATTGAAGCTTTTGAGTAAGCAAAACTCTGTAAAAATGGCAATTTCGGTCACTGTGAGGGTTTATAAAGTGGTTATTCAACATGAGGCACGATCCAATTGACATTTTGAATCATTTTTGGTACAGTCCAAAAAATCAATTTTCGGATGAAAAACGATGACTCCGGACCTGTCGAACAATCCCAAAATGGTCAATATGGATGAAATTTTAACATTTAATCTTTTGACTCTAAATGACTGTTGGATGTGAATTATGACTTTGTCAACTAAAATAAGTGTGTTTAAAGTCATTTCTGTGCCTGAAACGGGTCAAAATTGAAGCTTTTGAGTAAGCAAAACTCTGTAAAAATGGCAATTTTTGTCGCTGTGAGGGTTTAAAAAGTGGTTATTCAACATGAGGCACGATCCAATTGACATTTTGAATCATTTTTGGTACAGTCCAAAAAATCAATTTTCGGATGAAAAACGATGACTCCGGACCTGTCGAACGATCCCAAAATGGTTAATATGGATGAAATTTCAACATTTAATCGTTTGACTCTAAATGACTGTTGGATGTGAATTATGACTTTGTCAACTAAAATAAGTGTGTTTAAAGTCATTTCTGTGCCTGAAACGGGTCAAAATTGAAGCTTTAGAGTAAGCAAAACTCTGTAAAAATGGCAATTTTGGTCACTGTGAGGGTTTAAAAAGTGGTTATTCAACATGAGGCTCGATCCAATTGACATTTTGAATCATTTTTGGTACAGTCCAAAAAATCAATTTTGGGATGAAAAACGATGACTCCGGACCTGTCGAACGATCCCAAAATGGTTAATATGAATGAAATTTTAACATTTGATCTTTTGACTCTAAATGACTGTTGGATGTGAATTATGACTTTATCAACTAAAATACGTGTGTTTAAAGTCATTTCTGTGCCTGAAACGGGTCAAAATTGAAGCTTTTGAGTAAGCAAAACTCTGTAGAAATGGCAATTTTGGTCACTGTGAGGGTTTAAAAAGTGGTTATTCAACATGAGGCACGATCCAATTGACATTTTGAATCATTTTTGGTACAGTCCAAAAAATCAATTTTCGGATGAAAAACGATGACTCCGGACCTGTCGAACAATCCCAAAATGGTCAATATGGATGAAATTTTAACATTTAATCTTTTGACTCTAAATGACTGTTGGATGTGAATTATGACTTTGTCAACTAAAAAAAGTGTGTTTAAAGTCATTTCTGTGCCTGAAACGGGTCAAAATTGAAGCTTTTGAGTAAGCAAATCTCTGTAAAAATGACAATTTTGGTCACTGTGAGGGTTTAAAAAGTGGTTATTCAACATGAGGCACGATCCAATTGACATTTTGAATCATTTTTGGTACAGTCCAAAAAATCAATTTTCGGATGAAAAACGATGACTCCGGACCTGTCGAATGATCCCAAAATGGTCAATATGGATGAAATTTTAACATTTAATCTTTTGACTGTAAATGACTGTTGGATGTGAAATATGACTTTGTCAACTAAAATAAGTGTGTTTAAAGTCATTTCTGTGCCTGAAACGGGTCAAAATTGAAGCTTTTGAGTAAGCAAAACTCTGTAAAAATGGCAATTTTGGTCACTGTGAGGGTTTAAAAAGTGGTTATTCAACATGAGGCACGATTCAATTGACATTTTGAATCATTTTTGGTACAGTCCAAAAAATCAATTTTGGGATGAAAAACGATGACTCCGGACCTGTCGAACGATCCCAAAATGGTTAATATGAATGAAATTTTAACATTTGATCTTTTGACTCTAAATGACTGTTGGATGTGAATTATGACTTTATCAACTAAAATACGTGTGTTTAAAGTCATTTCTGTGCCTGAAACGGGTCAAAATTGAAGCTTTTGAGTAAGCAAAACTCTGTAGAAATGGCAATTTTGGTCACTGTGAGGGTTTAAAAAGTGGTTATTCAACATGAGGCACGATCCAATTGACATTTTGAATCATTTTTGGTACAGTCCAAAAAATCAATTTTCGGATGAAAAACGATGACTCCGGACCTGTCGAACAATCCCAAAATGGTCAATATGGATGAAATTTTAACATTTAATCTTTTGACTCTAAATGACTGTTGGATGTGAATTATGACTTTGTCAACTAAAATAAGTGTGTTTAAAGTCATTTCTGTGCCTGAAACGGGTCAAAATTGAAGCTTTTGAGTAAGCAAAACTCTGTAAAAATGGCAATTTTGGTCACTGTGAGGGTTTAAAAAGTGGTTATTCAACATGAGGCACGATCCAATTGACATTTTGAATCATTTTTGGGACAGTCCAAAAAATCAATTTTCGGATGAAAAACGATGACTCCGGACCTGTCGAACAATCCCAAAATGGTCAATATGGATGAAATGTTAACATTTAATCTTTTGACTCTAAATGACTGTTGGATGTGAATTATGACTTTGTCAACTAAAAAAAGTGTGTTTAAAGTCATTTCTGTGCCTGAAACGGGTCAAAATTAAAGCTTTTGAGTAAGCAAATCTCTGTAAAAATGGCAATTTTGGTCACTGTGAGGGTTTAAAAAGTGGTTATTCAACATGAGGCACGATCTAATTGACATTTTGAATCATTTTTGGTACAGTCCAAAAAATCAATTTTCGGATGAAAAACGATGACTCCGGACCTGTCGAACGATCCCAAAATGGTCAATATGGATGAAATTTTAACATTTAATCTTTTGACTCTAAATGACTGTTGGATGTGAATTATGACTTTGTCAACTAAAATAAGTGTGTTTAAAGTCATTTCTGTGCCTGAAACGGGTCAAAATTGAAGCTTTTGAGTAAGCAAAACTCTGTCAAAATGGCAATTTTGGTCACTGTGAGGGTTTAAAAAGTGGTTATTCAACATGAGGCACGATCCAATTGACATTTTGAATCATTTTTGGTACAGTCCAAAAAAATCAATTTTCGGATGAAAAACGATGACTCCGGACCTGATGAACAATCCCAAAATGGTCAATATGGATGAAATTTTAACATTTAATCTTTTGACTGTAAATGACTGTTGGATGTGAAATATGACTTTGTCAACTAAAATAAGTGTGTTTAAAGTCATTTCTGTGCCTGAAACGGGTCAAAATTGAAGCTTTTGAGTAAGCAAAACTCTGTAAAAATGGCAATTTTGGTCACTGTGAGGGTTTAAAAAGTGGTTATTCAACATGAGGCACGATTCAATTGACATTTTGAATCATTTTTGGTACAGTCCAAAAAATCAATTTTGGGATGAAAAACGATGACTCCGGACCTGTCGAACGATCCCAAAATGGTTAATATGAATGAAATTTTAACATTTGATCTTTTGACTCTAAATGACTGTTGGATGTGAATTATGACTTTATCAACTAAAATACGTGTGTTTAAAGTCATTTCTGTGCCTGAAACGGGTCAAAATTGAAGCTTTTGAGTAAGCAAAACTCTGTAGAAATGGCAATTTTGGTCACTGTGAGGGTTTAAAAAGTGGTTATTCAACATGAGGCACGATCCAATTGACATTTTGAATCATTTTTGGTACAGTCCAAAAAAGCAATTTTCGGATGAAAAACGATGACTCCGGACCTGTCGAACAATCCCAAAATGGTCAATATGGATGAAATTTTAACATTTAATCTTTTGACTCTAAATGACTGTTGGATGTGAATTATGACTTTGTCAACTAAAATAAGTGTGTTTAAAGTCATTTCTGTGCCTGAAACGGGTCAAAATTGAAGCTTTTGAGTAAGCAAAACTCTGTAAAAATGGCAATTTTGGTCACTGTGAGGGTTTAAAAAGTGGTTATTCAACATGAGGCACGATCCAATTGACATTTTGAATCATTTTTGGGACAGTCCAAAAAATCAATTTTCGGATGAAAAACGATGACTCCGGACCTGTCGAACAATCCCAAAATGGTCAATATGGATGAAATTTTAACATTTAATCTTTTGACTCTAAATGACTGTTGGATGTGAATTATGACTTTGTCAACTAAAAAAAGTGTGTTTAAAGTCATTTCTGTGCCTGAAACGGGTCAAAATTAAAGCTTTTGAGTAAGCAAATCTCTGTAAAAATGGCAATTTTGGTCACTGTGAGGGTTTAAAAAGTGGTTATTCAACATGAGGCACGATCTAATTGACATTTTGAATCATTTTTGGTACAGTCCAAAAAATCAATTTTCGGATGAAAAACGATGACTCCGGACCTGATGAACAATCCCAAAATGGTCAATATGGATGAAATTTTAACATTTAATCTTTTGACTGTAAATGACTGTTGGATGTGAAATATGACTTTGTCAACTAAAATAAGTGTGTTTAAAGTCATTTCTGTGCCTGAAACGGGTCAAAATTGAAGCTTTTGAGTAAGCAAAACTCTGTAAAAATGGCAATTTTGGTCACTGTGAGGGTTTAAAAAGTGGTTATTCAACATGAGGCACGATTCAATTGACATTTTGAATCATTTTTGGTACAGTCCAAAAAATCAATTTTGGGATGAAAAACGATGACTCCGGACCTGTCGAACGATCCCAAAATGGTTAATATGAATGAAATTTTAACATTTGATCTTTTGACTCTAAATGACTGTTGGATGTGAATTATGACTTTATCAACTAAAATACGTGTGTTTAAAGTCATTTCTGTGCCTGAAACGGGTCAAAATTGAAGCTTTTGAGTAAGCAAAACTCTGTAGAAATGGCAATTTTGGTCACTGTGAGGGTTTAAAAAGTGGTTATTCAACATGAGGCACGATCCAATTGACATTTTGAATCATTTTTGGTACAGTCCAAAAAAGCAATTTTCGGATGAAAAACGATGACTCCGGACCTGTCGAACAATCCCAAAATGGTCAATATGGATGAAATTTTAACATTTAATCTTTTGACTCTAAATGACTGTTGGATGTGAATTATGACTTTGTCAACTAAAATAAGTGTGTTTAAAGTCATTTCTGTGCCTGAAACGGGTCAAAATTGAAGCTTTTGAGTAAGCAAAACTCTGTAAAAATGGCAATTTTGGTCACTGTGAGGGTTTAAAAAGTGGTTATTCAACATGAGGCACGATCCAATTGACATTTTGAATCATTTTTGGGACAGTCCAAAAAATCAATTTTCGGATGAAAAACGATGACTCCGGACCTGTCGAACAATCCCAAAATGGTCAATATGGATGAAATTTTAACATTTAATCTTTTGACTCTAAATGACTGTTGGATGTGAATTATGACTTTGTCAACTAAAAAAAGTGTGTTTAAAGTCATTTCTGTGCCTGAAACGGGTCAAAATTAAAGCTTTTGAGTAAGCAAATCTCTGTAAAAATGGCAATTTTGGTCACTGTGAGGGTTTAAAAAGTGGTTATTCAACATGAGGCACGATCTAATTGACATTTTGAATCATTTTTGGTACAGTCCAAAAAATCAATTTTCGGATGAAAAACGATGACTCCGGACCTGTCGAACGATCCCAAAATGGTCAATATGGATGAAATTTTAACATTTAATCTTTTGACTCTAAATGACTGTTGGATGTGAATTATGACTTTGTCAACTAAAATAAGTGTGTTTAACCCCTTCGAGGCTAATGACGAGCTGGGCTCGTCATGGCGCTTACCTGCCGTGCGCGGATGACAAGGCCAGCTCGTCATAAAATAATGAAAAACAATAAAACCCAGCGCAGGACGGGAAAACGCCTAGCAGCCATGGGGTTAAAGTCATTTCTGTGCCTGAAACGGGTCAAAATTGAAGCTTTTGAGTAAGCAAAACTCTGTCAAAATGGCAATTTTGGTCACTGTGAGGGTTTAAAAAGTGGTTATTCAACATGAGGCACGATCCAATTGACATTTTGAATCATTTTTGGTACAGTCCAAAAAAATCAATTTTCGGATGAAAAACGATGACTCCGGACCTGTTGAACAATCCCAAAATGGTCAATATGGATGAAATTTTAACATTTGATCTTTTGACTCTAAATGACTGTTGGATGTGAATTATGACTTTATCAACTAAAATAAGTGTGTTTAAAGTCATTTCTGTGCATGAAACGGGTCAAAATTGAAGCTTTTGAGTAAGCAAAACTCTGTAAAAATGGCAATTTTGGTCACTGTGAGGGTTTAAAAAGTGGTTATTCAACATGAGGCACGATCCAATTGACATTTTGAATCATTTTTGGTACAGTCCAAAAAATCAATTTTCGGATGAAAAACGATGACTCCGGACCTGTTGAACAATCCCAAAATGGTCAATATGGATGAAATTTTAACATTTAATCTTTTGACTCTAAATGACTGTTGGATGTGAATTATGACTTTGTCAACTAAAATAAGTGTGTTTAAAGTCATTTCTGTGCCTGAAACGGGTCAAAATTGAAGCTTTTGAGTAAGCAAAACTCTGTAAAAATGGCAATTTTGGTCACTGTGAGGGTTTAAAAAGTGGTTATTCAACATGAGGCATGATCCAATTGACATTTTGAATCATTTTTGGTACAGTCTAAAAAATCAATTTTCGGATGAAAAACGATGACTCCGGACCTGTCGAACGATCCAAAATGGTTAATATGGATGAAATTTTAACATTTGATCTTTTGACTCTAAATGACTGTTGGATGTGAATTATGAATTTATCAACTAAAATAAGTGTGTTTAAAGTCATTTCTGTGCCTGAAACGGGTCAAAATTGAAGCTTTTGAGTAAGCAAAACTCTGTAAAAATGGCAATTTTGGTCACTGTGAGGGTTTATAAAGTGGTTATTCAACATGAGGCACGATCCAATTGACATTTTGAATCATTTTTGGTACAGTCCAAAAAATCAATTTTCGGATGAAAAACGATGACTCCGGACCTGTCGAACAATCCCAAAATGGTCAATATGGATGAAATTTTAACATTTAATCTTTTGACTCTAAATGACTGTTGGATGTGAATTATGACTTTGTCAACTAAAATAAGTGTGTTTAAAGTCATTTCTGTGCCTGAAACGGGTCAAAATTGAAGCTTTTGAGTAAGCAAAACTCTGTAAAAATGGCAATTTTGGTCACTGTGAGGGTTTAAAAAGTGGTTATTCAACATGAGGCACGATCCAATTGACATTTTGAATCATTTTTGGTACAGTCCAAAAAATCAATTTTCGGATGAAAAACGATGACTCCGGACCTGTCGAACGATCCCAAAATGGTTAATATGAATGAAATTTTAACATTTGATCTTTTGACTCTAAATGACTGTTGGATGTGAATTATGACTTTATCAACTAAAATAAGTGTGTTTAAAGTCATTTCTGTGCCTGAAACGGGTCAAAATTGAAGCTTTTGAGTAAGCAAAACTCTGTAAAAATGGCAATTTTGGTCACTGTGAGGGTTTAAAAAGTGGTTATTCAACATGAGGCATGATCCAATTGACATTTTGAATCATTTTTGGTACAGTCCAAAAAATCCATTTTCGGATGAAAAACGATGACTCCGGACCTGTCGAACAATCCCAAAATGGACAATATGGATGAAATTTTAACATATAATCTTTTGACTCTAAATGACTGTTGGATGTGAATTATGACTTTGTCAACTAAAATAAGTGTGTTTAAAGTCATTTCTGTGCCTGAAACGGGTCAAAATTGCAGCTTTTGAGTAAGCAAAACTCTGTAAAAATGGCAATTTTGGTCACTGTGAGGGTTTAAAAAGTGGTTATTCAACATGAGGCACGATCCAATTGACATTTTGAATCATTTTTGGTACAGTCCAAAAAATCAATTTTCGGATGAAAAAGGATGACTCCGGACCTGTCGAACAATCCCAAAATGGTCAATATGGATGAAATTTTAACATTTAATCTTTTGACTCTAAATGACTGTTGGATGTGAATTATGACTTTGTCAACTAAAATAAGTGTGTTTAAAGTCATTTCTGTGCCTGAAACGGGTCAAAATTGAAGCTTTTGAGTAAGCAAAACTCTGTAAAAATGGCAATTTTGGTCACTGTGAGGGTTTAAAAAGTGGTTATTCAACATGAGGCACGATCCAATTGACATTTTGAATCATTTTTGGTACAGTCCAAAAAATCAATTTTCGGATGAAAAACGATGACTCCGGACCTGTTGAACAATCCCAAAATGGTCAATATGGATGAAATTTTAACATTTAATCTTTTGACTCTAAATGACTGTTGGATGTGAATTATGACTTTGTCAACTAAAATAAGTGTGTTTAAAGTCATTTCTGTGCCTGAAACGGGTCAAAATTGAAGCTTTTGAGTAAGCAAAACTCTGTAAAAATGGCAATTTTGGTCACTGTGAGGGTTTAAAAAGTGGTTATTCAACATGAGGTACGATCCAATTGACATTTTGAATCATTTTTGGTACAGTCTAAAAAATCAATTTTCGGATGAAAAACGATGACTCCGGACCTGTCGAACGATCCCAAAATGGTTAATATGGATGAAATTTTAACATTTGATCTTTTGACTCTAAATGACTGTTGGATGTGAATTATGAATTTATCAACAAAATAAGTGTGTTTAAAGTCATTTCTGTGCCTGAAACGGGTCAAAATTGAAGCTTTTGAGTAAGCAAAACTCTGTAAAAATGGCAATTTCGGTCACTGTGAGGGTTTATAAAGTGGTTATTCAACATGAGGCACGATCCAATTGACATTTTGAATCATTTTTGGTACAGTCCAAAAAATCAATTTTCGGATGAAAAACGATGACTCCGGACCTGTCGAACAATCCCAAAATGGTCAATATGGATGAAATTTTAACATTTAATCTTTTGACTCTAAATGACTGTTGGATGTGAATTATGACTTTGTCAACTAAAATAAGTGTGTTTAAAGTCATTTCTGTGCCTGAAACGGGTCAAAATTGAAGCTTTTGAGTAAGCAAAACTCTGTAAAAATGGCAATTTTTGTCGCTGTGAGGGTTTAAAAAGTGGTTATTCAACATGAGGCACGATCCAATTGACATTTTGAATCATTTTTGGTACAGTCCAAAAAATCAATTTTCGGATGAAAAACGATGACTCCGGACCTGTCGAACGATCCCAAAATGGTTAATATGGATGAAATTTCAACATTTAATCGTTTGACTCTAAATGACTGTTTGATGTGAATTATGACTTTGTCAACTAAAATAAGTGTGTTTAAAGTCATTTCTGTGCCTGAAACGGGTCAAAATTGAAGCTTTAGAGTAAGCAAAACTCTGTAAAAATGGCAATTTTGGTCACTGTGAGGGTTTAAAAAGTGGTTATTCAACATGAGGCTCGATCCAATTGACATTTTGAATCATTTTTGGTACAGTCCAAAAAATCAATTTTGGGATGAAAAACGATGACTCCGGACCTGTCGAACGATCCCAAAATGGTTAATATGAATGAAATTTTAACATTTGATCTTTTGACTCTAAATGACTGTTGGATGTGAATTATGACTTTATCAACTAAAATACGTGTGTTTAAAGTCATTTCTGTGCCTGAAACGGGTCAAAATTGAAGCTTTTGAGTAAGCAAAACTCTGTAGAAATGGCAATTTTGGTCACTGTGAGGGTTTAAAAAGTGGTTATTCAACATGAGGCACGATCCAATTGACATTTTGAATCATTTTTGGTACAGTCCAAAAAATCAATTTTCGGATGAAAAACGATGACTCCGGACCTGTCGAACAATCCCAAAATGGTCAATATGGATGAAATTTTAACATTTAATCTTTTGACTCTAAATGACTGTTGGATGTGAATTATGACTTTGTCAACTAAAATAAGTGTGTTTAAAGTCATTTCTGTGCCTGAAACGGGTCAAAATTGAAGCTTTTGAGTAAGCAAAACTCTGTAAAAATGGCAATTTTGGTCACTGTGAGGGTTTAAAAAGTGGTTATTCAACATGAGGCACGATCCAATTGACATTTTGAATCATTTTTGGTACAGTCCAAAAAATCAATTTTCGGATGAAAAACGATGACTCCGGACCTGTCGAACGATCCCAAAATGGTTAATATGAATGAAATTTTAACATTTGATCTTTTGACTCTAAATGACTGTTGGATGTGAATTATGACTTTATCAACTAAAATAAGTGTGTTTAAAGTCATTTCTGTGCCTGAAACGGGTCAAAATTGAAGCTTTTGAGTAAGCAAAACTCTGTAAAAATGGCAATTTTGGTCACTGTGAGGGTTTAAAAAGTGGTTATTCAACATGAGGCACGATCCAATTGACATTTTGAATCATTTTTGGTACAGTCCAAAAAATCAATTTTCGGATGAAAAACGATGACTCCGGACCTGTTGAACAATCCCAAAATGGTCAATATGGATGAAATTTTAACATTTAATCTTTTGACTCTAAATGACTGTTGGATGTGAATTATGACTTTGTCATCTAAAATAAGTGTGTTTAAAGTCATTTCTGTGCCTGAAACGGGTCAAAATTGAAGCTTTTGAGTAAGCAAAACTCTGTAAAAATGGCAATTTTGGTCACTGTGAGGGTTTAAAAAGTGGTTATTCAACATGAGGTACGATCCAATTGACATTTTGAATCATTTTTGGTACAGTCTAAAAAATCAATTTTCGGATGAAAAACGATGACTCCGGACCTGTCGAACGATCCCAAAATGGTTAATATGGATGAAATTTTAACATTTGATCTTTTGACTCTAAATGACTGTTGGATGTGAATTATGAATTTATCAACTAAAATAAGTGTGTTTAAAGTCATTTCTGTGCCTGAAACGGGTCAAAATTGAAGCTTTTGAGTAAGCAAAACTCTGTAAAAATGGCAATTTCGGTCACTGTGAGGGTTTATAAAGTGGTTATTCAACATGAGGCACGATCCAATTGACATTTTGAATCATTTTTGGTACAGTCCAAAAAATCAATTTTCGGATGAAAAACGATGACTCCGGACCTGTCGAACAATCCCAAAATGGTCAATATGGATGAAATTTTAACATTTAATCTTTTGACTCTAAATGACTGTTGGATGTGAATTATGACTTTGTCAACTAAAATAAGTGTGTTTAAAGTCATTTCTGTGCCTGAAACGGGTCAAAATTGAAGCTTTTGAGTAAGCAAAACTCTGTAAAAATGGCAATTTTTGTCGCTGTGAGGGTTTAAAAAGTGGTTATTCAACATGAGGCACGATCCAATTGACATTTTGAATCATTTTTGGTACAGTCCAAAAAATCAATTTTCGGATGAAAAACGATGACTCCGGACCTGTCGAACGATCCCAAAATGGTTAATATGGATGAAATTTCAACATTTAATCGTTTGACTCTAAATGACTGTTGGATGTGAATTATGACTTTGTCAACTAAAATAAGTGTGTTTAAAGTCATTTCTGTGCCTGAAACGGGTCAAAATTGAAGCTTTAGAGTAAGCAAAACTCTGTAAAAATGGCAATTTTGGTCACTGTGAGGGTTTAAAAAGTGGTTATTCAACATGAGGCTCGATCCAATTGACATTTTGAATCATTTTTGGTACAGTCCAAAAAATCAATTTTGGGATGAAAAACGATGACTCCGGACCTGTCGAACGATCCCAAAATGGTTAATATGAATGAAATTTTAACATTTGATCTTTTGACTCTAAATGACTGTTGGATGTGAATTATGACTTTATCAACTAAAATACGTGTGTTTAAAGTCATTTCTGTGCCTGAAACGGGTCAAAATTGAAGCTTTTGAGTAAGCAAAACTCTGTAGAAATGGCAATTTTGGTCACTGTGAGGGTTTAAAAAGTGGTTATTCAACATGAGGCACGATCCAATTGACATTTTGAATCATTTTTGGTACAGTCCAAAAAATCAATTTTCGGATGAAAAACGATGACTCCGGACCTGTCGAACAATCCCAAAATGGTCAATATGGATGAAATTTTAACATTTAATCTTTTGACTCTAAATGACTGTTGGATGTGAATTATGACTTTGTCAACTAAAATAAGTGTGTTTAAAGTCATTTCTGTGCCTGAAACGGGTCAAAATTGAAGCTTTTGAGTAAGCAAAACTCTGTAAAAATGGCAATTTTGGTCACTGTGAGGGTTTAAAAAGTGGTTATTCAACATGAGGCACGATCTAATTGACATTTTGAATCATTTTTGGTACAGTCCAAAAAATCAATTTTCGGATGAAAAACGATGACTCCGGACCTGTCGAACAATCCCAAAATGGTCAATATGGATGAAATTTTAACATTTCATCTTTTGACTCTAAATGACTGTTGGATGTGAATTATGACTTTGTCAACTAAAATAAGTGTGTTTAAAGTCATTTCTGTGCCTGAAACGGGTCAAAATTGAAGCTTTTGAGTAAGCAAAACTCTGTAAAAATGGCAATTTTGGTCACTGTGAGGGTTTAAAAAGTGGTTATTCAACATGAGGCACGATCCAATTGACATTTTGAATCATTTTTGGGACAGTCCAAAAAATCAATTTTCGGATGAAAAAAGATGACTCCGGACCTGTCGAACAATCCCAAAATGGTCAATATGGATGAAATTTTAACATTTAATCTTTTGACTCTAAATGACTGTTGGATGTGAATTATGACTTTGTCAACTAAAAAAAGTGTGTTTAAAGTCATTTCTGTGCCTGAAACGGGTCAAAATTGAAGCTTTTGAGTAAGCAAATCTCTGTAAAAATGACAATTTTGGTCACTGTGAGGGTTTAAAAAGTGGTTATTCAACATGAGGCACGATCCAATTGACATTTTGAATCATTTTTGGTACAGTCCAAAAAATCAATTTTCGGATGAAAAACGATGACTCCGGACCTGTCGAACGATCCCAAAATGGTTAATATGAATGAAATTTTAACATTTAATCTTTTGACTCTAAATGACTGTTGGATGTGAATTATGACTTTGTCAACTAAAAAAAGTGTGTTTAAAGTCATTTCTGTGCCTGAAACGGGTCAAAATTGAAGCTTTTGAGTAAGCAAAACTCTGTAAAAATGGCAATTTTGGTCACTGTGAGGGTTTAAAAAGTGGTTATTCAACATGAGGCACGATTCAATTGACATTTTGAATCATTTTTGGTACAGTCCAAAAAATCAATTTTGGGATGAAAAACGATGACTCCGGACCTGTCGAACGATCCCAAAATGGTTAATATGAATGAAATTTTAACATTTGATCTTTTGACTCTAAATGACTGTTGGATGTGAATTATGACTTTATCAACTAAAATACGTGTGTTTAAAGTCATTTCTGTGCCTGAAACGGGTCAAAATTGAAGCTTTTGAGTAAGCAAAACTCTGTAGAAATGGCAATTTTGGTCACTGTGAGGGTTTAAAAAGTGGTTATTCAACATGAGGCACGATCCAATTGACATTTTGAATCATTTTTGGTACAGTCCAAAAAATCAATTTTCGGATGAAAAACGATGACTCCGGACCTGTCGAACAATCCCAAAATGGTCAATATGGATGAAATTTTAACATTTAATCTTTTGACTCTAAATGACTGTTGGATGTGAATTATGACTTTGTCAACTAAAATAAGTGTGTTTAAAGTCATTTCTGTGCCTGAAACGGGTCAAAATTGAAGCTTTTGAGTAAGCAAAACTCTGTAAAAATGGCAATTTTGGTCACTGTGAGGGTTTAAAAAGTGGTTATTCAACATGAGGCACGATCCAATTGACATTTTGAATCATTTTTGGGACAGTCCAAAAAATCAATTTTCGGATGAAAAACGATGACTCCGGACCTGTCGAACAATCCCAAAATGGTCAATATGGATGAAATTTTAACATTTAATCTTTTGACTCTAAATGACTGTTGGATGTGAATTATGACTTTGTCAACTAAAAAAAGTGTGTTTAAAGTCATTTCTGTGCCTGAAACGGGTCAAAATTAAAGCTTTTGAGTAAGCAAATCTCTGTAAAAATGGCAATTTTGGTCACTGTGAGGGTTTAAAAAGTGGTTATTCAACATGAGGCACGATCTAATTGACATTTTGAATCATTTTTGGTACAGTCCAAAAAATCAATTTTCGGATGAAAAACGATGACTCCGGACCTGTCGAACGATCCCAAAATGGTCAATATGGATGAAATTTTAACATTTAATCTTTTGACTCTAAATGACTGTTGGATGTGAATTATGACTTTGTCAACTAAAATAAGTGTGTTTAAAGTCATTTCTGTGCCTGAAACGGGTCAAAATTGAAGCTTTTGAGTAAGCAAAACTCTGTCAAAATGGCAATTTTGGTCACTGTGAGGGTTTAAAAAGTGGTTATTCAACATGAGGCACGATCCAATTGACATTTTGAATCATTTTTGGTACAGTCCAAAAAAATCAATTTTCGGATGAAAAACGATGACTCCGGACCTGATGAACAATCCCAAAATGGTCAATATGGATGAAATTTTAACATTTAATCTTTTGACTGTAAATGACTGTTGGATGTGAAATATGACTTTGTCAACTAAAATAAGTGTGTTTAAAGTCATTTCTGTGCCTGAAACGGGTCAAAATTGAAGCTTTTGAGTAAGCAAAACTCTGTAAAAATGGCAATTTTGGTCACTGTGAGGGTTTAAAAAGTGGTTATTCAACATGAGGCACGATTCAATTGACATTTTGAATCATTTTTGGTACAGTCCAAAAAATCAATTTTGGGATGAAAAACGATGACTCCGGACCTGTCGAACGATCCCAAAATGGTTAATATGAATGAAATTTTAACATTTGATCTTTTGACTCTAAATGACTGTTGGATGTGAATTATGACTTTATCAACTAAAATACGTGTGTTTAAAGTCATTTCTGTGCCTGAAACGGGTCAAAATTGAAGCTTTTGAGTAAGCAAAACTCTGTAGAAATGGCAATTTTGGTCACTGTGAGGGTTTAAAAAGTGGTTATTCAACATGAGGCACGATCCAATTGACATTTTGAATCATTTTTGGTACAGTCCAAAAAAGCAATTTTCGGATGAAAAACGATGACTCCGGACCTGTCGAACAATCCCAAAATGGTCAATATGGATGAAATTTTAACATTTAATCTTTTGACTCTAAATGACTGTTGGATGTGAATTATGACTTTGTCAACTAAAATAAGTGTGTTTAAAGTCATTTCTGTGCCTGAAACGGGTCAAAATTGAAGCTTTTGAGTAAGCAAAACTCTGTAAAAATGGCAATTTTGGTCACTGTGAGGGTTTAAAAAGTGGTTATTCAACATGAGGCACGATCCAATTGACATTTTGAATCATTTTTGGGACAGTCCAAAAAATCAATTTTCGGATGAAAAACGATGACTCCGGACCTGTCGAACAATCCCAAAATGGTCAATATGGATGAAATTTTAACATTTAATCTTTTGACTCTAAATGACTGTTGGATGTGAATTATGACTTTGTCAACTAAAAAAAGTGTGTTTAAAGTCATTTCTGTGCCTGAAACGGGTCAAAATTAAAGCTTTTGAGTAAGCAAATCTCTGTAAAAATGGCAATTTTGGTCACTGTGAGGGTTTAAAAAGTGGTTATTCAACATGAGGCACGATCTAATTGACATTTTGAATCATTTTTGGTACAGTCCAAAAAATCAATTTTCGGATGAAAAACGATGACTCCGGACCTGTCGAACGATCCCAAAATGGTCAATATGGATGAAATTTTAACATTTAATCTTTTGACTCTAAATGACTGTTGGATGTGAATTATGACTTTGTCAACTAAAATAAGTGTGTTTAACCCCTTCGAGGCTAATGACGAGCTGGGCTCGTCATGGCGCTTACCTGCCGTGCGCGGATGACAAGGCCAGCTCGTCATAAAATAATGAAAAACAATAAAACCCAGCGCAGGACGGGAAAACGCCTAGCAGCCATGGGGTTAAAGTCATTTCTGTGCCTGAAACGGGTCAAAATTGAAGCTTTTGAGTAAGCAAAACTCTGTCAAAATGGCAATTTTGGTCACTGTGAGGGTTTAAAAAGTGGTTATTCAACATGAGGCACGATCCAATTGACATTTTGAATCATTTTTGGTACAGTCCAAAAAAATCAATTTTCGGATGAAAAACGATGACTCCGGACCTGTTGAACAATCCCAAAATGGTCAATATGGATGAAATTTTAACATTTGATCTTTTGACTCTAAATGACTGTTGGATGTGAATTATGACTTTATCAACTAAAATAAGTGTGTTTAAAGTCATTTCTGTGCATGAAACGGGTCAAAATTGAAGCTTTTGAGTAAGCAAAACTCTGTAAAAATGGCAATTTTGGTCACTGTGAGGGTTTAAAAAGTGGTTATTCAACATGAGGCACGATCCAATTGACATTTTGAATCATTTTTGGTACAGTCCAAAAAATCAATTTTCGGATGAAAAAGGATGACTCCGGACCTGTCGAACAATCCCAAAATGGTCAATATGGATGAAATTTTAACATTTAATCTTTTGACTCTAAATGACTGTTGGATGTGAATTATGACTTTGTCAACTAAAATAAGTGTGTTTAAAGTCATTTCTGTGCCTGAAACGGGTCAAAATTGAAGCTTTTGAGTAAGCAAAACTCTGTAAAAATGGCAATTTTGGTCACTGTGAGGGTTTAAAAAGTGGTTATTCAACATGAGGCACGATCCAATTGACATTTTGAATCATTTTTGGTACAGTCCAAAAAATCAATTTTCGGATGAAAAACGATGACTCCGGACCTGTCGAACGATCCCAAAATGGTTAATATGAATGAAATTTTAACATTTGATCTTTTGACTCTAAATGACTGTTGGATGTGAATTATGACTTTATCAACTAAAATAAGTGTGTTTAAAGTCATTTCTGTGCCTGAAACGGGTCAAAATTGAAGCTTTTGAGTAAGCAAAACTCTGTAAAAATGGCAATTTTGGTCACTGTGAGGGTTTAAAAAGTGGTTATTCAACATGAGGCACGATCCAATTGACATTTTGAATCATTTTTGGTACAGTCCAAAAAATCAATTTTCGGATGAAAAACGATGACTCCGGACCTGTTGAACAATCCCAAAATGGTCAATATGGATGAAATTTTAACATTTAATCTTTTGACTCTAAATGACTGTTGGATGTGAATTATGACTTTGTCAACTAAAATAAGTGTGTTTAAAGTCATTTCTGTGCCTGAAACGGGTCAAAATTGAAGCTTTTGAGTAAGCAAAACTCTGTAAAAATGGCAATTTTGGTCACTGTGAGGGTTTAAAAAGTGGTTATTCAACATGAGGTACGATCCAATTGACATTTTGAATCATTTTTGGTACAGTCTAAAAAATCAATTTTCGGATGAAAAACGATGACTCCGGACCTGTCGAACGATCCCAAAATGGTTAATATGGATGAAATTTTAACATTTGATCTTTTGACTCTAAATGACTGTTGGATGTGAATTATGAATTTATCAACTAAAATAAGTGTGTTTAAAGTCATTTCTGTGCCTGAAACGGGTCAAAATTGAAGCTTTTGAGTAAGCAAAACTCTGTAAAAATGGCAATTTCGGTCACTGTGAGGGTTTATAAAGTGGTTATTCAACATGAGGCACGATCCAATTGACATTTTGAATCATTTTTGGTACAGTCCAAAAAATCAATTTTCGGATGAAAAACGATGACTCCGGACCTGTCGAACAATCCCAAAATGGTCAATATGGATGAAATTTTAACATTTAATCTTTTGACTCTAAATGACTGTTGGATGTGAATTATGACTTTGTCAACTAAAATAAGTGTGTTTAAAGTCATTTCTGTGCCTGAAACGGGTCAAAATTGAAGCTTTTGAGTAAGCAAAACTCTGTAAAAATGGCAATTTTTGTCGCTGTGAGGGTTTAAAAAGTGGTTATTCAACATGAGGCACGATCCAATTGACATTTTGAATCATTTTTGGTACAGTCCAAAAAATCAATTTTCGGATGAAAAACGATGACTCCGGACCTGTCGAACGATCCCAAAATGGTTAATATGGATGAAATTTCAACATTTAATCGTTTGACTCTAAATGACTGTTGGATGTGAATTATGACTTTGTCAACTAAAATAAGTGTGTTTAAAGTCATTTCTGTGCCTGAAACGGGTCAAAATTGAAGCTTTAGAGTAAGCAAAACTCTGTAAAAATGGCAATTTTGGTCACTGTGAGGGTTTAAAAAGTGGTTATTCAACATGAGGCTCGATCCAATTGACATTTTGAATCATTTTTGGTACAGTCCAAAAAATCAATTTTGGGATGAAAAACGATGACTCCGGACCTGTCGAACGATCCCAAAATGGTTAATATGAATGAAATTTTAACATTTGATCTTTTGACTCTAAATGACTGTTGGATGTGAATTATGACTTTATCAACTAAAATACGTGTGTTTAAAGTCATTTCTGTGCCTGAAACGGGTCAAAATTGAAGCTTTTGAGTAAGCAAAACTCTGTAGAAATGGCAATTTTGGTCACTGTGAGGGTTTAAAAAGTGGTTATTCAACATGAGGCACGATCCAATTGACATTTTGAATCATTTTTGGTACAGTCCAAAAAATCAATTTTCGGATGAAAAACGATGACTCCGGACCTGTCGAACAATCCCAAAATGGTCAATATGGATGAAATTTCAACATTTAATCTTTTGACTCTAAATGACTGTTGGATGTGAATTATGACTTTGTCAACTAAAATAAGTGTGTTTAAAGTCATTTCTGTGCCTGAAACGGGTCAAAATTGAAGCTTTTGAGTAAGCAAAACTCTGTAAAAATGGCAATTTTGGTCACTGTGAGGGTTTAAAAAGTGGTTATTCAACATGAGGCACGATCCAATTGACATTTTGAATCATTTTTGGGACAGTCCAAAAAATCAATTTTCGGATGAAAAACGATGACTCCGGACCTGTCGAACAATCCCAAAATGGTCAATATGGATGAAATTTTAACATTTAATCTTTTGACTCTAAATGACTGTTGGATGTGAATTATGACTTTGTCAACTAAAAAAAGTGTGTTTAAAGTCATTTCTGTGCCTGAAACGGGTCAAAATTAAAGCTTTTGAGTAAGCAAATCTCTGTAAAAATGGCAATTTTGGTCACTGTGAGGGTTTAAAAAGTGGTTATTCAACATGAGGCACGATCTAATTGACATTTTGAATCATTTTTGGTACAGTCCAAAAAATCAATTTTCGGATGAAAAACGATGACTCCGGACCTGTCGAACAATCCCAAAATGGTCAATATGGATGAAATTTTAACATTTCATCTTTTGACTCTAAATGACTGTTGGATGTGAATTATGACTTTGTCAACTAAAATAAGTGTGTTTAAAGTCATTTCTGTGCCTGAAACGGGTCAAAATTTAAGCTTTTGAGTAAGCAAAACTCTGTAAAAATGGCAATTTTGGTCACTGTGAGGGTTTAAAAAGTGGTTATTCAACATGAGGCACGATCCAATTGACATTTTGAATCATTTTTGGGACAGTCCAAAAAATCAATTTTCGGATGAAAAAAGATGACTCCGGACCTGTCGAACAATCCCAAAATGGTCAATATGGATGAAATTTTAACATTTAATCTTTTGACTCTAAATGACTGTTGGATGTGAATTATGACTTTGTCAACTAAAAAAAGTGTGTTTAAAGTCATTTCTGTGCCTGAAACGGGTCAAAATTGAAGCTTTTGAGTAAGCAAATCTCTGTAAAAATGACAATTTTGGTCACTGTGAGGGTTTAAAAAGTGGTTATTCAACATGAGGCACGATCCAATTGACATTTTGAATCATTTTTGGTACAGTCCAAAAAATCAATTTTCGGATGAAAAACGATGACTCCGGACCTGTCGAATGATCCCAAAATGGTCAATATGGATGAAATTTTAACATTTAATCTTTTGACTGTAAATGACTGTTGGATGTGAAATATGACTTTGTCAACTAAAATAAGTGTGTTTAAAGTCATTTCTGTGCCTGAAACGGGTCAAAATTGAAGCTTTTGAGTAAGCAAAACTCTGTAAAAATGGCAATTTTGGTCACTGTGAGGGTTTAAAAAGTGGTTATTCAACATGAGGCACGATTCAATTGACATTTTGAATCATTTTTGGTACAGTCCAAAAAATCAATTTTGGGATGAAAAACGATGACTCCGGACCTGTCGAACGATCCCAAAATGGTTAATATGAATGAAATTTTAACATTTGATCTTTTGACTCTAAATGACTGTTGGATGTGAATTATGACTTTATCAACTAAAATACGTGTGTTTAAAGTCATTTCTGTGCCTGAAACGGGTCAAAATTGAAGCTTTTGAGTAAGCAAAACTCTGTAGAAATGGCAATTTTGGTCACTGTGAGGGTTTAAAAAGTGGTTATTCAACATGAGGCACGATCCAATTGACATTTTGAATCATTTTTGGTACAGTCCAAAAAATCAATTTTCGGATGAAAAACGATGACTCCGGACCTGTCGAACAATCCCAAAATGGTCAATATGGATGAAATTTTAACATTTAATCTTTTGACTCTAAATGACTGTTGGATGTGAATTATGACTTTGTCAACTAAAATAAGTGTGTTTAAAGTCATTTCTGTGCCTGAAACGGGTCAAAATTGAAGCTTTTGAATAAGCAAAACTCTGTAAAAATGTCAATTTTGGTCACTGTGAGGGTTTAAAAAGTGGTTATTCAACATGAGGCACGATCCAATTGACATTTTGAATCATTTTTGGGACAGTCCAAAAAATCAATTTTCGGATGAAAAACGATGACTCCGGACCTGTCGAACAATCCCAAAATGGTCAATATGGATGAAATTTTAACATTTAATCTTTTGACTCTAAATGACTGTTGGATGTGAATTATGACTTTGTCAACTAAAAAAAGTGTGTTTAAAGTCATTTCTGTGCCTGAAACGGGTCAAAATTAAAGCATTTGAGTAAGCAAATCTCTGTAAAAATGGCAATTTTGGTCACTGTGAGGGTTTAAAAAGTGGTTATTCAACATGAGGCACGATCTAATTGACATTTTGAATCATTTTTGGTACAGTCCAAAAAATCAATTTTCGGATGAAAAACGATGACTCCGGACCTGTCGAACGATCCCAAAATGGTCAATATGGATGAAATTTTAACATTTAATCTTTTGACTCTAAATGACTGTTGGATGTGAATTATGACTTTGTCAACTAAAATAAGTGTGTTTAAAGTCATTTCTGTGCCTGAAACGGGTCAAAATTGAAGCTTTTGAGTAAGCAAAACTCTGTCAAAATGGCAATTTTGGTCACTGTGAGGGTTTAAAAAGTGGTTATTCAACATGAGGCACGATCCAATTGACATTTTGAATCATTTTTGGTACAGTCCAAAAAAATCAATTTTCGGATGAAAAACGATGACTCCGGACCTGATGAACAATCCCAAAATGGTCAATATGGATGAAATTTTAACATTTAATCTTTTGACTGTAAATGACTGTTGGATGTGAAATATGACTTTGTCAACTAAAATAAGTGTGTTTAAAGTCATTTCTGTGCCTGAAACGGGTCAAAATTGAAGCTTTTGAGTAAGCAAAACTCTGTAAAAATGGCAATTTTGGTCACTGTGAGGGTTTAAAAAGTGGTTATTCAACATGAGGCACGATTCAATTGACATTTTGAATCATTTTTGGTACAGTCCAAAAAATCAATTTTGGGATGAAAAACGATGACTCCGGACCTGTCGAACGATCCCAAAATGGTTAATATGAATGAAATTTTAACATTTGATCTTTTGACTCTACATGACTGTTGGATGTGAATTATGACTTTATCAACTAAAATACGTGTGTTTAAAGTCATTTCTGTGCCTGAAACGGGTCAAAATTGAAGCTTTTGAGTAAGCAAAACTCTGTAGAAATGGCAATTTTGGTCACTGTGAGGGTTTAAAAAGTGGTTATTCAACATGAGGCACGATCCAATTGACATTTTGAATCATTTTTGGTACAGTCCAAAAAAGCAATTTTCGGATGAAAAACGATGACTCCGGACCTGTCGAACAATCCCAAAATGGTCAATATGGATGAAATTTTAACATTTAATCTTTTGACTCTAAATGACTGTTGGATGTGAATTATGACTTTGTCAACTAAAATAAGTGTGTTTAAAGTCATTTCTGTGCCTGAAACGGGTCAAAATTGAAGCTTTTGAGTAAGCAAAACTCTGTAAAAATGGCAATTTTGGTCACTGTGAGGGTTTAAAAAGTGGTTATTCAACATGAGGCACGATCCAATTGACATTTTGAATCATTTTTGGGACAGTCCAAAAAATCAATTTTCGGATGAAAAACGATGACTCCGGACCTGTCGAACAATCCCAAAATGGTCAATATGGATGAAATTTTAACATTTAATCTTTTGACTCTAAATGACTGTTGGATGTGAATTATGACTTTGTCAACTAAAAAAAGTGTGTTTAAAGTCATTTCTGTGCCTGAAACGGGTCAAAATTAAAGCTTTTGAGTAAGCAAATCTCTGTAAAAATGGCAATTTTGGTCACTGTGAGGGTTTAAAAAGTGGTTATTCAACATGAGGCACGATCTAATTGACATTTTGAATCATTTTTGGTACAGTCCAAAAAATCAATTTTCGGATGAAAAACGATGACTCCGGACCTGTCGAACGATCCCAAAATGGTCAATATGGATGAAATTTTAACATTTAATCTTTTGACTCTAAATGACTGTTGGATGTGAATTATGACTTTGTCAACTAAAATAAGTGTGTTTAACCCCTTCGAGGCTAATGACGAGCTGGGCTCGTCATGGCGCTTACCTGCCGTGCGCGGATGACAAGGCCAGCTCATCATAAAATAATGAAAAACAATAAAACCCAGCGCAGGACGGGAAAACGCCTAGCAGCCATGGGGTTAAAGTCATTTCTGTGCCTGAAACGGGTCAAAATTGAAGCTTTTGAGTAAGCAAAACTCTGTCAAAATGGCAATTTTGGTCACTGTGAGGGTTTAAAAAGTGGTTATTCAACATGAGGCACGATCCAATTGACATTTTGAATCATTTTTGGTACAGTCCAAAAAAATCAATTTTCGGATGAAAAACGATGACTCCGGACCTGTTGAACAATCCCAAAATGGTCAATATGGATGAAATTTTAACATTTGATCTTTTGACTCTAAATGACTGTTGGATGTGAATTATGACTTTATCAACTAAAATAAGTGTGTTTAAAGTCATTTCTGTGCATGAAACGGGTCAAAATTGAAGCTTTTGAGTAAGCAAAACTCTGTAAAAATGGCAATTTTGGTCACTGTGAGGGTTTAAAAAGTGGTTATTCAACATGAGGCACGATCCAATTGACATTTTGAATCATTTTTGGGACAGTCCAAAAAATCAATTTTCGGATGAAAAACGATGACTCCGGACCTGTCGAACAATCCCAAAATGGTCAATATGGATGAAATTTTAACATTTAATCTTTTGACTCTAAATGACTGTTGGATGTGAATTATGACTTTGTCAACTAAAAAAAGTGTGTTTAAAGTCATTTCTGTGCCTGAAACGGGTCAAAATTAAAGCTTTTGAGTAAGCAAATCTCTGTAAAAATGGCAATTTTGGTCACTGTGAGGGTTTAAAAAGTGGTTATTCAACATGAGGCACGATCTAATTGACATTTTGAATCATTTTTGGTACAGTCCAAAAAATCAATTTTCGGATGAAAAACGATGACTCCGGACCTGTCGAACGATCCCAAAATGGTCAATATGGATGAAATTTTAACATTTAATCTTTTGACTCTAAATGACTGTTGGATGTGAATTATGACTTTGTCAACTAAAATAAGTGTGTTTAACCCCTTCGAGGCTAATGACGAGCTGGGCTCGTCATGGCGCTTACCTGCCGTGCGCGGATGACAAGGCCAGCTCGTCATAAAATAATGAAAAACAATAAAACCCAGCGCAGGACGGGAAAACGCCTAGCAGCCATGGGGTTAAAGTCATTTCTGTGCCTGAAACGGGTCAAAATTGAAGCTTTTGAGTAAGCAAAACTCTGTCAAAATGGCAATTTTGGTCACTGTGAGGGTTTAAAAAGTGGTTATTCAACATGAGGCACGATCCAATTGACATTTTGAATCATTTTTGGTACAGTCCAAAAAAATCAATTTTCGGATGAAAAACGATGACTCCGGACCTGTTGAACAATCCCAAAATGGTCAATATGGATGAAATTTTAACATTTGATCTTTTGACTCTAAATGACTGTTGGATGTGAATTATGACTTTATCAACTAAAATAAGTGTGTTTAAAGTCATTTCTGTGCATGAAACGGGTCAAAATTGAAGCTTTTGAGTAAGCAAAACTCTGTAAAAATGGCAATTTTGGTCACTGTGAGGGTTTAAAAAGTGGTTATTCAACATGAGGCACGATCCAATTGACATTTTGAATCATTTTTGGTACAGTCCAAAAAATCAATTTTCGGATGAAAAACGATGACTCCGGACCTGTTGAACAATCCCAAAATGGTCAATATGGATGAAATTTTAACATTTAATCTTTTGACTCTAAATGACTGTTGGATGTGAATTATGACTTTGTCAACTAAAATAAGTGTGTTTAAAGTCATTTCTGTGCCTGAAACGGGTCAAAATTGAAGCTTTTGAGTAAGCAAAACTCTGTAAAAATGGCAATTTTGGTCACTGTGAGGGTTTAAAAAGTGGTTATTCAACATGAGGTACGATCCAATTGACATTTTGAATCATTTTTGGTACAGTCTAAAAAATCAATTTTCGGATGAAAAACGATGACTCCGGACCTGTCGAACGATCCAAAATGGTTAATATGGATGAAATTTTAACATTTGATCTTTTGACTCTAAATGACTGTTGGATGTGAATTATGAATTTATCAACTAAAATAAGTGTGTTTAAAGTCATTTCTGTGCCTGAAACGGGTCAAAATTGAAGCTTTTGAGTAAGCAAAACTCTGTAAAAATGGCAATTTTGGTCACTGTGAGGGTTTATAAAGTGGTTATTCAACATGAGGCACGATCCAATTGACATTTTGAATCATTTTTGGTACAGTCCAAAAAATCAATTTTCGGATGAAAAACGATGACTCCGGACCTGTCGAACAATCCCAAAATGGTCAATATGGATGAAATTTTAACATTTGATCTTTTGACTCTAAATGACTGTTGGATGTGAATTATGACTTTATCAACTAAAATAAGTGTGTTTAAAGTCATTTCTGTGCATGAAACGGGTCAAAATTGAAGCTTTTGAGTAAGCAAAACTCTGTAAAAATGGCAATTTTGGTCACTGTGAGGGTTTAAAAAGTGGTTATTCAACATGAGGCACGATCCAATTGACATTTTGAATCATTTTTGGTACAGTCCAAAAAATCAATTTTCGGATGAAAAACGATGACTCCGGACCTGTTGAACAATCCCAAAATGGTCAATATGGATGAAATTTTAACATTTAATCTTTTGACTCTAAATGACTGTTGGATGTGAATTATGACTTTGTCAACTAAAATAAGTGTGTTTAAAGTCATTTCTGTGCCTGAAACGGGTCAAAATTGAAGCTTTTGAGTAAGCAAAACTCTGTAAAAATGGCAATTTTGGTCACTGTGAGGGTTTAAAAAGTGGTTATTCAACATGAGGTACGATCCAATTGACATTTTGAATCATTTTTGGTACAGTCTAAAAAATCAATTTTCGGATGAAAAACGATGACTCCGGACCTGTCGAACGATCCAAAATGGTTAATATGGATGAAATTTTAACATTTGATCTTTTGACTCTAAATGACTGTTGGATGTGAATTATGAATTTATCAACTAAAATAAGTGTGTTTAAAGTCATTTCTGTGCCTGAAACGGGTCAAAATTGAAGCTTTTGAGTAAGCAAAACTCTGTAAAAATGGCAATTTTGGTCACTGTGAGGGTTTATAAAGTGGTTATTCAACATGAGGCACGATCCAATTGACATTTTGAATCATTTTTGGTACAGTCCAAAAAATCAATTTTCGGATGAAAAACGATGACTCCGGACCTGTCGAACAATCCCAAAATGGTCAATATGGATGAAATTTTAACATTTAATCTTTTGACTCTAAATGACTGTTGGATGTGAATTATGACTTTGTCAACTAAAATAAGTGTGTTTAAAGTCATTTCTGTGCCTGAAACGGGTCAAAATTGAAGCTTTTGAGTAAGCAAAACTCTGTAAAAATGGCAATTTTGGTCACTGTGAGGGTTTAAAAAGTGGTTATTCAACATGAGGCACGATCCAATTGACATTTTGAATCATTTTTGGTACAGTCCAAAAAATCAATTTTCGGATGAAAAACGATGACTCCGGACCTGTCGAACGATCCCAAAATGGTTAATATGAATGAAATTTTAACATTTGATCTTTTGACTCTAAATGACTGTTGGATGTGAATTATGACTTTATCAACTAAAATAAGTGTGTTTAAAGTCATTTCTGTGCCTGAAACGGGTCAAAATTGAAGCTTTTGAGTAAGCAAAACTCTGTAAAAATGGCAATTTTGGTCACTGTGAGGGTTTAAAAAGTGGTTATTCAACATGAGGCATGATCCAATTGACATTTTGAATCATTTTTGGTACAGTCCAAAAAATCCATTTTCGGATGAAAAACGATGACTCCGGACCTGTCGAACAATCCCAAAATGGACAATATGGATGAAATTTTAACATATAATCTTTTGACTCTAAATGACTGTTGGATGTGAATTATGACTTTGTCAACTAAAATAAGTGTGTTTAAAGTCATTTCTGTGCCTGAAACGGGTCAAAATTGCAGCTTTTGAGTAAGCAAAACTCTGTAAAAATGGCAATTTTGGTCACTGTGAGGGTTTAAAAAGTGGTTATTCAACATGAGGCACGATCCAATTGACATTTTGAATCATTTTTGGTACAGTCCAAAAAATCAATTTTCGGATGAAAAAGGACGACTCCGGACCTGTCGAACGATCCCAAAATGGTTAATATGGATGAAATTTTAACATTTGATCTTTTGACTCTAAATGACTGTTGGATGTGAATTATGACTTTATCAACTAAAATAAGTGTGTTTAAAGTCATTTCTGTGCCTGAAACGGGTCAAAATTGAAGCTTTTGAGTAAGCAAAACTCTGTAAAAATGGCAATTTTGGTCACTGTGAGGGTTTAAAAAGTGGTTATTCAACATGAGGCACGATCCAATTGACATTTTGAATCATTTTTGGTACAGTCCAAAAAATCAATTTTCGGATGAAAAACGATGACTCCGGACCTGTTGAACAATCCCAAAATGGTCAATATGGATGAAATTTTAACATTTAATCTTTTGACTCTAAATGACTGTTGGATGTGAATTATGACTTTGTCAACTAAAATAAGTGTGTTTAAAGTCATTTCTGTGCCTGAAACGGGTCAAAATTGAAGCTTTTGAGTAAGCAAAACTCTGTAAAAATGGCAATTTTGGTCACTGTGAGGGTTTAAAAAGTGGTTATTCAACATGAGGTACGATCCAATTGACATTTTGAATCATTTTTGGTACAGTCTAAAAAATCAATTTTCGGATGAAAAACGATGACTCCGGACCTGTCGAACGATCCCAAAATGGTTAATATGGATGAAATTTTAACATTTGATCTTTTGACTCTAAATGACTGTTGGATGTGAATTATGAATTTATCAACTAAAATAAGTGTGTTTAAAGTCATTTCTGTGCCTGAAACGGGTCAAAATTGAAGCTTTTGAGTAAGCAAAACTCTGTAAAAATGGCAATTTCGGTCACTGTGAGGGTTTATAAAGTGGTTATTCAACATGAGGCACGATCCAATTGACATTTTGAATCATTTTTGGTACAGTCCAAAAAATCAATTTTCGGATGAAAAACGATGACTCCGGACCTGTCGAACAATCCCAAAATGGTCAATATGGATGAAATTTTAACATTTAATCTTTTGACTCTAAATGACTGTTGGATGTGAATTATGACTTTGTCAACTAAAATAAGTGTGTTTAAAGTCATTTCTGTGCCTGAAACGGGTCAAAATTGAAGCTTTTGAGTAAGCAAAACTCTGTAAAAATGGCAATTTTTGTCGCTGTGAGGGTTTAAAAAGTGGTTATTCAACATGAGGCACGATCCAATTGACATTTTGAATCATTTTTGGTACAGTCCAAAAAATCAATTTTCGGATGAAAAACGATGACTCCGGACCTGTCGAACGATCCCAAAATGGTTAATATGGATGAAATTTCAACATTTAATCGTTTGACTCTAAATGACTGTTGGATGTGAATTATGACTTTGTCAACTAAAATAAGTGTGTTTAAAGTCATTTCTGTGCCTGAAACGGGTCAAAATTGAAGCTTTAGAGTAAGCAAAACTCTGTAAAAATGGCAATTTTGGTCACTGTGAGGGTTTAAAAAGTGGTTATTCAACATGAGGCTCGATCCAATTGACATTTTGAATCATTTTTGGTACAGTCCAAAAAATCAATTTTGGGATGAAAAACGATGACTCCGGACCTGTCGAACGATCCCAAAATGGTTAATATGAATGAAATTTTAACATTTGATCTTTTGACTCTAAATGACTGTTGGATGTGAATTATGACTTTATCAACTAAAATACGTGTGTTTAAAGTCATTTCTGTGCCTGAAACGGGTCAAAATTGAAGCTTTTGAGTAAGCAAAACTCTGTAGAAATGGCAATTTTGGTCACTGTGAGGGTTTAAAAAGTGGTTATTCAACATGAGGCACGATCCAATTGACATTTTGAATCATTTTTGGTACAGTCCAAAAAATCAATTTTCGGATGAAAAACGATGACTCCGGACCTGTCGAACAATCCCAAAATGGTCAATATGGATGAAATTTTAACATTTAATCTTTTGACTCTAAATGACTGTTGGATGTGAATTATGACTTTGTCAACTAAAAAAAGTGTGTTTAAAGTCATTTCTGTGCCTGAAACGGGTCAAAATTGAAGCTTTTGAGTAAGCAAATCTCTGTAAAAATGACAATTTTGGTCACTGTGAGGGTTTAAAAAGTGGTTATTCAACATGAGGCACGATCCAATTGACATTTTGAATCATTTTTGGTACAGTCCAAAAAATCAATTTTCGGATGAAAAACGATGACTCCGGACCTGTCGAATGATCCCAAAATGGTCAATATGGATGAAATTTTAACATTTAATCTTTTGACTGTAAATGACTGTTGGATGTGAAATATGACTTTGTCAACTAAAATAAGTGTGTTTAAAGTCATTTCTGTGCCTGAAACGGGTCAAAATTGAAGCTTTTGAGTAAGCAAAACTCTGTAAAAATGGCAATTTTGGTCACTGTGAGGGTTTAAAAAGTGGTTATTCAACATGAGGCACGATTCAATTGACATTTTGAATCATTTTTGGTACAGTCCAAAAAATCAATTTTGGGATGAAAAACGATGACTCCGGACCTGTCGAACGATCCCAAAATGGTTAATATGAATGAAATTTTAACATTTGATCTTTTGACTCTAAATGACTGTTGGATGTGAATTATGACTTTATCAACTAAAATACGTGTGTTTAAAGTCATTTCTGTGCCTGAAACGGGTCAAAATTGAAGCTTTTGAGTAAGCAAAACTCTGTAGAAATGGCAATTTTGGTCACTGTGGGGGTTTAAAAAGTGGTTATTCAACATGAGGCACGATCCAATTGACATTTTGAATCATTTTTGGTACAGTCCAAAAAATCAATTTTCGGATGAAAAACGATGACTCCGGACCTGTCGAACAATCCCAAAATGGTCAATATGGATGAAATTTTAACATTTAATCTTTTGACTCTAAATGACTGTTGGATGTGAATTATGACTTTGTCAACTAAAATAAGTGTGTTTAAAGTCATTTCTGTGCCTGAAACGGGTCAAAATTGAAGCTTTTGAGTAAGCAAAACTCTGTAAAAATGGCAATTTTGGTCACTGTGAGGGTTTAAAAAGTGGTTATTCAACATGAGGCACGATCCAATTGACATTTTGAATCATTTTTGGTACAGTCCAAAAAATCAATTTTCGGATGAAAAACGATGACTCCGGACCTGTCGAACGATCCCAAAATGGTCAATATGGATGAAATTTTAACATTTAATCTTTTGACTCTAAATGACTGTTGGATGTGAATTATGACTTTGTCAACTAAAATAAGTGTGTTTAAAGTCATTTCTGTGCCTGAAACGGGTCAAAATTGAAGCTTTTGAGTAAGCAAAACTCTGTCAAAATGGCAATTTTGGTCACTGTGAGGGTTTAAAAAGTGGTTATTCAACATGAGGCACGATCCAATTGACATTTTGAATCATTTTTGGTACAGTCCAAAAAAATCAATTTTCGGATGAAAAACGATGACTCCGGACCTGATGAACAATCCCAAAATGGTCAATATGGATGAAATTTTAACATTTAATCTTTTGACTGTAAATGACTGTTGGATGTGAAATATGACTTTGTCAACTAAAATAAGTGTGTTTAAAGTCATTTCTGTGCCTGAAACGGGTCAAAATTGAAGCTTTTGAGTAAGAAAAACTCTGTAAAAATGGCAATTTTGGTCACTGTGAGGGTTTAAAAAGTGGTTATTCAACATGAGGCACGATTCAATTGACATTTTGAATCATTTTTGGTACAGTCCAAAAAATCAATTTTGGGATGAAAAACGATGACTCCGGACCTGTCGAACGATCCCAAAATGGTTAATATGAATGAAATTTTAACATTTGATCTTTTGACTCTAAATGACTGTTGGATGTGAATTATGACTTTATCAACTAAAATACGTGTGTTTAAAGTCATTTCTGTGCCTGAAACGGGTCAAAATTGAAGCTTTTGAGTAAGCAAAACTCTGTAGAAATGGCAATTTTGGTCACTGTGAGGGTTTAAAAAGTGGTTATTCAACATGAGGCACGATCCAATTGACATTTTGAATCATTTTTGGTACAGTCCAAAAAATCAATTTTCGGATGAAAAACGATGACTCCGGACCTGTCGAACAATCCCAAAATGGTCAATATGGATGAAATTTTAACATTTAATCTTTTGACTCTAAATGACTGTTGGATGTGAATTATGACTTTGTCAACTAAAATAAGTGTGTTTAAAGTCATTTCTGTGCCTGAAACGGGTCAAAATTGAAGCTTTTGAGTAAGCAAAACTCTGTAAAAATGGCAATTTTGGTCACTGTGAGGGTTTAAAAAGTGGTTATTCAACATGAGGCACGATCCAATTGACATTTTGAATCATTTTTGGGACAGTCCAAAAAATCAATTTTCGGATGAAAAACGATGACTCCGGACCTGTCGAACAATCCCAAAATGGTCAATATGGATGAAATTTTAACATTTAATCTTTTGACTCTAAATGACTGTTGGATGTGAATTATGACTTTGTCAACTAAAAAAAGTGTGTTTAAAGTCATTTCTGTGCCTGAAACGGGTCAAAATTAAAGCTTTTGAGTAAGCAAATCTCTGTAAAAATGGCAATTTTGGTCACTGTGAGGGTTTAAAAAGTGGTTATTCAACATGAGGCACGATCTAATTGACATTTTGAATCATTTTTGGTACAGTCCAAAAAATCAATTTTCGGATGAAAAACGATGACTCCGGACCTGACGAACGATCCCAAAATGGTCAATATGGATGAAATTTTAACATTTAATCTTTTGACTCTAAATGACTGTTGGATGTGAATTATGACTTTGTCAACTAAAATAAGTGTGTTTAACCCCTTCGAGGCTAATGACGAGCTGGGCTCGTCATGGCGCTTACCTGCCGTGCGCGGATGACAAGGCCAGCTCGTCATAAAATAATGAAAAACAATAAAACCCAGCGCAGGACGGGAAAACGCCTAGCAGCCATGGGGTTAAAGTCATTTCTGTGCCTGAAACGGGTCAAAATTGAAGCTTTTGAGTAAGCAAAACTCTGTCAAAATGGCAATTTTGGTCACTGTGAGGGTTTAAAAAGTGGTTATTCAACATGAGGCACGATCCAATTGACATTTTGAATCATTTTTGGTACAGTCCAAAAAAATCAATTTTCGGATGAAAAACGATGACTCCGGACCTGTTGAACAATCCCAAAATGGTCAATATGGATGAAATTTTAACATTTGATCTTTTGACTCTAAATGACTGTTGGATGTGAATTATGACTTTATCAACTAAAATAAGTGTGTTTAAAGTCATTTCTGTGCATGAAACGGGTCAAAATTGAAGCTTTTGAGTAAGCAAAACTCTGTAAAAATGGCAATTTTGGTCACTGTGAGGGTTTAAAAAGTGGTTATTCAACATGAGGCACGATCCAATTGACATTTTGAATCATTTTTGGTACAGTCCAAAAAATCAATTTTCGGATGAAAAACGATGACTCCGGACCTGTTGAACAATCCCAAAATGGTCAATATGGATGAAATTTTAACATTTAATCTTTTGACTCTAAATGACTGTTGGATGTGAATTATGACTTTGTCAACTAAAATAAGTGTGTTTAAAGTCATTTCTGTGCCTGAAACGGGTCAAAATTGAAGCTTTTGAGTAAGCAAAACTCTGTAAAAATGGCAATTTTGGTCACTGTGAGGGTTTAAAAAGTGGTTATTCAACATGAGGTACGATCCAATTGACATTTTGAATCATTTTTGGTACAGTCTAAAAAATCAATTTTCGGATGAAAAACGATGACTCCGGACCTGTCGAACGATCCAAAATGGTTAATATGGATGAAATTTTAACATTTGATCTTTTGACTCTAAATGACTGTTGGATGTGAATTATGAATTTATCAACTAAAATAAGTGTGTTTAAAGTCATTTCTGTGCCTGAAACGGGTCAAAATTGAAGCTTTTGAGTAAGCAAAACTCTGTAAAAATGGCAATTTTGGTCACTGTGAGGGTTTATAAAGTGGTTATTCAACATGAGGCACGATCCAATTGACATTTTGAATCATTTTTGGTACAGTCCAAAAAATCAATTTTCGGATGAAAAACGATGACTCCGGACCTGTCGAACAATCCCAAAATGGTCAATATGGATGAAATTTTAACATTTAATCTTTTGACTCTAAATGACTGTTGGATGTGAATTATGACTTTGTCAACTAAAATAAGTGTGTTTAAAGTCATTTCTGTGCCTGAAACGGGTCAAAATTGAAGCTTTTGAGTAAGCAAAACTCTGTAAAAATGGCAATTTTGGTCACTGTGAGGGTTTAAAAAGTGGTTATTCAACATGAGGCACGATCCAATTGACATTTTGAATCATTTTTGGTACAGTCCAAAAAATCAATTTTCGGATGAAAAACGATGACTCCGGACCTGTCGAACGATCCCAAAATGGTTAATATGAATGAAATTTTAACATTTGATCTTTTGACTCTAAATGACTGTTGGATGTGAATTATGACTTTATCAACTAAAATAAGTGTGTTTAAAGTCATTTCTGTGCCTGAAACGGGTCAAAATTGAAGCTTTTGAGTAAGCAAAACTCTGTAAAAATGGCAATTTTGGTCACTGTGAGGGTTTAAAAAGTGGTTATTCAACATGAGGCATGATCCAATTGACATTTTGAATCATTTTTGGTACAGTCCAAAAAATCCATTTTCGGATGAAAAACGATGACTCCGGACCTGTCGAACAATCCCAAAATGGACAATATGGATGAAATTTTAACATATAATCTTTTGACTCTAAATGACTGTTGGATGTGAATTATGACTTTGTCAACTAAAATAAGTGTGTTTAAAGTCATTTCTGTGCCTGAAACGGGTCAAAATTGCAGCTTTTGAGTAAGCAAAACTCTGTAAAAATGGCAATTTTGGTCACTGTGAGGGTTTAAAAAGTGGTTATTCAACATGAGGCACGATCCAATTGACATTTTGAATCATTTTTGGTACAGTCCAAAAAATCAATTTTCGGATGAAAAAGGATGACTCCGGACCTGTCGAACGATCCCAAAATGGTTAATATGGATGAAATTTTAACATTTGATCTTTTGACTCTAAATGACTGTTGGATGTGAATTATGACTTTATCAACTAAAATAAGTGTGTTTAAAGTCATTTCTGTGCATGAAACGGGTCAAAATTGAAGCTTTTGAGTAAGCAAAACTCTGTAAAAATGGCAATTTTGGTCACTGTGAGGGTTTAAAAAGTGGTTATTCAACATGAGGTACGATCCAATTGACATTTTGAATCATTTTTGGTACAGTCTAAAAAATCAATTTTCGGATGAAAAACGATGACTCCGGACCTGTCGAACGATCCAAAATGGTTAATATGGATGAAATTTTAACATTTGATCTTTTGACTCTAAATGACTGTTGGATGTGAATTATGAATTTATCAACTAAAATAAGTGTGTTTAAAGTCATTTCTGTGCCTGAAACGGGTCAAAATTGAAGCTTTTGAGTAAGCAAAACTCTGTAAAAATGGCAATTTTGGTCACTGTGAGGGTTTAAAAAGTGGTTATTCAACATGAGGCACGATCCAATTGACATTTTGAATCATTTTTGGTACAGTCCAAAAAATCAATTTTCGGATGAAAAACGATGACTCCGGACCTGTCGAACAATCCCAAAATGGTCAATATGGATGAAATTTTAACATTTAATCTTTTGACTCTAAATGACTGTTGGATGTGAATTATGACTTTGTCAACTAAAATAAGTGTGTTTAAAGTCATTTCTGTGCCTGAAACGGGTCAAAATTGAAGCTTTTGAGTAAGCAAAACTCTGTAAAAATGGCAATTTTGGTCACTGTGAGGGTTTAAAAAGTGGTTATTCAACATGAGGCACGATCCAATTGACATTTTGAATCATTTTTGGTACAGTCCAAAAAATCAATTTTCGGATGAAAAACGATGACTCCGGACCTGTCGAACGATCCCAAAATGGTTAATATGAATGAAATTTTAACATTTGATCTTTTGACTCTAAATGACTGTTGGATGTGAATTATGACTTTATCAACTAAAATAAGTGTGTTTAAAGTCATTTCTGTGCCTGAAACGGGTCAAAATTGAAGCTTTTGAGTAAGCAAATCTCTGTAAAAATGGCAATTTTGGTCACTGTGAGGGTTTAAAAAGTGGTTATTCAACATGAGGTACGATCCAATTGACATTTTGAATCATTTTTGGTACAGTCTAAAAAATCAATTTTCGGATGAAAAACGATGACTCCGGACCTGTCGAACGATCCAAAATGGTTAATATGGATGAAATTTTAACATTTGATCTTTTGACTCTAAATGACTGTTGGATGTGAATTATGAATTTATCAACTAAAATAAATGTGTTTAAAGTCATTTCTGTGCCTGAAACGGGTCAAAATTGAAGCTTTTGAGTAAGCAAAACTCTGTAAAAATGGCAATTTTGGTCACTGTGAGGGTTTATAAAGTGGTTATTCAACATGAGGCACGATCCAATTGACATTTTGAATCATTTTTGGTACAGTCCAAAAAATCTATTTTCGGATGAAAAACGATGACTCCGGACCTGTCGAACAATCCCAAAATGGTCAATATGGATGAAATTTTAACATTTAATCTTTTGACTCTAAATGACTGTTGGATGTGAATTATGACTTTGTCAACTAAAATAAGTGTGTTTAAAGTCATTTCTGTGCCTGAAACGGGTCAAAATTGAAGCTTTTGAGTAAGCAAAACTCTGTAAAAATGGCAATTTTGGTCACTGTGAGGGTTTAAAAAGTGGTTATTCAACATGAGGCACGATCCAATTGACATTTTGAATCATTTTTGGTACAGTCCAAAAAATCAATTTTCGGATGAAAAACGATGACTCCGGACCTGTCGAACGATCCCAAAATGGTTAATATGAATGAAATTTTAACATTTGATCTTTTGACTCTAAATGACTGTTGGATGTGAATTATGACTTTATCAACTAAAATAAGTGTGTTTAAAGTCATTTCTGTGCCTGAAACGGGTCAAAATTGAAGCTTTTGAGTAAGCAAAACTCTGTAAAAATGGCAATTTTGGTCACTGTGAGGGTTTAAAAAGTGGTTATTCAACATGAGGCATGATCCAATTGACATTTTGAATCATTTTTGGTACAGTCCAAAAAATCAATTTTCGGATGAAAAACGATGACTCCGGACCTGTCGAACAATCCCAAAATGGACAATATGGATGAAATTTTAACATATAATCTTTTGACTCTAAATGACTGTTGGATGTGAATTATGACTTTGTCAACTAAAATAAGTGTGTTTAAAGTCATTTCTGTGCCTGAAACGGGTCAAAATTGCAGCTTTTGAGTAAGCAAAACTCTGTAAAAATGGCAATTTTGGTCACTGTGAGGGTTTAAAAAGTGGTTATTCAACATGAGGCACGATCCAATTGACATTTTGAATCATTTTTGGTACAGTCCAAAAAATCAATTTTCGGATGAAAAAGGATGACTCCGGACCTGTCGAACGATCCCAAAATGGTTAATATGGATGACATTTTAACATTTGATCTTTTGACTCTAAATGACTGTTGGATGTGAATTATGACTTTATCAACTAAAATAAGTGTGTTTAAAGTCATTTCTGTGCATGAAACGGGTCAAAATTGAAGCTTTTGAGTAAGCAAAACTCTGTAAAAATGGCAATTTTGGTCACTGTGAGGGTTTAAAAAGTGGTTATTCAACATGAGGTACGATCCAATTGACATTTTGAATCATTTTTGGTACAGTCTAAAAAATCAATTTTCGGATGAAAAACGATGACTCCGGACCTGTCGAACGATCCAAAATGGTTAATATGGATGAAATTTTAACATTTGATCTTTTGACTCTAAATGACTGTTGGATGTGAATTATGAATTTATCAACTAAAATAAGTGTGTTTAAAGTCATTTCTGTGCCTGAAACGGGTCAAAATTGAAGCTTTTGAGTAAGCAAAACTCTGTAAAAATGGCAATTTTGGTCACTGTGAGGGTTTAAAAAGTGGTTATTCAACATGAGGCACGATCCAATTGACATTTTGAATCATTTTTGGTACAGTCCAAAAAATCAATTTTCGGATGAAAAACGATGACTCCGGACCTGTCGAACAATCCCAAAATGGTCAATATGGATGAAATTTTAACATTTAATCTTTTGACTCTAAATGACTGTTGGATGTGAATTATGACTTTGTCAACTAAAATAAGTGTGTTTAAAGTCATTTCTGTGCCTGAAACGGGTCAAAATTGAAGCTTTTGAGTAAGCAAAACTCTGTAAAAATGGCAATTTTGGTCACTGTGAGGGTTTAAAAAGTGGTTATTCAACATGAGGCACGATCCAATTGACATTTTGAATCATTTTTGGTACAGTCCAAAAAATCAATTTTCGGATGAAAAACGATGACTCCGGACCTGTCGAACGATCCCAAAATGGTTAATATGAATGAAATTTTAACATTTGATCTTTTGACTCTAAATGACTGTTGGATGTGAATTATGACTTTATCAACTAAAATAAGTGTGTTTAAAGTCATTTCTGTGCCTGAAACGGGTCAAAATTGAAGCTTTTGAGTAAGCAAATCTCTGTAAAAATGGCAATTTTGGTCACTGTGAGGGTTTAAAAAGTGGTTATTCAACATGAGGCACGATCTAATTGACATTTTGAATCATTTTTGGTACAGTCCAAAAAATCAATTTTCGGATGAAAAACGATGACTCCGGACCTGTCGAACAATCCCAAAATGGACAATATGGATGAAATTTTAACATATAATCTTTTGACTCTAAATGACTGTTGGATGTGAATTATGACTTTGTCAACTAAAATAAGTGTGTTTAAAGTCATTTCTGTGCCTGAAACGGGTCAAAATTGCAGCTTTTGAGTAAGCAAAACTCTGTAAAAATGGCAATTTTGGTCACTGTGAGGGTTTAAAAAGTGGTTATTCAACATGAGGCACGATTCAATTGACATTTTGAATCATTTTTGGTACAGTCCAAAAAATCAATTTTGGGATGAAAAACGATGACTCCGGACCTGTCGAACGATCCCAAAATGGTTAATATGAATGAAATTTTAACATTTGATCTTTTGACTCTAAATGACTGTTGGATGTGAATTATGACTTTATCAACTAAAATACGTGTGTTTAAAGTCATTTCTGTGCCTGAAACGGGTCAAAATTGAAGCTTTTGAGTAAGCAAAACTCTGTAGAAATGGCAATTTTGGTCACTGTGAGGGTTTAAAAAGTGGTTATTCAACATGAGGCACGATCCAATTGACATTTTGAATCATTTTTGGTACAGTCCAAAAAATCAATTTTCGGATGAAAAACGATGACTCCGGACCTGTCGAACAATCCCAAAATGGTCAATATGGATGAAATTTTAACATTTAATCTTTTGACTCTAAATGACTGTTGGATGTGAATTATGACTTTGTCAACTAAAATAAGTCTGTTTAAAGTCATTTCTGTGCCTGAAACGGGTCAAAATTGAAGCTTTTGAGTAAGCAAAACTCTGTAAAAATGGCAATTTTGGTCACTGTGAGGGTTTAAAAAGTGGTTATTCAACATGAGGCACGATCCAATTGACATTTTGAATCATTTTTGGGACAGTCCAAAAAATCAATTTTCGGATGAAAAACGATGACTCCGGACCTGTCGAACAATCCCAAAATGGTCAATATGGATGAAATTTTAACATTTAATCTTTTGACTCTAAATGACTGTTGCATGTGAATTATGACTTTGTCAACTAAAAAAAGTGTGTTTAAAGTCATTTCTGTGCCTGAAACGGGTCAAAATTAAAGCTTTTGAGTAAGCAAATCTCTGTAAAAATGGCAATTTTGGTCACTGTGAGGGTTTAAAAAGTGGTTATTCAACATGAGGCACGATCTAATTGACATTTTGAATCATTTTTGGTACAGTCTAAAAAATCAATTTTCGGATGAAAAACGATGACTCCGGACCTGTCAAACAATCCCAAAATGGTCAATATGGATGAAATTTTAACATTTCATCTTTTGACTCTAAATGACTGTTGGATGTGAATTATGACTTTGTCAACTAAAATAAGTGTGTTTAAAGTCATTTCTGTGCCTGAAACGGGTCAAAATTGAAGCTTTTGAGTAAGCAAAACTCTGTAAAAATGGCAATTTTGGTCACTGTGAGGGTTTAAAAAGTGGTTATTCAACATGAGGCACGATCCAATTGACATTTTGAATCATTTTTGGGACAGTCCAAAAAATCAATTTTCGGATGAAAAACGATGACTCCGGACCTGTCGAACAATCCCAAAATGGTCAATATGGATGAAATTTTAACATTTAATCTTTTGACTCTAAATGACTGTTGGATGTGAATTATGACTTTGTCAACTAAAAAAAGTGTGTTTAAAGTCATTTCTGTGCCTGAAACGGGTCAAAATTGAAGCTTTTGAGTAAGCAAATCTCTGTAAAAATGACAATTTTGGTCACTGTGAGGGTTTAAAAAGTGGTTATTCAACATGAGGCACGATCCAATTGACATTTTGAATCATTTTTGGTACAGTCCAAAAAATCAATTTTCGGATGAAAAACGATGACTCCGGACCTGTCGAATGATCCCAAAATGGTCATTATGGATGAAATTTTAACATTTAATCTTTTGACTGTAAATGACTGTTGGATGTGAAATATGACTTTATCAACTAAAATACGTGTGTTTAAAGTCATTTCTGTGCCTGAAACGGGTCAAAATTGAAGCTTTTGAGTAAGCAAAACTCTGTAGAAATGGCAATTTTGGTCACTGTGAGGGTTTAAAAAGTGGTTATTCAACATGAGGCACGATCCAATTGACATTTTGAATCATTTTTGGTACAGTCCAAAAAATCAATTTTCGGATGAAAAACGATGACTCCGGACCTGTCGAACAATCCCAAAATGGTCAATATGGATGAAATTTTAACATTTAATCTTTTGACTCTAAATGACTGTTGGATGTGAATTATGACTTTGTCAACTAAAATAAGTGTGTTTAAAGTCATTTCTGTGCCTGAAACGGGTCAAAATTGAAGCTTTTGAGTAAGCAAAACTCTGTAGAAATGGCAATTTTGGTCACTGTGAGGGTTTAAAAAGTGGTTATTCAACATGAGGCACGATCCAATTGACATTTTGAATCATTTATGGTACAGTCCAAAAAATCAATTTTCGGATGAAAAACGATGACTCCGGACCTGTCGAACAATCCCAAAATGGTCAATATGGATGAAATTTTAACATTTAATCTTTTGACTCTAAATGACTGTTGGATGTGAATTATGACTTTGTCAACTAAAATAAGTGTGTTTAAAGTCATTTCTGTGCCTGAAACGGGTCAAAATTGAAGCTTTTGAGTAAGCAAAACTCTGTAAAAATGGCAATTTTGGTCACTGTGAGGGTTTAAAAAGTGGTTATTCAACATGAGGCACGATCCAATTGACATTTTGAATCATTTTTGGGACAGTCCAAAAAATCAATTTTCGGATGAAAAACGATGACTCCGGACCTGTCGAACAATCCCAAAATGGTCAATATGGATGAAATTTTAACATTTAATCTTTTGACTCTAAATGACTGTTGGATGTGAATTATGACTTTGTCAACTAAAAAAAGTGTGTTTAAAGTCATTTCTGTGCCTGAAACGGGTCAAAATTAAAGCTTTTGAGTAAGCGAATCTCTGTAAAAATGGCAATTTTGGTCACTGTGAGGGTTTAAAAAGTGGTTATTCAACATGAGGCACGATCTAATTGACATTTTGAATCATTTTTGGTACAGTCCAAAAATTCAATTTTCGGATGAAAAACGATGACTCCGGACCTGTCGAACGATCCCAAAATGGTCAATATGGATGAAATTTTAACATTTAATCTTTTGACTCTAAATGACTGTTGGATGTGAATTATGACTTTGTCAACTAAAATAAGTGTGTTTAAAGTCATTTCTGTGCCTGAAACGGGTCAAAATTGAAGCTTTTGAGTAAGCAAAACTCTGTCAAAATGGCAATTTTGGTCACTGTGAGGGTTTAAAAAGTGGTTATTCAACATGAGGCACGATCCAATTGACATTTTGAATCATTTTTGGTACAGTCCAAAAAAATCAATTTTCGGATGAAAAACGATGACTCCGGACCTGATGAACAATCCCAAAATGGTCAATATGGATGAAATTTTAACATTTAATCTTTTGACTGTAAATGACTGTTGGATGTGAAATATGACTTTGTCAACTAAAATAAGTGTGTTTAAAGTCATTTCTGTGCCTGAAACGGGTCAAAATTGAAGCTTTTGAGTAAGCAAAACTCTGTAGAAATGGCAATTTTGGTCACTGTGAGGGTTTAAAAAGTGGTTATTCAACATGAGGCATGATCCAATTGACATTTTGAATCATTTTTGGTACAGTCCAAAAAATCAATTTTCGGATGAAAAACGATGACTCCGGACCTGTCGAACAATCCCAAAATGGTCAATATGGATGAAATTTTAACATTTAATCTTTTGACTCTAAATGACTGTTGGATGTGAATTATGACTTTGTCAACTAAAATAAGTGTGTTTAAAGTCATTTCTGTGCCTGAAACGGGTCAAAATTGAAGCTTTTGAGTAAGCAAAACTCTGTAAAAATGGCAATTTTGGTCACTGTGAGGGTTTAAAAAGTGGTTATTCAACATGAGGCACGATCCAATTGACATTTTGAATCATTTTTGGGACAGTCCAAAAAATCAATTTTCGGATAAAAAACGATGACTCCGGACCTGTCGAACAATCCCAAAATGGTCAATATGGATGAAATTTTAACATTTAATCTTTTGACTCTAAATGACTGTTGGATGTGAATTATGACTTTATCAACTAAAATAAGTGTGTTTAAAGTCATTTCTGTGCCTGAAACGGGTCAAAATTGCAGCTTTTGAGTAAGCAAAACTCTGTAAAAATGGCAATTTTGGTCACTGTGAGGGTTTAAAAAGTGGTTATTCAACATGAGGCACGATCCAATTGACATTTTGAATCATTTTTGGTACAGTCCAAAAAATCAATTTTCGGATGAAAAAGGATGACTCCGGACCTGTCGAACGATCCCAAAATGGTTAATATGGATGAAATTTTAACATTTGATCTTTTGACTCTAAATGACTGTTGGATGTGAATTATGACTTTATCAACTAAAATAAGTGTGTTTAAAGTCATTTCTGTGCATGAAACGGGTCAAAATTGAAGCTTTTGAGTAAGCAAAACTCTGTAAAAATGGCAATTTTGGTCACTGTGAGGGTTTAAAAAGTGGTTATTCAACATGAGGTACGATCCAATTGACATTTTGAATCATTTTTGGTACAGTCTAAAAAATCAATTTTCGGATGAAAAACGATGACTCCGGACCTGTCGAACGATCCAAAATGGTTAATATGGATGAAATTTTAACATTTGATCTTTTGACTCTAAATGACTGTTGGATGTGAATTATGAATTTATCAACTAAAATAAGTGTGTTTAAAGTCATTTCTGTGCCTGAAACGGGTCAAAATTGAAGCTTTTGAGTAAGCAAAACTCTGTAAAAATGGCAATTTTGGTCACTGTGAGGGTTTAAAAAGTGGTTATTCAACATGAGGCACGATCCAATTGACATTTTGAATCATTTTTGGTACAGTCCAAAAAATCAATTTTCGGATGAAAAACGATGACTCCGGACCTGTCGAACAATCCCAAAATGGTCAATATGGATGAAATTTTAACATTTAATCTTTTGACTCTAAATGACTGTTGGATGTGAATTATGACTTTGTCAACTAAAATAAGTGTGTTTAAAGTCATTTCTGTGCCTGAAACGGGTCAAAATTGAAGCTTTTGAGTAAGCAAAACTCTGTAAAAATGGCAATTTTGGTCACTGTGAGGGTTTAAAAAGTGGTTATTCAACATGAGGCACGATCCAATTGACATTTTGAATCATTTTTGGTACAGTCCAAAAAATCAATTTTCGGATGAAAAACGATGACTCCGGACCTGTCGAACGATCCCAAAATGGTTAATATGAATGAAATTTTAACATTTGATCTTTTGACTCTAAATGACTGTTGGATGTGAATTATGACTTTATCAACTAAAATAAGTGTGTTTAAAGTCATTTCTGTGCCTGAAACGGGTCAAAATTGAAGCTTTTGAGTAAGCAAATCTCTGTAAAAATGGCAATTTTGGTCACTGTGAGGGTTGAAAAAGTGGTTATTCAACATGAGGTACGATCCAATTGACATTTTGAATCATTTTTGGTACAGTCTAAAAAATCAATTTTCGGATGAAAAACGATGACTCCGGACCTGTCGAACGATCCAAAATGGTTAATATGGATGAAATTTTAACATTTGATCTTTTGACTCTAAATGACTGTTGGATGTGAATTATGAATTTATCAACTAAAATAAGTGTGTTTAAAGTCATTTCTGTGCCTGAAACGGGTCAAAATTGAAGCTTTTGAGTAAGCAAAACTCTGTAAAAATGGCAATTTTGGTCACTGTGAGGGTTTATAAAGTGGTTATTCAACATGAGGCACGATCCAATTGACATTTTGAATCATTTTTGGTACAGTCCAAAAAATCAATTTTCGGATGAAAAACGATGACTCCGGACCTGTCGAACAATCCCAAAATGGTCAATATGGATGAAATTTTAACATTTAATCTTTTGACTCTAAATGACTGTTGGATGTGAATTATGACTTTGTCAACTAAAATAGGTGTGTTTAAAGTCATTTCTGTGCCTGAAACGGGTCAAAATTGAAGCTTTTGAGTAAGCAAAACTCTGTAAAAATGGCAATTTTGGTCACTGTGAGGGTTTAAAAAGTGGTTATTCAACATGAGGCACGATCCAATTGACATTTTGAATCATTTTTGGTACAGTCCAAAAAATCAATTTTCGGATGAAAAACGATGACTCCGGACCTGTCGAACGATCCCAAAATGGTTAATATGAATGAAATTTTAACATTTGATCTTTTGACTCTAAATGACTGTTGGATGTGAATTATGACTTTATCAACTAAAATAAGTGTGTTTAAAGTCATTTCTGTGCCTGAAACGGGTCAAAATTGAAGCTTTTGAGTAAGCAAAACTCTGTAAAAATGGCAATTTTGGTCACTGTGAGGGTTTAAAAAGTGGTTATTCAACATGAGGCATGATCCAATTGACATTTTGAATCATTTTTGGTACAGTCCAAAAAATCAATTTTCGGATGAAAAACGATGACTCCGGACCTGTCGAACAATCCCAAAATGGACAATATGGATGAAATTTTAACATATAATCTTTTGACTCTAAATGACTGTTGGATGTGAATTATGACTTTGTCAACTAAAATAAGTGTGTTTAAAGTCATTTCTGTGCCTGAAACGGGTCAAAATTGCAGCTTTTGAGTAAGCAAAACTCTGTAAAAATGGCAATTTTGGTCACTGTGAGGGTTTAAAAAGTGGTTATTCAACATGAGGCACGATCCAATTGACATTTTGAATCATTTTTGGTACAGTCCAAAAAATCAATTTTCGGATGAAAAAGGATGACTCCGGACCTGTCGAACGATCCCAAAATGGTTAATATGGATGAAATTTTAACATTTGATCTTTTGACTCTAAATGACTGTTGGATGTGAATTATGACTTTATCAACTAAAATAAGTGTGTTTAAAGTCATTTCTGTGCATGAAACGGGTCAAAATTGAAGCTTTTGAGTAAGCAAAACTCTGTAAAAATGGCAATTTTGGTCACTGTGAGGGTTTAAAAAGTGGTTATTCAACATGAGGTACGATCCAATTGACATTTTGAATCATTTTTGGTACAGTCTAAAAAATCAATTTTCGGATGAAAAACGATGACTCCGGACCTGTCGAACGATCCAAAATGGTTAATATGGATGAAATTTTAACATTTGATCTTTTGACTCTAAATGACTGTTGGATGTGAATTATGAATTTATCAACTAAAATAAGTGTGTTTAAAGTCATTTCTGTGCCTGAAACGGGTCAAAATTGAAGCTTTTGAGTAAGCAAAACTCTGTAAAAATGGCAATTTTGGTCACTGTGAGGGTTTAAAAAGTGGTTATTCAACATGAGGCACGATCCAATTGACATTTTGAATCATTTTTGGTACAGTCCAAAAAATCAATTTTCGGATGAAAAACGATGACTCCGGACCTGTCGAACAATCCCAAAATGGTCAATATGGATGAAATTTTAACATTTAATCTTTTGACTCTAAATGACTGTTGGATGTGAATTATGACTTTGTCAACTAAAATAAGTGTGTTTAAAGTCATTTCTGTGCCTGAAACGGGTCAAAATTGAAGCTTTTGAGTAAGCAAAACTCTGTAAAAATGGCAATTTTGGTCACTGTGAGGGTTTAAAAAGTGGTTATTCAACATGAGGCACGATCCAATTGACATTTTGAATCATTTTTGGTACAGTCCAAAAAATCAATTTTCGGATGAAAAACGATGACTCCGGACCTGTCGAACGATCCCAAAATGGTTAATATGAATGAAATTTTAACATTTGATCTTTTGACTCTAAATGACTGTTGGATGTGAATTATGACTTTATCAACTAAAATAAGTGTGTTTAAAGTCATTTCTGTGCCTGAAACGGGTCAAAATTGAAGCTTTTGAGTAAGCAAATCTCTGTAAAAATGGCAATTTTGGTCACTGTGAGGGTTTAAAAAGTGGTTATTCAACATGAGGCACGATCTAATTGACATTTTGAATCATTTTTGGTACAGTCCAAAAAATCAATTTTCGGATGAAAAACGATGACTCCGGACCTGTCGAACAATCCCAAAATGGACAATATGGATGAAATTTTAACATATAATCTTTTGACTCTAAATGACTGTTGGATGTGAATTATGACTTTGTCAACTAAAATAAGTGTGTTTAAAGTCATTTCTGTGCCTGAAACGGGTCAAAATTGCAGCTTTTGAGTAAGCAAAACTCTGTAAAAATGGCAATTTTGGTCACTGTGAGGGTTTAAAAAGTGGTTATTCAACATGAGGCACGATTCAATTGACATTTTGAATCATTTTTGGTACAGTCCAAAAAATCAATTTTGGGATGAAAAACGATGACTCCGGACCTGTCGAACGATCCCAAAATGGTTAATATGAATGAAATTTTAACATTTGATCTTTTGACTCTAAATGACTGTTGGATGTGAATTATGACTTTATCAACTAAAATACGTGTGTTTAAAGTCATTTCTGTGCCTGAAACGGGTCAAAATTGAAGCTTTTGAGTAAGCAAAACTCTGTAGAAATGGCAATTTTGGTCACTGTGAGGGTTTAAAAAGTGGTTATTCAACATGAGGCACGATCCAATTGACATTTTGAATCATTTTTGGTACAGTCCAAAAAATCAATTTTCGGATGAAAAACGATGACTCCGGACCTGTCGAACAATCCCAAAATGGTCAATATGGATGAAATTTTAACATTTAATCTTTTGACTCTAAATGACTGTTGGATGTGAATTATGACTTTGTCAACTAAAATAAGTCTGTTTAAAGTCATTTCTGTGCCTGAAACTGGTCAAAATTGAAGCTTTTGAGTAAGCAAAACTCTGTAAAAATGGCAATTTTGGTCACTGTGAGGGTTTAAAAAGTGGTTATTCAACATGAGGCACGATCCAATTGACATTTTGAATCATTTTTGGGACAGTCCAAAAAATCAATTTTCGGATGAAAAACGATGACTCCGGACCTGTCGAACAATCCCAAAATGGTCAATATGGATGAAATTTTAACATTTAATCTTTTGACTCTAAATGACTGTTGCATGTGAATTATGACTTTGTCAACTAAAAAAAGTGTGTTTAAAGTCATTTCTGTGCCTGAAACGGGTCAAAATTAAAGCTTTTGAGTAAGCAAATCTCTGTAAAAATGGCAATTTTGGTCACTGTGAGGGTTTAAAAAGTGGTTATTCAACATGAGGCACGATCTAATTGACATTTTGAATCATTTTTGGTACAGTCCAAAAAATCAATTTTCGGATGAAAAACGATGACTCCGGACCTGTCAAACAATCCCAAAATGGTCAATATGGATGAAATTTTAACATTTCATCTTTTGACTCTAAATGACTGTTGGATGTGAATTATGACTTTGTCAACTAAAATAAGTGTGTTTAAAGTCATTTCTGTGCCTGAAACGGGTCAAAATTGAAGCTTTTGAGTAAGCAAAACTCTGTAAAAATGGCAATTTTGGTCACTGTGAGGGTTTAAAAAGTGGTTATTCAACATGAGGCACGATCCAATTGACATTTTGAATCATTTTTGGGACAGTCCAAAAAATCAATTTTCGGATGAAAAACGATGACTCCGGACCTGTCGAACAATCCCAAAATGGTCAATATGGATGAAATTTTAACATTTAATCTTTTGACTCTAAATGACTGTTGGATGTGAATTATGACTTTGTCAACTAAAAAAAGTGTGTTTAAAGTCATTTCTGTGCCTGAAACGGGTCAAAATTGAAGCTTTTGAGTAAGCAAATCTCTGTAAAAATGACAATTTTGGTCACTGTGAGGGTTTAAAAAGTGGTTATTCAACATGAGGCACGATCCAATTGACATTTTGAATCATTTTTGGTACAGTCCAAAAAATCAATTTTCGGATGAAAAACGATGACTCCGGACCTGTCGAATGATCCCAAAATGGTCATTATGGATGAAATTTTAACATTTAATCTTTTGACTGTAAATGACTGTTGGATGTGAAATATGACTTTGTCAACTAAAATAAGTGTGTTTAAAGTCATTTCTGTGCCTGAAACGGGTCAAAATTGAAGCTTTTGAGTAAGCAAAACTCTGTAAAAATGGCAATTTTGGTCACTGTGAGGGTTTAAAAAGTGGTTATTCAACATGAGGCACGATTCAATTGACATTTTGAATCATTTTTGGTACAGTCCAAAAAATCAATTTTGGGATGAAAAACGATGACTCCGGACCTGTCGAACGATCCCAAAATGGTTAATATGAATGAAATTTTAACATTTGATCTTTTGACTCTAAATGACTGTTGGATGTGAATTATGACTTTATCAACTAAAATACGTGTGTTTAAAGTCATTTCTGTGCCTGAAACGGGTCAAAATTGAAGCTTTTGAGTAAGCAAAACTCTGTAGAAATGGCAATTTTGGTCACTGTGAGGGTTTAAAAAGTGGTTATTCAACATGAGGCACGATCCAATTGACATTTTGAATCATTTTTGGTACAGTCCAAAAAATCAATTTTCGGATGAAAAACGATGACTCCGGACCTGTCGAACAATCCCAAAATGGTCAATATGGATGAAATTTTAACATTTAATCTTTTGACTCTAAATGACTGTTGGATGTGAATTATGACTTTGTCAACTAAAATAAGTGTGTTTAAAGTCATTTCTGTGCCTGAAACGGGTCAAAATTGAAGCTTTTGAGTAAGCAAAACTCTGTAAAAATGGCAATTTTGGTCACTGTGAGGGTTTAAAAAGTGGTTATTCAACATGAGGCACGATCCAATTGACATTTTGAATCATTTTTGGGACAGTCCAAAAAATCAATTTTCGGATGAAAAACGATGACTCCGGACCTGTCGAACAATCCCAAAATGGTCAATATGGATGAAATTTTAACATTTAATCTTTTGACTCTAAATGACTGTTGGATGTGAATTATGACTTTGTCAACTAAAAAAAGTGTGTTTAAAGTCATTTCTGTGCCTGAAACGGGTCAAAATTAAAGCTTTTGAGTAAGCAAATCTCTGTAAAAATGGCAATTTTGGTCACTGTGAGGGTTTAAAAAGTGGTTATTCAACATGAGGCACGATCTAATTGACATTTTGAATCATTTTTGGTACAGTCCAAAAAATCAATTTTCGGATGAAAAACGATGACTCCGGACCTGTCGAACGATCCCAAAATGGTCAATATGGATGAAATTTTAACATTTAATCTTTTGACTCTAAATGACTGTTGGATGTGAATTATGACTTTGTCAACTAAAATAAGTGTGTTTAAAGTCATTTCTGTGCCTGAAACGGGTCAAAATTGAAGCTTTTGAGTAAGCAAAACTCTGTCAAAATGGCAATTTTGGTCACTGTGAGGGTTTAAAAAGTGGTTATTCAACATGAGGCACGATCCAATTGACATTTTGAATCATTTTTGGTACAGTCCAAAAAAATCAATTTTCGGATGAAAAACGATGACTCCGGACCTGATGAACAATCCCAAAATGGTCAATATGGATGAAATTTTAACATTTAATCTTTTGACTGTAAATGACTGTTGGATGTGAAATATGACTTTGTCAACTAAAATAAGTGTGTTTAAAGTCATTTCTGTGCCTGAAACGGGTCAAAATTGAAGCTTTTGAGTAAGCAAAACTCTGTAAAAATGGCAATTTTGGTCACTGTGAGGGTTTAAAAAGTGGTTATTCAACATGAGGCACGATTCAATTGACATTTTGAATCATTTTTGGTACAGTCCAAAAAATCAATTTTGGGATGAAAAACGATGACTCCGGACCTGTCGAACGATCCCAAAATGGTTAATATGAATGAAATTTTAACATTTGATCTTTTGACTCTAAATGACTGTTGGATGTGAATTATGACTTTATCAACTAAAATACGTGTGTTTAAAGTCATTTCTGTGCCTGAAACGGGTCAAAATTGAAGCTTTTGAGTAAGCAAAACTCTGTAGAAATGGCAATTTTGGTCACTGTGAGGGTTTAAAAAGTGGTTATTCAACATGAGGCATGATCCAATTGGCATTTTGAATCATTTTTGGTACAGTCCAAAAAATCAATTTTCGGATGAAAAACGATGACTCCGGACCTGTCGAACAATCCCAAAATGGTCAATATGGATGAAATTTTAACATTTAATCTTTTGACTCTAAATGACTGTTGGATGTGAATTATGACTTTGTCAACTAAAATAAGTGTGTTTAAAGTCATTTCTGTGCCTGAAACGGGTCAAAATTGAAGCTTTTGAGTAAGCAAAACTCTGTAAAAATGGCAATTTTGGTCACTGTGAGGGTTTAAAAAGTGGTTATTCAACATGAGGCACGATCCAATTGACATTTTGAATCATTTTTGGGACAGTCCAAAAAATCAATTTTCGGATAAAAAACGATGACTCCGGACCTGTCGAACAATCCCAAAATGGTCAATATGGATGAAATTTTAACATTTAATCTTTTGACTCTAAATGACTGTTGGATGTGAATTATGACTTTGTCAACTAAAAAAAGTGTGTTTAAAGTCATTTCTGTGCCTGAAACGGGTCAAAATTAAAGCTTTTGAGTAAGCAAATCTCTGTAAAAATGGCAATTTTGGTCACTGTGAGGGTTTAAAAAGTGGTTATTCAACATGAGGCACGATCTAATTGACATTTTGAATCATTTTTGGTACAGTCCAAAAAATCAATTTTCGGATGAAAAACGATGACTCCGGACCTGTCGAACGATCCCAAAATGGTCAATATGGATGAAATTTTAACATTTAATCTTTTGACTCTAAATGACTGTTGGATGTGAATTATGACTTTGTCAACTAAAATAAGTGTGTTTAAAGTCATTTCTGTGCCTGAAACGGGTCAAAATTGAAGCTTTTGAGTAAGCAAAACTCTGTCAAAATGGCAATTTTGGCCACTGTGAGGGTTTAAAAAGTGGTTATTCAACATGAGGCACGATCCAATTGACATTTTGAATCATTTTTGGTACAGTCCAAAAAAATCAATTTTCGGATGAAAAACGATGACTCCGGACCTGTTGAACAATCCCAAAATGGTCAATATGGATGAAATTTTAACATTTAATCTTTTGACTCTAAATGACTGTTGGATGTGAATTATGACTTTGTCAACTAAAATAAGTGTGTTTAAAGTCATTTCTGTGCCTGAAACGGGTCAAAATTGCAGCTTTTGAGTAAGCAAAACTCTGTAAAAATGGCAATTTTGGTCACTGTGAGGGTTTAAAAAGTGGTTATTCAACATGAGGCACGATCCAATTGACATTTTGAATCATTTTTGGTACAGTCCAAAAAATCAATTTTCGGATGAAAAACGATGACTCCGGACCTGTTGAACAATCCCAAAATGGTCAATATGGATGAAATTTTAACATTTAATATTTTGACTCTAAATGACTGTTGGATGTGAATTATGACTTTGTCAACTAAAATAAGTGTGTTTAAAGTCATTTCTGTGCCTGAAACGGGTCAAAATTGAAGCTTTTGAGTAAGCAAAACTCTGTAAAAATGGCAATTTTGGTCACTGTGAGGGTTTAAAAAGTGGTTATTCAACATGAGGTACGATCCAATTGACATTTTGAATCATTTTTGGTACAGTCTAAAAAATCAATTTTCGGATGAAAAACGATGACTCCGGACCTGTCGAACGATCCAAAATGGTTAATATGGATGAAATTTTAACATTTGATCTTTTGACTCTAAATGACTGTTGGATGTGAATTATGAATTTATCAACTAAAATAAGTGTGTTTAAAGTCATTTCTGTGCCTGAAACGGGTCAAAATTGAAGCTTTTGAGTAAGCAAAACTCTGTAAAAATGGCAATTTTGGTCACTGTGAGGGTTTAAAAAGTGGTTATTCAACATGAGGCACGATCCAATTGACATTTTGAATCATTTTTGGTACAGTCCAAAAAATCAATTTTCGGATGAAAAACGATGACTCCGGACCTGTCGAACAATCCCAAAATGGTCAATATGGATGAAATTTTAACATTTAATCTTTTGACTCTAAATGACTGTTGGATGTGAATTATGACTTTGTCAACTAAAATAAGTGTGTTTAAAGTCATTTCTGTGCCTGAAACGGGTCAAAATTGAAGCTTTTGAGTAAGCAAAACTCTGTAAAAATGGCAATTTTGGTCACTGTGAGGGTTTAAAAAGTGGTTATTCAACATGAGGCACGATCCAATTGACATTTTGAATCATTTTTGGTACAGTCCAAAAAATCAATTTTCGGATGAAAAACGATGACTCCGGACCTGTCGAACGATCCCAAAATGGTTAATATGAATGAAATTTTAACATTTGATCTTTTGACTCTAAATGACTGTTGGATGTGAATTATGACTTTATCAACTAAAATAAGTGTGTTTGAAGTCATTTCTGTGCCTGAAACGGGTCAAAATTGAAGCTTTTGAGTAAGCAAATCTCTGTAAAAATGGCAATTTTGGTCACTGTGAGGGTTTAAAAAGTGGTTATTCAACATGAGGCACGATCTAATTGACATTTTGAATCATTTTTGGTACAGTCCAAAAAATCAATTTTCGGATGAAAAACGATGACTCCGGACCTGTCGAACAATCCCAAAATGGACAATATGGATGAAATTTTAACATATAATCTTTTGACTCTAAATGACTGTTGGATGTGAATTATGACTTTGTCAACTAAAATAAGTGTGTTTAAAGTCATTTCTGTGCCTGAAACGGGTCAAAATTGCAGCTTTTGAGTAAGCAAAACTCTGTAAAAATGGCAATTTTGGTCACTGTGAGGGTTTAAAAAGTGGTTCTTCAACATGAGGCACGATCCAATTGACATTTTGAATCATTTTTGGTACAGTCCAAAAAATCAATTTTCGGATGAAAAAGGATGACTCCGGACCTGTCAAACGATCCCAAAATGGTTAATATGGATGAAATTTTAACATTTGATCTTTTGACTCTAAATGACTGTTGGATGTGAATTATGACTTTATCAACTAAAATAAGTGTGTTTAAAGTCATTTCTGTGCATGAAACGGGTCAAAATTGAAGCTTTTGAGTAAGCAAAACTCTGTAAAAATGGCAATTTTGGTCACTGTGAGGGTTTAAAAAGTGGTTATTCAACATGAGGCACGATCCAATTGACATTTTGAATCATTTTTGGTACAGTCCAAAAAATCAATTTTCGGATGAAAAACGATGACTCCGGACCTGTCGAACGATCCCAAAATGGTTAATATGGATGAAATTTTAACATTTGATCTTTTGACTCTAAATGACTGTTGGATGTGAATTATGACTTTATCAACTAAAATAAGTGTGTTTAAAGTCATTTCTGTGCATGAAACGGGTCAAAATTGAAGCTTTTGAGTAAGCAAAACTCTGTAAAAATGGCAATTTTGGTCACTGTGAGGGTTTAAAAAGTGGTTATTCAACATGAGGCACGATCCAATTGACATTTTGAATCATTTTTGGTACAGTCCAAAAAATCAATTTTCGGATGAAAAACGATGACTCCGGACCTGTTGAACAATCCCAAAATGGTCAATATGGATGAAATTTTAACATTTAATCTTTTGACTCTAAATGACTGTTGGATGTGAATTATGACTTTGTCAACTAAAATAAGTGTGTTTAAAGTCATTTCTGTGCCTGAAACGGGTCAAAATTGAAGCTTTTGAGTAAGCAAAACTCTGTAAAAATGGCAATTTTGGTCACTGTGAGGGTTTAAAAAGTGGTTATTCAACATGAGGTACGATCCAATTGACATTTTGAATCATTTTTGGTACAGTCTAAAAAATCAATTTTCGGATGAAAAACGATGACTCCGGACCTGTCGAACGATCCAAAATGGTTAATATGGATGAAATTTTAACATTTGATCTTTTGACTCTAAATGACTGTTGGATGTGAATTATGAATTTATCAACTAAAATAAGTGTGTTTAAAGTCATTTCTGTGCCTGAAACGGGTCAAAATTGAAGCTTTTGAGTAAGCAAAACTCTGTAAAAATGGCAATTTTGGTCACTGTGAGGGTTTATAAAGTGGTTATTCAACATGAGGCACGATCCAATTGACATTTTGAATCATTTTTGGTACAGTCCAAAAAATCAATTTTCGGATGAAAAACGATGACTCCGGACCTGTCGAACAATCCCAAAATGGTCAATATGGATGAAATTTTAACATTTAATCTTTTGACTCTAAATGACTGTTGGATGTGAATTATGACTTTGTCAACTAAAATAAGTGTGTTTAAAGTCATTTCTGTGCCTGAAACGGGTCAAAATTGAAGCTTTTGAGTAAGCAAAACTCTGTAAAAATGGCAATTTTGGTCACTGTGAGGGTTTAAAAAGTGGTTATTCAACATGAGGCACGATCCAATTGACATTTTGAATCATTTTTGGTACAGTCCAAAAAATCAATTTTCGGATGAAAAACGATGACTCCGGACCTGTCGAACGATCCCAAAATGGTTAATATGAATGAAATTTTAACATTTGATCTTTTGAATCTAAATGACTGTTGGATGTGAATTATGACTTTATCAACTAAAATAAGTGTGTTTAAAGTCATTTCTGTGCCTGAAACGGGTCAAAATTGAAGCTTTTGAGTAAGCAAAACTCTGTAAAAATGGCAATTTTGGTCACTGTGAGGGTTTAAAAAGTGGTTATTCAACATGAGGCATGATCCAATTGACATTTTGAATCATTTTTGGTACAGTCCAAAAAATCAATTTTCGGATGAAAAACGATGACTCCGGACCTGTCGAACAATCCCAAAATGGACAATATGGATGAAATTTTAACATATAATCTTTTGACTCTGAATGACTGTTGGATGTGAATTATGACTTTGTCAACTAAAATAAGTGTGTTTAAAGTCATTTCTGTGCCTGAAACGGGTCAAAATTGCAGCTTTTGAGTAAGCAAAACTCTGTAAAAATGGCAATTTTGGTCACTGTGAGGGTTTAAAAAGTGGTTATTCAACATGAGGCACGATCCAATTGACATTTTGAATCATTTTTGGTACAGTCCAAAAAATCAATTTTCGGATGAAAAAGGATGACTCCGGACCTGTCGAACAATCCCAAAATGGTCAATATGGATGAAATTTTAACATTTAATCTTTTGACTCTAAATGACTGTTGGATGTGAATTATGACTTTGTCAACTAAAATAAGTGTGTTTAAAGTCATTTCTGTGCCTGAAACGGGTCAAAATTGAAGCTTTTGAGTAAGCAAAACTCTGTAAAAATGGCAATTTTGGTCACTGTGAGGGTTTAAAAAGTGGTTATTCAACATGAGGCACGATCCAATTGACATTTTGAATCATTTTTGGTACAGTCCAAAAAATCAATTTTCGGATGAAAAACGATGACTCCGGACCTGTCGAACGATCCCAAAATGGTTAATATGAATGAAATTTTAACATTTGATCTTTTGACTCTAAATGACTGTTGGATGTGAATTATGACTTTATCAACTAAAATAAGTGTGTTTAAAGTCATTTCTGTGCCTGAAACGGGTCAAAATTGAAGCTTTTGAGTAAGCAAAACTCTGTAAAAATGGCAATTTTGGTCACTGTGAGGGTTTAAAAAGTGGTTATTCAACATGAGGCATGATCCAATTGACATTTTGAATCATTTTTGGTACAGTCCAAAAAATCAATTTTCGGATGAAAAACGATGACTCCGGACCTGTCGAACAATCCCAAAATGGACAATATGGATGAAATTTTAACATATAATCTTTTGACTCTAAATGACTGTTGGATGTGAATTATGACTTTGTCAACTAAAATAAGTGTGTTTAAAGTCATTTCTGTGCCTGAAACGGGTCAAAATTGCAGCTTTTGAGTAAGCAAAACTCTGTAAAAATGGCAATTTTGGTCACTGTGAGGGTTTAAAAAGTGGTTATTCAACATGAGGCACGATCCAATTGACATTTTGAATCATTTTTGGTACAGTCCAAAAAATCAATTTTCGGATGAAAAAGGATGACTCCGGACCTGTCGAACGATCCCAAAATGGTTAATATGGATGAAATTTTAACATTTGATCTTTTGACTCTAAATGACTGTTGGATGTGAATTATGACTTTATCAACTAAAATAAGTGTGTTTAAAGTCATTTCTGTGCATGAAACGGGTCAAAATTGAAGCTTTTGAGTAAGCAAAACTCTGTAAAAATGGCAATTTTGGTCACTGTGAGGGTTTAAAAAGTGGTTATTCAACATGAGGCACGATCCAATTGACATTTTGAATCATTTTTGGTACAGTCCAAAAAATCAATTTTCGGATGAAAAACGATGACTCCGGACCTGTTGAACAATCCCAAAATGGTCAATATGGATGAAATTTTAACATTTAATCTTTTGACTCTAAATGACTGTTGGATGTGAATTATGACTTTGTCAACTAAAATAAGTGTGTTTAAAGTCATTTCTGTGCCTGAAATGGGTCAAAATTGAAGCTTTTGAGTAAGCAAAACTCTGTAAAAATGGCAATTTTGGTCACTGTGAGGGTTTAAAAAGTGGTTATTCAACATGAGGTACGATCCAATTGACATTTTGAATCATTTTTGGTACAGTCTAAAAAATCAATTTTTGGATGAAAAACGATGAGTCCGGACCTGTCGAACGATCCCAAAATGGTTAATATGGATGAAATTTTAACATTTGATCTTTTGACTCTAAATGACTGTTGGATGTGAATTATGAATTTATCAACTAAAATAAGTGTGTTTAAAGTCATTTCTGTGCCTGAAACGGGTCAAAATTGAAGCTTTTGAGTAAGCAAAACTCTGTAAAAATGGCAATTTTGGTCACTGTGAGGGTTTATAAAGTGGTTATTCAACATGAGGCACGATCCAATTGACATTTTGAATCATTTTTGGTACAGTCCAAAAAATCAATTTTCGGATGAAAAACGATGACTCCGGACCTGTCGAACAATCCCAAAATGGTCAATATGGATGAAATTTTAACATTTAATCTTTTGACTCTAAATGACTGTTGGATGTGAATTATGACTTTGTCAACTAAAATAAGTGTGTTTAAAGTCATTTCTGTGCCTGAAACGGGTCAAAATTGAAGCTTTTGAGTAAGCAAAACTCTGTAAAAATGGCAATTTTGGTCACTGTGAGGGTTTAAAAAGTGGTTATTCAACATGAGGCACGATCCAATTGACATTTTGAATCATTTTTGGTACAGTCCAAAAAATCAATTTTCGGATGAAAAACGATGACTCCGGACCTGTCGAACGATCCCAAAATGGTTAATATGAATGAAATTTTAACATTTGATCTTTTGACTCTAAATGACTGTTGGATGTGAATTATGACTTTATCAACTAAAATAAGTGTGTTTAAAGTCATTTCTGTGCCTGAAACGGGTCAAAATTGAAGCTTTTGAGTAAGCAAAACTCTGTAAAAATGGCAATTTTGGTCACTGTGAGGGTTTAAAAAGTGGTTATTCAACATGAGGCATGATCCAATTGACATTTTGAATCATTTTTGGTACAGTCCAAAAAATCAATTTTCGGATGAAAAATGATGACTCCGGACCTGTCGAACAATCCCAAAATGGACAATATGGATGAAATTTTAACATATAATCTTTTGACTCTGAATGACTGTTGGATGTGAATTATGACTTTGTCAACTAAAATAAGTGTGTTTAAAGTCATTTCTGTGCCTGAAACGGGTCAAAATTGAAGCTTTTGAGTAAGCAAAACTCTGTAAAAATGGCAATTTTGGTCACTGTGAGGGTTTAAAAAGTGGTTATTCAACATGAGGCACGATCCAATTGACATTTTGAATCATTTTTGGTACAGTCCCAAAAATCAATTTTCGGATGAAAAACGATGACTCCGGACCTGTCGAACGATCCCAAAATGGTCAATATGGATGAAATTTCAACATTTAATCGTTTGACTCTAAATGACTGTTGGATGTGAATTATGACTTTGTCAACTAAAATAAGTGTGTTTAAAGTCATTTCTGTGCCTGAAACGGGTCAAAATTGAAGCTTTAGAGTAAGCAAAACTCTGTAAAAATGGCAATTTTGGTCACTGTGAGGGTTTAAAAAGTGGTTATTCAACATGAGGCTCGATCCAATTGACATTTTGAATCATTTTTGGTACAGTCCAAAAAATCAATTTTCGGATGAAAAACGATGACTCCGGACCTGTCGAACGATCCCAAAATGGTTAATATGGATGAAATTTTAACATTTGATCTTTTGACTCTAAATGACTGTTGGATGTGAATTATGACTTTATCAACTAAAATACGTGTGTTTAAAGTCATTTCTGTGCCTGAAACGGGTCAAAATTGAAGCTTTTGAGTAAGCAAAACTCTGTAAAAATGGCAATTTTGGTCACTGTGAGGGTTTAAAAAGTGGTTATTCAACATGAGGCACGATCCAATTGACATTTTGAATCATTTTTGGGACAGTCCAAAAAATCAATTTTTGGATGAAAAACGATGACTCCGGACCTGTCGAACAATCCCAAAATGGTCAATATGGATGAAATTTTAACATTTAATCTTTTGACTCTAAATGACTGTTGGATGTGAATTATGACTTTGTCAACTAAAATAAGTGTGTTTAAAGTCATTTCTGTGCCTGAAACGGGTCAAAATTGAAGCTTTTGAGTAAGCAAAACTCTGTAAAAATGGCAATTTTGGTCACTGTGAGGGTTTAAAAAGTGGTTATTCAACATGAGGCACGATCCAATTGACATTTTGAATCATTTTTGGTACAGTCCAAAAAATCAATTTTCGGATGAAAAACGATGACTCCGGACCTGTTGAACAATCCCAAAATGGTCAATATGGATGAAATTTTAACATTTAATCTTTTGACTCTAAATGACTGTTGGATGTGAATTATGACTTTGTCAACTAAAATAAGTGTGTTTAAAGTCATTTCTGTGCCTGAAACGGGTCAAAATTGAAGCTTTTGAGTAAGCAAAACTCTGTAAAAATGGCAATTTTGGTCACTGTGAGGGTTTAAAAAGTGGTTATTCAACATGAGGCTCGATCCAATTGACATTTTGAATCATTTTTGGTACAGTCCAAAAAATCAATTTTCGGATGAAAAACGATGACTCCGGACCTGTCGAACGATCCCAAAATGGTTAATATGGATGAAATTTTAACATTTGATCTTTTGACTCTATATGACTGTTGGATGTGAATTATGACTTTATCAACTAAAATACGTGTGTTTAAAGTCATTTCTGTGCCTGAAACGGGTCAAAATTGAAGCTTTTGAGTAAGCAAAACTCTGTAAAAATGGCAATTTTGGTCACTGTGAGGGTTTAAAAAGTGGTTATTCAACATGAGGCACGATCCAATTGACATTTTGAATCATTTTTGGGACAGTCCAAAAAATCAATTTTTGGATGAAAAACGATGACTCCGGACCTGTCGAACAATCCCAAAATGGTCAATATGGATGAAATTTTAACATTTAATCTTTTGACTCTAAATGACTGTTGGATGTGAATTATGACTTTGTCAACTAAAATAAGTGTGTTTAAAGTCATTTCTGTGCCTGAAACGGGTCAAAATTGAAGCTTTTGAGTAAGCAAAACTCTGTAAAAATGGCAATTTTGGTCACTGTGAGGGTTTAAAAAGTGGTTATTCAACATGAGGCACGATCCAATTGACATTTTGAATCATTTTTGGTACAGTCCAAAAAATCAATTTTCGGATGAAAAACGATGACTCCGGACCTGTCGAACGATCCCAAAATGGTTAATATGGATGAAATTTTAACATTTGATCTTTTGACTCTAAATGACTGTTGGATGTGAATTATGACTTTATCAACTAAAATAAGTGTGTTTAAAGTCATTTCTGTGCATGAAACGGGTCAAAATTGAAGCTTTTGAGTAAGCAAAACTCTGTAAAAATGGCAATTTTGGTCACTGTGAGGGTTTAAAAAGTGGTTATTCAACATGAGGCACGATCCAATTGACATTTTGAATCATTTTTGGTACAGTCCAAAAAATCAATTTTCGGATGAAAAACGATGACTCCGGACCTGTTGAACAATCCCAAAATGGTCAATATGGATGAAATTTTAACATTTAATCTTTTGACTCTAAATGACTGTTGGATGTGAATTATGACTTTGTCAACTAAAATAAGTGTGTTTAAAGTCATTTCTGTGCCTGAAACGGGTCAAAATTGAAGCTTTTGAGTAAGCAAAACTCTGTAAAAATGGCAATTTTGGTCACTGTGAGGGTTTAAAAAGTGGTTATTCAACATGAGGCACGATCCAATTGACATTTTGAATCATTTTTGGTACAGTCCAAAAAATCAATTTTCGGATGAAAAACGATGACTCCGGACCTGTCGAACAATCCCAAAATGGTCAATATGGATGAAATTTTAACATTTAATCTTTTGACTCTAAATGACTGTTGGATGTGAATTATGACTTTGTCAACTAAAATAAGTGTGTTTAAAGTCATTTCTGTGCCTGAAACGGGTCAAAATTGAAGCTTTTGAGTAAGCAAAACTCTGTAAAAATGGCAATTTTGGTCACTGTGAGGGTTTAAAAAGTGGTTATTCAACATGAGGCACGATCCAATTGACATTTTGAATCATTTTTGGTACAGTCCAAAAAATCAATTTTCGGATGAAAAACGATGACTCCGGACCTGTCGAACGATCCCAAAATGGTTAATATGGATGAAATTTTAACATTTGATCTTTTGACTCTAAATGACTGTTGGATGTGAATTATGACTTTATCAACTAAAATAAGTGTGTTTAAAGTCATTTCTGTGCATGAAACGGGTCAAAATTGAAGCTTTTGAGTAAGCAAAACTCTGTAAAAATGGCAATTTTGGTCACTGTGAGGGTTTAAAAAGTGGTTATTCAACATGAGGCACGATCCAATTGACATTTTGAATCATTTTTGGTACAGTCCAAAAAATCAATTTTCGGATGAAAAACGATGACTCCGGACCTGTTGAACAATCCCAAAATGGTCAATATGGATGAAATTTTAACATTTAATCTTTTGACTCTAAATGACTGTTGGATGTGAATTATGACTTTGTCAACTAAAATAAGTGTGTTTAAAGTCATTTCTGTGCCTGAAACGGGTCAAAATTGAAGCTTTTGAGTAAGCAAAACTCTGTAAAAATGGCAATTTTGGTCACTGTGAGGGTTTAAAAAGTGGTTATTCAACATGAGGTACGATCCAATTGACATTTTGAATCATTTTTGGTACAGTCTAAAAAATCAATTTTCGGATGAAAAACGATGACTCCGGACCTGTCGAACGATCCAAAATGGTTAATATGGATGAAATTTTAACATTTGATCTTTTGACTCTAAATGACTGTTGGATGTGAATTATGAATTTATCAACTAAAATAAGTGTGTTTAAAGTCATTTCTGTGCCTGAAACGGGTCAAAATTGAAGCTTTTGAGTAAGCAAAACTCTGTAAAAATGGCAATTTTGGTCACTGTGAGGGTTTATAAAGTGGTTATTCAACATGAGGCACGATCCAATTGACATTTTGAATCATTTTTGGTACAGTCCAAAAAATCAATTTTCGGATGAAAAACGATGACTCCGGACCTGTCGAACAATCCCAAAATGGTCAATATGGATGAAATTTTAACATTTAATCTTTTGACTCTAAATGACTGTTGGATGTGAATTATGACTTTGTCAACTAAAATAAGTGTGTTTAAAGTCATTTCTGTGCCTGAAACGGGTCAAAATTGAAGCTTTTGAGTAAGCAAAACTCTGTAAAAATGGCAATTTTGGTCACTGTGAGGGTTTAAAAAGTGGTTATTCAACATGAGGCACGATCCAATTGACATTTTGAATCATTTTTGGTACAGTCCAAAAAATCAATTTTCGGATGAAAAACGATGACTCCGGACCTGTCGAACGATCCCAAAATGGTTAATATGAATGAAATTTTAACATTTGATCTTTTGAATCTAAATGACTGTTGGATGTGAATTATGACTTTATCAACTAAAATAAGTGTGTTTAAAGTCATTTCTGTGCCTGAAACGGGTCAAAATTGAAGCTTTTGAGTAAGCAAAACTCTGTAAAAATGGCAATTTTGGTCACTGTGAGGGTTTAAAAAGTGGTTATTCAACATGAGGCATGATCCAATTGACATTTTGAATCATTTTTGGTACAGTCCAAAAAATCAATTTTCGGATGAAAAACGATGACTCCGGACCTGTCGAACAATCCCAAAATGGACAATATGGATGAAATTTTAACATATAATCTTTTGACTCTGAATGACTGTTGGATGTGAATTATGACTTTGTCAACTAAAATAAGTGTGTTTAAAGTCATTTCTGTGCCTGAAACGGGTCAAAATTGCAGCTTTTGAGTAAGCAAAACTCTGTAAAAATGGCAATTTTGGTCACTGTGAGGGTTTAAAAAGTGGTTATTCAACATGAGGCACGATCCAATTGACATTTTGAATCATTTTTGGTACAGTCCAAAAAATCAATTTTCGGATGAAAAAGGATGACTCCGGACCTGTCGAACAATCCCAAAATGGTCAATATGGATGAAATTTTAACATTTAATCTTTTGACTCTAAATGACTGTTGGATGTGAATTATGACTTTGTCAACTAAAATAAGTGTGTTTAAAGTCATTTCTGTGCCTGAAACGGGTCAAAATTGAAGCTTTTGAGTAAGCAAAACTCTGTAAAAATGGCAATTTTGGTCACTGTGAGGGTTTAAAAAGTGGTTATTCAACATGAGGCACGATCCAATTGACATTTTGAATCATTTTTGGTACAGTCCAAAAAATCAATTTTCGGATGAAAAACGATGACTCCGGACCTGTCGAACGATCCCAAAATGGTTAATATGAATGAAATTTTAACATTTGATCTTATGACTCTAAATGACTGTTGGATGTGAATTATGACTTTATCAACTAAAATAAGTGTGTTTAAAGTCATTTCTGTGCCTGAAACGGGTCAAAATTGAAGCTTTTGAGTAAGCAAAACTCTGTAAAAATGGCAATTTTGGTCACTGTGAGGGTTTAAAAAGTGGTTATTCAACATGAGGCATGATCCAATTGACATTTTGAATCATTTTTGGTACAGTCCAAAAAATCAATTTTCGGATGAAAAACGATGACTCCGGACCTGTCGAACAATCCCAAAATGGACAATATGGATGAAATTTTAACATATAATCTTTTGACTCTAAATGACTGTTGGATGTGAATTATGACTTTGTCAACTAAAATAAGTGTGTTTAAAGTCATTTCTGTGCCTGAAACGGGTCAAAATTGCAGCTTTTGAGTAAGCAAAACTCTGTAAAAATGGCAATTTTGGTCACTGTGAGGGTTTAAAAAGTGGTTATTCAACATGAGGCACGATCCAATTGACATTTTGAATCATTTTTGGTACAGTCCAAAAAATCAATTTTCGGATGAAAAAGGATGACTCCGGACCTGTCGAACGATCCCAAAATGGTTAATATGGATGAAATTTTAACATTTGATCTTTTGACTCTAAATGACTGTTGGATGTGAATTATGACTTTATCAACTAAAATAAGTGTGTTTAAAGTCATTTCTGTGCATGAAACGGGTCAAAATTGAAGCTTTTGAGTAAGCAAAACTCTGTAAAAATGGCAATTTTGGTCACTGTGAGGGTTTAAAAAGTGGTTATTCAACATGAGGCACGATCCAATTGACATTTTGAATCATTTTTGGTACAGTCCAAAAAATCAATTTTCGGATGAAAAACGATGACTCCGGACCTGTTGAACAATCCCAAAATGGTCAATATGGATGAAATTTTAACATTTAATCTTTTGACTCTAAATGACTGTTGGATGTGAATTATGACTTTGTCAACTAAAATAAGTGTGTTTAAAGTCATTTCTGTGCCTGAAACGGGTCAAAATTGAAGCTTTTGAGTAAGCAAAACTCTGTAAAAATGGCAATTTTGGTCACTGTGAGGGTTTAAAAAGTGGTTATTCAACATGAGGTACGATCCAATTGACATTTTGAATCATTTTTGGTACAGTCTAAAAAATCAATTTTCGGATGAAAAACGATGAGTCCGGACCTGTCGAACGATCCCAAAATGGTTAATATGGATGAAATTTTAACATTTGATCTTTTGACTCTAAATGACTGTTGGATGTGAATTATGAATTTATCAACTAAAATAAGTGTGTTTAAAGTCATTTCTGTGCCTGAAACGGGTCAAAATTGAAGCTTTTGAGTAAGCAAAACTCTGTAAAAATGGCAATTTTGGTCACTGTGAGGGTTTATAAAGTGGTTATTCAACATGAGGCACGATCCAATTGACATTTTGAATCATTTTTGGTACAGTCCAAAAAATCAATTTTCGGATGAAAAACGATGACTCCGGACCTGTCGAACAATCCCAAAATGGTCAATATGGATGAAATTTTAACATTTAATCTTTTGACTCTAAATGACTGTTGGATGTGAATTATGACTTTGTCAACTAAAATAAGTGTGTTTAAAGTCATTTCTGTGCCTGAAACGGGTCAAAATTGAAGCTTTTGAGTAAGCAAAACTCTGTAAAAATGGCAATTTTGGTCACTGTGAGGGTTTAAAAAGTGGTTATTCAACATGAGGCACGATCCAATTGACATTTTGAATCATTTTTGGTACAGTCCAAAAAATCAATTTTCGGATGAAAAACGATGACTCCGGACCTGTCGAACGATCCCAAAATGGTTAATATGAATGAAATTTTAACATTTGATCTTTTGACTCTAAATGACTGTTGGATGTGAATTATGACTTTATCAACTAAAATAAGTGTGTTTAAAGTCATTTCTGTGCCTGAAACGGGTCAAAATTGAAGCTTTTGAGTAAGCAAAACTCTGTAAAAATGGCAATTTTGGTCACTGTGAGGGTTTAAAAAGTGGTTATTCAACATGAGGCATGATCCAATTGACATTTTGAATCATTTTTGGTACAGTCCAAAAAATCAATTTTCGGATGAAAAACGATGACTCCGGACCTGTCGAACAATCCCAAAATGGACAATATGGATGAAATTTTAACATATAATCTTTTGACTCTAAATGACTGTTGGATGTGAATTATGACTTTGTCAACTAAAATAAGTGTGTTTAAAGTCATTTCTGTGCCTGAAACGGGTCAAAATTGAAGCTTTTGAGTAAGCAAAACTCTGTAAAAATGGCAATTTTGGTCACTGTGAGGGTTTAAAAAGTGGTTATTCAACATGAGGCACGATCCAATTGACATTTTGAATCATTTTTGGTACAGTCCCAAAAATCAATTTTCGGATGAAAAACGATGACTCCGGACCTGTCGAACGATCCCAAAATGGTCAATATGGATGAAATTTCAACATTTAATCGTTTGACTCTAAATGACTGTTGGATGTGAATTATGACTTTGTCAACTAAAATAAGTGTGTTTAAAGTCATTTCTGTGCCTGAAACGGGTCAAAATTGAAGCTTTAGAGTAAGCAAAACTCTGTAAAAATGGCAATTTTGGTCACTGTGAGGGTTTAAAAAGTGGTTATTCAACATGAGGCTCGATCCAATTGACATTTTGAATCATTTTTGGTACAGTCCAAAAAATCAATTTTCGGATGAAAAACGATGACTCCGGACCTGTCGAACGATCCCAAAATGGTTAATATGGATGAAATTTTAACATTTGATCTTTTGACTCTAAATGACTGTTGGATGTGAATTATGACTTTATCAACTAAAATACGTGTGTTTAAAGTCATTTCTGTGCCTGAAACGGGTCAAAATTGAAGCTTTTGAGTAAGCAAAACTCTGTAAAAATGGCAATTTTGGTCACTGTGAGGGTTTAAAAAGTGGTTATTCAACATGAGGCACGATCCAATTGACATTTTGAATCATTTTTGGGACAGTCCAAAAAATCAATTTTTGGATGAAAAACGATGACTCCGGACCTGTCGAACAATCCCAAAATGGTCAATATGGATGAAATTTTAACATTTAATCTTTTGACTCTAAATGACTGTTGGATGTGAATTATGACTTTGTCAACTAAAATAAGTGTGTTTAAAGTCATTTCTGTGCCTGAAACGGGTCAAAATTGAAGCTTTTGAGTAAGCAAAACTCTGTAAAAATGGCAATTTTGGTCACTGTGAGGGTTTAAAAAGTGGTTATTCAACATGAGGCACGATCCAATTGACATTTTGAATCATTTTTGGTACAGTCCAAAAAATCAATTTTCGGATGAAAAACGATGACTCCGGACCTGTTGAACAATCCCAAAATGGTCAATATGGATGAAATTTTAACATTTAATCTTTTGACTCTAAATGACTGTTGGATGTGAATTATGACTTTGTCAACTAAAATAAGTGTGTTTAAAGTCATTTCTGTGCCTGAAACGGGTCAAAATTGAAGCTTTTGAGTAAGCAAAACTCTGTAAAAATGGCAATTTTGGTCACTGTGAGGGTTTAAAAAGTGGTTATTCAACATGAGGCTCGATCCAATTGACATTTTGAATCATTTTTGGTACAGTCCAAAAAATCAATTTTCGGATGAAAAACGATGACTCCGGACCTGTCGAACGATCCCAAAATGGTTAATATGGATGAAATTTTAACATTTGATCTTTTGACTCTATATGACTGTTGGATGTGAATTATGACTTTATCAACTAAAATACGTGTGTTTAAAGTCATTTCTGTGCCTGAAACGGGTCAAAATTGAAGCTTTTGAGTAAGCAAAACTCTGTAAAAATGGCAATTTTGGTCACTGTGAGGGTTTAAAAAGTGGTTATTCAACATGAGGCACGATCCAATTGACATTTTGAATCATTTTTGGGACAGTCCAAAAAATCAATTTTTGGATGAAAAACGATGACTCCGGACCTGTCGAACAATCCCAAAATGGTCAATATGGATGAAATTTTAACATTTAATCTTTTGACTCTAAATGACTGTTGGATGTGAATTATGACTTTGTCAACTAAAATAAGTGTGTTTAAAGTCATTTCTGTGCCTGAAACGGGTCAAAATTGAAGCTTTTGAGTAAGCAAAACTCTGTAAAAATGGCAATTTTGGTCACTGTGAGGGTTTAAAAAGTGGTTATTCAACATGAGGCACGATCCAATTGACATTTTGAATCATTTTTGGTACAGTCCAAAAAATCAATTTTCGGATGAAAAACGATGACTCCGGACCTGTCGAACGATCCCAAAATGGTTAATATGGATGAAATTTTAACATTTGATCTTTTGACTCTAAATGACTGTTGGATGTGAATTATGACTTTATCAACTAAAATAAGTGTGTTTAAAGTCATTTCTGTGCATGAAACGGGTCAAAATTGAAGCTTTTGAGTAAGCAAAACTCTGTAAAAATGGCAATTTTGGTCACTGTGAGGGTTTAAAAAGTGGTTATTCAACATGAGGCACGATCCAATTGACATTTTGAATCATTTTTGGTACAGTCCAAAAAATCAATTTTCGGATGAAAAACGATGACTCCGGACCTGTTGAACAATCCCAAAATGGTCAATATGGATGAAATTTTAACATTTAATCTTTTGACTCTAAATGACTGTTGGATGTGAATTATGACTTTGTCAACTAAAATAAGTGTGTTTAAAGTCATTTCTGTGCCTGAAACGGGTCAAAATTGAAGCTTTTGAGTAAGCAAAACTCTGTAAAAATGGCAATTTTGGTCACTGTGAGGGTTTAAAAAGTGGTTATTCAACATGAGGCACGATCCAATTGACATTTTGAATCATTTTTGGTACAGTCCAAAAAATCAATTTTCGGATGAAAAACGATGACTCCGGACCTGTCGAACAATCCCAAAATGGTCAATATGGATGAAATTTTAACATTTAATCTTTTGACTCTAAATGACTGTTGGATGTGAATTATGACTTTGTCAACTAAAATAAGTGTGTTTAAAGTCATTTCTGTGCCTGAAACGGGTCAAAATTGAAGCTTTTGAGTAAGCAAAACTCTGTAAAAATGGCAATTTTGGTCACTGTGAGGGTTTAAAAAGTGGTTATTCAACATGAGGCACGATCCAATTGACATTTTGAATCATTTTTGGTACAGTCCAAAAAATCAATTTTCGGATGAAAAACGATGACTCCGGACCTGTCGAACGATCCCAAAATGGTTAATATGAATGAAATTTTAACATTTGATCTTTTGACTCTAAATGACTGTTGGATGTGAATTATGACTTTATCAACTAAAATAAGTGTGTTTAAAGTCATTTCTGTGCCTGAAACGGGTCAAAATTGAAGCTTTTGAGTAAGCAAAACTCTGTAAAAATGGCAATTTTGGTCACTGTGAGGGTTTAAAAAGTGGTTATTCAACATGAGGCATGATCCAATTGACATTTTGAATCATTTTTGGTACAGTCCAAAAAATCAATTTTCGGATGAAAAACGATGACTCCGGACCTGTCGAACAATCCCAAAATGGACAATATGGATGAAATTTTAACATATAATCTTTTGACTCTAAATGACTGTTGGATGTGAATTATGACTTTGTCAACTAAAATAAGTGTGTTTAAAGTCATTTCTGTGCCTGAAACGGGTCAAAATTGCAGCTTTTGAGTAAGCAAAACTCTGTAAAAATGGCAATTTTGGTCACTGTGAGGGTTTAAAAAGTGGTTATTCAACATGAGGCACGATCCAATTGACATTTTGAATCATTTTTGGTACAGTCCAAAAAATCAATTTTCGGATGAAAAACGATGACTCCGGACCTGTCGAACGATCCCAAAATGGTTAATATGAATGAAATTTTAACATTTGATCTTTTGACTCTAAATGACTGTTGGATGTGAATTATGACTTTATCAACTAAAATAAGTGTGTTTAAAGTCATTTCTGTGCCTGAAACGGGTCAAAATTGAAGCTTTTGAGTAAGCAAAACTCTGTAAAAATGGCAATTTTGGTCACTGTGAGGGTTTAAAAAGTGGTTATTCAACATGAGGCATGATCCAATTGACATTTTGAATCATTTTTGGTACAGTCCAAAAAATCAATTTTCGGATGAAAAACGATGACTCCGGACCTGTCGAACAATCCCAAAATGGTCAATATGGATGAAATTTTAACATTTAATCTTTTGACTCTAAATGACTGTTGGATGTGAATTATGACTTTGTCAACTAAAATAGGTGTGTTTAAAGTCATTTCTGTGCCTGAAACGGGTCAAAATTGAAGCTTTTGAGTAAGCAAAACTCTGTAAAAATGGCAATTTTGGTCACTGTGAGGGTTTAAAAAGTGGTTATTCAACATGAGGCACGATCCAATTGACATTTTGAATCATTTTTGGTACAGTCCAAAAAATCAATTTTCGGATGAAAAACGATGACTCCGGACCTGTTGAACAATCCCAAAATGGTCAATATGGATGAAATTTTAACATTTAATTTTTTGACTCTAAATGACTGTTGGATGTGAATTATGACTTTGTCAACTAAAATAAGTGTGTTTAAAGTCATTTCTGTGCCTGAAACGGGTCAAAATTGAAGCTTCTGAGTAAGCAAAACTCTGTAAAAATGGCAATTTTGGTCACTGTGAGGGTTTAAAAAGTGGTTATTCAACATGAGGCACGATCTAATTGACATTTTGAATCATTTTTGGTACAGTCCAAAAAATCAATTTTCGGATGAAAAACGATGACTCCGGACCTGTCGAACGATCCCAAAATGGTCAATATGGATGAAATTTTAACATTTAATCTTTTGACTCTAAATGACTGTTGGATGTGAATTATGACTTTGTCAACTAAAATAAGTGTGTTTAAAGTCATTTCTGTGCCTGAAACGGGTCAAAATTGAAGCTTTTGAGTAAGCAAAACTCTGTCAAAATGGCAATTTTGGTCACTGTGAGGGTTTAAAAAGTGGTTATTCAACATGAGGCACGATCCAATTGACATTTTGAATCATTTTTGGTACAGTCCAAAAAAATCAATTTTCGGATGAAAAACGATGACTCCGGACCTGTTGAACAATCCCAAAATGGTCAATATGGATGAAATTTTAACATTTAATCTTTTGACTCTAAATGACTGTTGGATGTGAATTATGACTTTGTCAACTAAAATAAGTGTGTTTAAAGTCATTTCTGTGCCTGAAACGGGTCAAAATTGCAGCTTTTGAGTAAGCAAAACTCTGTAAAAATGGCAATTTTGGTCACTGTGAGGGTTTAAAAAGTGGTTATTCAACATGAGGCACGATCCAATTGACATTTTGAATCATTTTTGGTACAGTCCAAAAAATCAATTTTCGGATGAAAAAGGATGACTCCGGACCTGTCGAACGATCCCAAAATGGTTAATATGGATGAAATTTTAACATTTGATCTTTTGACTCTAAATGACTGTTGGATGTGAATTATGACTTTATCAACTAAAATAAGTGTGTTTAAAGTCATTTCTGTGCATGAAACGGGTCAAAATTGAAGCTTTTGAGTAAGCAAAACTCTGTAAAAATGGCAATTTTGGTCACTGTGAGGGTTTAAAAAGTGGTTATTCAACATGAGGCACGATCCAATTGACATTTTGAATCATTTTTGGTACAGTCCAAAAAATCAATTTTCGGATGAAAAACGATGACTCCGGACCTGTTGAACAATCCCAAAATGGTCAATATGGATGAAATTTTAACATTTAATCTTTTGACTCTAAATGACTGTTGGATGTGAATTATGACTTTGTCAACTAAAATAAGTGTGTTTAAAGTCATTTCTGTGCCTGAAACGGGTCAAAATTGAAGCTTTTGAGTAAGCAAAACTCTGTAAAAATGGCAATTTTGGTCACTGTGAGGGTTTAAAAAGTGGTTATTCAACATGAGGTACGATCCAATTGACATTTTGAATCATTTTTGGTACAGTCTAAAAAATCAATTTTCGGATGAAAAATATGACTCCGGACCTGTCGAACGATCCCAAAATGGTTAATATGGATGAAATTTTAACATTTGATCTTTTGACTCTAAATGACTGTTGGATGTGAATTATGAATTTATCAACTAAAATAAGTGTGTTTAAAGTCATTTCTGTGCCTGAAACGGGTCAAAATTGAAGCTTTTGAGTAAGCAAAACTCTGTAAAAATGGCAATTTTGGTCACTGTGAGGGTTTATAAAGTGGTTATTCAACATGAGGCACGATCCAATTGACATTTTGAATCATTTTTGGTACAGTCCAAAAAATCAATTTTCGGATGAAAAACGATGACTCCGGACCTGTCGAACAATCCCAAAATGGTTAATATGAATGAAATTTTAACATTTGATCTTTTGACTCTAAATGACTGTTGGATGTGAATTATGACTTTATCAACTAAAATAAGTGTGTTTAAAGTCATTTCTGTGCCTGAAACGGGTCAAAATTGAAGCTTTTGAGTAAGCAAAACTCTGTAAAAATGGCAATTTTGGTCACTGTGAGGGTTTAAAAAGTGGTTATTCAACATGAGGCATGATCCAATTGACATTTTGAATCATTTTTGGTACAGTCCAAAAAATCAATTTTCGGATGAAAAACGATGACTCCGGACCTGTCGAACAATCCCAAAATGGACAATATGGATGAAATTTTAACATATAATCTTTTGACTCTAAATGACTGTTGGATGTGAATTATGACTTTGTCAACTAAAATAAGTGTGTTTAAAGTCATTTCTGTGCCTGAAACGGGTCAAAATTGAAGCTTTAGAGTAAGCAAAACTCTGTAAAAATGGCAATTTTGGTCACTGTGAGGGTTTAAAAAGTGGTTATTCAACATGAGGCTCGATCCAATTGACATTTTGAATCATTTTTGGTACAGTCCAAAAAATCAATTTTCGGATGAAAAACGATGACTCCGGACCTGTCGAACGATCCCAAAATGGTGAATATGGATGAAATTTTAACATTTGATCTTTTGACTCTAAATGATTGTTGGATGTGAATTATGACTTTATCAACTAAAATACGTGTGTTTAAAGTCATTTCTGTGCCTGAAACGGGTCAAAATTGAAGCTTTTGAGTAAGCAAAACTCTGTAAAAATTGCAATTTTGGTCACTGTGAGGGTTTAAAAAGTGGTTATTCAACATGAGGCACGATCCAATTGACATTTTGAATCATTTTTGGGACAGTCCAAAAAATCAATTTTTGGATGAAAAACGATGACTCCGGACCTGTCGAACAATCCCAAAATGGTCAATATGGATGAAATTTTAACATTTAATCTTTTGACTCTAAATGACTGTTGGATGTGAATTATGACTTTGTCAACTAAAATAAGTGTGTTTAAAGTCATTTCTGTGCCTGAAACGGGTCAAAATTGAAGCTTTTGAGTAAGCAAAACTCTGTAAAAATGGCAATTTTGGTCACTGTGAGGGTTTAAAAAGTGGTTATTCAACATGAGGCACGATCCAATTGACATTTTGAATCATTTTTGGTACAGTCCAAAAAATCAATTTTCGGATGAAAAACGATGACTCCGGACCTGTTGAACAATCCCAAAATGGTCAATATGGATGAAATTTTAACATTTAATCTTTTGACTCTAAATGACTGTTGGATGTGAATTATGACTTTGTCAACTAAAATAAGTGTGTTTAAAGTCATTTCTGTGCCTGAAACGGGTCAAAATTGAAGCTTTTGAGTAAGCAAAACTCTGTAAAAATGGCAATTTTGGTCACTGTGAGGGTTTAAAAAGTGGTTATTCAACATGAGGCTCGATCCAATTGACATTTTGAATCATTTTTGGTACAGTCCAAAAAATCAATTTTCGGATGAAAAACGATGACTCCGGACCTGTCGAACGATCCCAAAATGGTTAATATGGATGAAATTTTAACATTTGATCTTTTGACTCTAAATGACTGTTGGATGTGAATTATGACTTTATCAACTAAAATACGTGTGTTTAAAGTCATTTCTGTGCCTGAAACGGGTCAAAATTGAAGCTTTTGAGTAAGCAAAACTCTGTAAAAATGGCAATTTTGGTCACTGTGAGGGTTTAAAAAGTGGTTATTCAACATGAGGCACGATCCAATTGACATTTTGAATCATTTTTGGGACAGTCCAAAAAATCAATTTTTGGATGAAAAACGATGACTCCGGACCTGTCGAACAATCCCAAAATGGTCAATATGGATGAAATTTTAACATTTAATCTTTTGACTCTAAATGACTGTTGGATGTGAATTATGACTTTGTCAACTAAAATAAGTGTGTTTAAAGTCATTTCTGTGCCTGAAACGGGTCAAAATTGAAGCTTTTGAGTAAGCAAAACTCTGTAAAAATGGCAATTTTGGTCACTGTGAGGGTTTAAAAAGTGGTTATTCAACATGAGGCACGATCCAATTGACATTTTGAATCATTTTTGGTACAGTCCAAAAAATCAATTTTCGGATGAAAAACGATGACTCCGGACCTGTTGAACAATCCCAAAATGGTCAATATGGATGAAATTTTAACATTTAATCTTTTGACTCTAAATGACTGTTGGATGTGAATTATGACTTTGTCAACTAAAATAAGTGTGTTTAAAGTCATTTCTGTGCCTGAAACGGGTCAAAATTGAAGCTTTTGAGTAAGCAAAACTCTGTAAAAATGGCAATTTTGGTCACTGTGAGGGTTTAAAAAGTGGTTATTCAACATGAGGTACGATCCAATTGACATTTTGAATCATTTTTGGTACAGTCTAAAAAATCAATTTTCGGATGAAAAACGATGACTCCGGACCTGTCGAACGATCCCAAAATGGTTAATATGGATGAAATTTTAACATTTGATCTTTTGACTCTAAATGACTGTTGGATGTGAATTATGAATTTATCAACTAAAATAAGTGTGTTTAAAGTCATTTCTGTGCCTGAAACGGGTCAAAATTGAAGCTTTTGAGTAAGCAAAACTCTGTAAAAATGGCAATTTTGGTCACTGTGAGGGTTTATAAAGTGGTTATTCAACATGAGGCACGATCCAATTGACATTTTGAATCATTTTTGGTACAGTCCAAAAAATCAATTTTCGGATGAAAAACGATGACTCCGGACCTGTCGAACAATCCCAAAATGGTCAATATGGATGAAATTTTAACATTTAATCTTTTGACTCTAAATGACTGTTGGATGTGAATTATGACTTTGTCAACTAAAATAAGTGTGTTTAAAGTCATTTCTGTGCCTGAAACGGGTCAAAATTGAAGCTTTTGAGTAAGCAAAACTCTGTAAAAATGGCAATTTTGGTCACTGTGAGGGTTTAAAAAGTGGTTATTCAACATGAGGCACGATCCAATTGACATTTTGAATCATTTTTGGTACAGTCCAAAAAATCAATTTTCGGATGAAAAACGATGACTCCGGACCTGTCGAACGATCCCAAAATGGTTAATATGAATGAAATTTTAACATTTGATCTTTTGACTCTAAATGACTGTTGGATGTGAATTATGACTTTATCAACTAAAATAAGTGTGTTTAAAGTCATTTCTGTGCCTGAAACGGGTCAAAATTGAAGGTTTTGAGTAAGCAAAACTCTGTAAAAATGGCAATTTTGGTCACTGTGAGGGTTTAAAAAGTGGTTATTCAACATGAGGCATGATCCAATTGACATTTTGAATCATTTTTGATACAGTCCAAAAAATCAATTTTCGGATGAAAAACGATGACTCCGGACCTGTCGAACAATCCCAAAATGGACAATATGGATGAAATTTTAACATATAATCTTTTGACTCTAAATGACTGTTGGATGTGAATTATGACCTTGTCAACTAAAATAAGTGTGTTTAAAGTCATTTCTGTGCCTGAAACGGGTCAAAATTGAAGCTTTTGAGTAAGCAAAACTCTGTAAAAATGGCAATTTTGGTCACTTTGAGGGTTTAAAAAGTGGTTATTCAACATGAGGCACGATCCAATTGACATTTTGAATCATTTTTGGTACAGTCCCAAAAATCAATTTTCGGATGAAAAACGATGACTCCGGACCTGTCGAACGATCCCAAAATGGTCAATATGGATGAAATTTCAACATTTAATTGTTTGACTCTAAATGACTGTTGGATGTGAATTATGACTTTGTCAACTAAAATAAGTGTGTTTAAAGTCATTTCTGTGCCTGAAACGGGTCAAAATTGAAGCTTTAGAGTAAGCAAAACTCTGTAAAAATGGCAATTTTGGTCACTGTGAGGGTTTAAAAAGTGGTTATTCAACATGAGGCTCGATCCAATTGACATTTTGAATCATTTTTGGTACAGTCCAAAAAATCAATTTTCGGATGAAAAACGATGACTCCGGACCTGTCGAACGATCCCAAAATGGTTAATATGGATGAAATTTTAACATTTGATCTTTTGACTCTAAATGACTGTTGGATGTGAATTATGACTTTATCAACTAAAATACGTGTGTTTAAAGTCATTTCTGTGCCTGAAACGGGTCAAAATTGAAGCTTTTGAGTAAGCAAAACTCTGTAAAAATGGCAATTTTGGTCACTGTGAGGGTTTAAAAAGTGGTTATTCAACATGAGGCACGATCCAATTGACATTTTGAATCATTTTTGGGACAGTCCAAAAAATCAATTTTTGGATGAAAAACGATGACTCCGGACCTGTCGAACAATCCCAAAATGGTCAATATGGATGAAATTTTAACATTTAATCTTTTGACTCTAAATGACTGTTGGATGTGAATTATGACTTTGTCAACTAAAATAAGTGTGTTTAAAGTCATTTCTGTGCCTGAAACGGGTCAAAATTGAAGCTTTTGAGTAAGCAAAACTCTGTAAAAATGGCAATTTTGGTCACTGTGAGGGTTTAAAAAGTGGTTATTCAACATGAGGCACGATCCAATTGACATTTTGAATCATTTTTGGTACAGTCCAAAAAATCAATTTTCGGATGAAAAACGATGACTCCGGACCTGTCGAACGATCCCAAAATGGTCAATATGGATGAAATTTTAACATTTAATCTTTTGACTCTAAATGACTGTTGGATGTGAATTATGACTTTGTCAACTAAAATAAGTGTGTTTAAAGTCATTTCTGTGCCTGAAACGGGTCAAAATTGAAGCTTTTGAGTAAGCAAAACTCTGTAAAAATGGCAATTTTGGTCACTGTGAGGGTTTAAAAAGTGGTTATTCAACATGAGGCACGATCCAATTGACATTTTGAATCATTTTTGGTACAGTCCAAAAAATCAATTTTCGGATGAAAAACGATGACTCCGGACCTGTCGAACGATCCCAAAATGGTCAATATGGATGAAATTTTAACATTTAATCTTTTGACTCTAAATGACTGTTGGATGTGAATTATGACTTTGTCAACTAAAATAAGTGTGTTTAAAGTCATTTCTGTGCCTGAAACGGGTCAAAATTGAAGCTTTTGAGTAAGCAAAACTCTGTAAAAATGGCAATTTTGGTCACTGTGAGGGTTTAAAAAGTGGTTATTCAACATGAGGCACGATCCAATTGACATTTTGAATCATTTTTGGTACAGTCCAAAAAATCAATTTTCGGATGAAAAACGATGACTCCGGACCTGTCGAACAATCCCAAAATGGTCAATATGGATGAAATTTTAACATTTAATCTTTTGACTCTAAATGACTGTTGGATGTGAATTATGACTTTATCAACTAAAATAAGTGTGTTTAAAGTCATTTCTGTGCCTGAAACGGGTCAAAATTGCAGCTTTTGAGTAAGCAAAACTCTGTAAAAATGGCAATTTTGGTCACTGTGAGGGTTTAAAAAGTGGTTATTCAACATGAGGCACGATCCAATTGACATTTTGAATCATTTTTGGTACAGTCCAAAAAATCAATTTTCGGATGAAAAAGGATGACTCCGGACCTGTCGAACGATCCCAAAATGGTTAATATGGATGAAATTTTAACATTTGATCTTTTGACTCTAAATGACTGTTGGATGTGAATTATGACTTTATCAACTAAAATAAGTGTGTTTAAAGTCATTTCTGTGCATGACACGGGTCAAAATTGAAGCTTTTGAGTAAGCAAAACTCTGTAAAAATGGCAATTTTGGTCACTGTGAGGGTTTAAAAAGTGGTTATTCAACATGAGGCACGATCCAATTGACATTTTGAATCATTTTTGGTACAGTCCAAAAAATCAATTTTCGGATGAAAAACGATGACTCCGGACCTGTTGAACAATCCCAAAATGGTCAATATGGATGAAATTTTAACATTTAATCTTTTGACTCTAAATGACTGTTGGATGTGAATTATGACTTTGTCAACTAAAATAAGTGTGTTTAAAGTCATTTCTGTGCCTGAAACGGGTCAAAATTGAAGCTTTTGAGTAAGCAAAACTCTGTAAAAATGGCAATTTTGGTCACTGTGAGGGTTTAAAAAGTGGTTATTCAACATGAGGTACGATCCAATTGACATTTTGAATCATTTTTGGTACAGTCTAAAAAATCAATTTTCAGATGAAAAACGATGACTCCGGACCTGTCGAACGATCCCAAAATGGTTATTATGGATGAAATTTTAACATTTGATCTTTTGACTCTAAATGACTGTTGGATGTGAATTATGAATTTATCAACTAAAATAAGTGTGTTTAAAGTCATTTCTGTGCCTGAAGCGGGTCAAAATTGAAGCTTTTGAGTAAGCAAAACTCTGTAAAAATGGCAATTTTGGTCACTGTGAGGGTTTATAAAGTGGTTATTCAACATGAGGCACGATCCAATTGACATTTTGAATCATTTTTGGTACAGTCCAAAAAATCAATTTTCGGATGAAAAACGATGACTCCGGACCTGTCAAACAATCCCAAAATGGTCAATATGGATGAAATTTTAACATTTAATCTTTTGACTCTAAATGACTGTTGGATGTGAATTATGACTTTGTCAACTAAAATAAGTGTGTTTAAAGTCATTTCTGTGCCTGAAACGGGTCAAAATTGAAGCTTTTGAGTAAGCAAAACTCTGTAAAAATGGCAATTTTGGTCACTGTGAGGGTTTAAAAAGTGGTTATTCAACATGAGGCACGATCCAATTGACATTTTGAATCATTTTTGGTACAGTCCAAAAAATCAATTTTCGGATGAAAAACGATGACTCCGGACCTGTCGAACAATCCCAAAATGGACAATATGGATGAAATTTTAACATATAATCTTTTGACTCTAAATGACTGTTGGATGTGAATTATGACTTTGTCAACTAAAATAAGTGTGTTTAAAGTCATTTCTGTGCCTGAAACGGGTCAAAATTGAAGCTTTTGAGTAAGCAAAACTCTGTAAAAATGGCAATTTTGGTCACTGTGAGGGTTTAAAAAGTGGTTATTCAACATGAGGCACGATCCAATTGACATTTTTAATCATTTTTGGTACAGTCCCAAAAATCACTTTTCGGATGAAAAACGATGACTCCGGACCTGTCGAACGATCCCAAAATGGTCAATATGGATGAAATTTCAACATTTAATCGTTTGACTCTAAATGACTGTTGGATGTGAATTATGACTTTGTCAACTAAAATAAGTGTGTTTAAAGTCATTTCTGTGCCTGAAACGGGTCAAAATTGAAGCTTTAGAGTAAGCAAAACTCTGTAAAAATGGCAATTTTGGTCACAGTGAGGGTTTAAAAAGTGGTTATTCAACATGAGGCTCGATCCAATTGACATTTTGAATCATTTTTGGTACAGTCCAAAAAATCAATTTTCGGATGAAAAACGATGACTCCGGACCTGTCGAACGATCCCAAAATGGTTAATATGGATGAAATTTTAACATTTGATCTTTTGACTCTAAATGACTGTTGGATGTGAATTATGACTTTATCAACTAAAATACGTGTGTTTAAAGTCATTTCTGTGCCTGAAACGGGTCAAAATTGAAGCTTTTGAGTAAGCAAAACTCTGTAAAAATGGCAATTTTGGTCACTGTGAGGGTTTAAAAAGTGGTTATTGAACATGAGGCACGATCCAATTGACATTTTGAATCATTTTTGGGACAGTCCAAAAAATCAATTTTTGGATGAAAAACGATGACTCCGGACCTGTCGAACAATCCCAAAATGGTCAATATGGATGAAATTTTAACATTTAATCTTTTGACTCTAAATGACTGTTGGATGTGAATTATGACTTTGTCAACTACAATAAGTGTGTTTAAAGTCATTTCTGTGCCTGAAACGGGTCAAAATTGAAGCTTTTGAGTAAGCAAAACTCTGTAAAAATGGCAATTTTGGTCACTGTGAGGGTTTAAAAAGTGGTTATTCAACATGAGGCACGATCCAATTGACATTTTGAATCATTTTTGGTACAGTCCAAAAAATCAATTTTCGGATGAAAAACGATGACTCCGGACCTGTCGAACGATCCCAAAATGGTCAATATGGATGAAATTTTAACATTTAATCTTTTGACTCTAAATGTCTGTTGGATGTGAATTATGACTTTGTCAACTAAAATAAGTGTGTTTAAAGTCATTTCTGTGCCTGAAACGGGTCAAAATTGAAGCTTTTGAGTAAGCAAAACTCTGTAAAAATGGCAATTTTGGTCACTGTGAGGGTTTAAAAAGTGGTTATTCAACATGAGGCACGATCCAATTGACATTTTGAATCATTTTTGGTACAGTCCAAAAAATCAATTTTCGAATGAAAAACGATGACTCCGGACCTGTCGAACGATCCCAAAATGGTCAATATGGATGAAATTTTAACATTTAATCTTTTGACTCTAAATGACTGTTGGATGTGAATTATGACTTTGTCAACTAAAATAAGTGTGTTTAAAGTCATTTCTGTGCCTGAAACGGGTCAAAATTGAAGCTTTTGAGTAAGCAAAACTCTGTAAAAATGGCAATTTTGGTCACTGTGAGGGTTTAAAAAGTGGTTATTCAACATGAGGCACGATCCAATTGACATTTTGAATCATTTTTGGTACAGTCCAAAAAATCAATTTTCGGATGAAAAACGATGACTCCGGACCTGTCGAACGATCCCAAAATGGTTAATATGGATGAAATTTTAACATTTGATCTTTTGACTCTAAATGACTGTTGGATGTGAATTATGACTTTATCAACTAAAATAAGTGTGTTTAAAGTCATTTCTGTGCCTGAAACGGGTCAAAATTGAAGCTTCTGACTAAGCAAAACTCTGTAAAAATGGCAATTTTGGTCACTGTGAGGGTTTAAAACGTGGTTATTCAACATGAGGCACGATCCAATTGACATTTTGAAACATTTTTGGTACAGTCCAAAAAATCAATTTTCGTATGAAAAACGATGACTCCGGACCTGTCGAACAATCCCAAAATGGTCAATATGGATGAAATTTTAACATTTCATCTTTTGACTCTAAATGACTGTTGGATGTGAATTATGACTTTGTCAACTAAAATAAGTGTGTTTAAAGTCATTTCTGTGCCTGAAACGGGTCAAAATTGAAGCTTTTGAGTAAGCAAAACTCTGTAAAAATGGCAATTTTGGTCACTGTGAGGGTTTATAAAGTGGTTATTCAACATGAGGCACGATCCAATTGACATTTTGAATCATTTTTGGTACAGTCCAAAAAAATCAATTTTCGGATGAAAAACGATGACTCCGGACCTGTCGAACGATCCCAAAATGGTCAATATGGATGAAATTTTAACATTTCATCTTTTGACTCTAAATGACTGTTGGATGTGAATTATGACTTTGTCAACAAAAATAAGTGTGTTTAAAGTCATTTCTGTGCCTGAAACGGGTCAAAATTGAAGCTTTTGAGTAAGCAAAACTCTGTAAAAATGGCAATTTTGGTCACTGTGAGGGTTTAAAAAGTGGTTATTCAACATGAGGCACGATCCAAGTGACATTTTGAATCATTTTTGGGACAGTCCAAAAAATCAATTTTCGGATGAAAAACGATGACTCCGGACCTGTCGAACAATCCCAAAATGGTCAATATGGATGAAATTTTAACATTTCATCTTTTGACTCTAAATGACTGTTGGATGTGAATTATGACTTTGTCAACTAAAATAAGTGTGTTTAAAGTCATTTCTGTGCCTGAAACGGGTCAAAATTGAAGCTTTTGAGTAAGCAAAACTCTGTAAAAATGGCAATTTTGGTCACTGTGAGGGTTTAAAAAGTGGTTATTTAACATGAGGCACGATCCAATTGACATTTTGAATCATTTTTGGGACAGTCCAAAAAATCAATTTTCGGATGAAAAACGATGACTCCGGACCTGTCAAACAATCCCAAAATGGTCAATATGGATGAAATTTTAACATTTAATCTTTTGACTCTAAATGACTGTTGGATGTGAATTATGACTTTGTCAACTAAAATAAGTGTGTTTAAAGTCATTTCTGTGCCTGAAACGGGTCAAAATTGAAGCTTTTGAGTAAGCAAATCTCTGTAAAAATGACAATTTTGGTCACTGTGAGGGTTTAAAAAGTGGTTATTCAACATGAGGCACGATCCAATTGACATTTTGAATCATTTTTGGCACAGTCCAAAAAATCAATTTTCGGATGAAAAACGATGACTCCGGACCTGTCGAATGATCCCAAAATGGTCAATATGGATGAAATTTTAACATTTAATCTTTTGACTGTAAATGACTGTTGGATGTGAAATATGACTTTGTCAACTAAAGTAAGTGTGTTTAAAGTCATTTCTGTGCCTGAAACGGGTCAAAATTGAAGCTTTAGAGTAAGCAAAACTCTGTAAAAATGGCAATTTTGGTCACTGTGAGGGTTTAAAAAGTGGTTATTCAACATGAGGCACGATTCAATTGACATTTTGAATCATTTTTGGTACAGTCCAAAAAATCAATTTTGGGATGAAAAACGATGACTCCGGACCTGTCGAACGATCCCAAAATGGTTAATATGAATGAAATTTTAACATTTGATCTTTTGACTCTAAATGACTGTTGGATGTGAATTATGACTTTGTCAACTAAAATAAGTGTGTTTAAAGTCATTTCTGTGCCTGAAACGGGTCAAAATTGAAGCTTTTGAGTAAGCAAAACTCTGTAAAAATGGCAATTTTGGTCACTGTGAGGGTTTAAAAAGTGGTTATTCAACATGAGGCACGATCCAATTGACATTTTGAATCATTTTTGGGACAGTCCAAAAAATCAATTTTCGGATGAAAAACGATGACTCCGGACCTGTCGAACAATCCCAAAATGGTCAATATGGATGAAATTTTAACATTTAATCTTTTGACTCAAAATGACTGTTGGATGTGAATTATGACTTTGTCAACTAAAAAAAGTGTGTTTAAAGTCATTTCTGTGCCTGAAACGGGTCAAAATTAAAGCTTTTGAGTAAGCAAATCTCTGTAAAAATGGCAATTTTGGTCACTGTGAGGGTTTAAAAAGTGGTTATTCAACATGAGGCACGATCTAATTGACATTTTGAATCATTTTTGGTTCAGTCCAAAAAATCAATTTTCGGATGAAAAACGATGACTCCGGACCTGTCAAACGATCCCAAAATGGTCAATATGGATGAAATTTTAACATTTAATCTTTTGACTCTAAATGACTGTTGGATGTGAATTATGACTTTGTCAACTTAAATAAGTGTGTTTAAAGTCATTTCTGTGCCTGAAACGGGTCAAAATTGAAGCTTTTGAGTAAGCAAAACTCTGTCAAAATGGCAATTTTGTTCACTGTGAGGGTTTAAAAAGTGGTTATTCAACATGAGGCACGATCCAATTGACATTTTGAATCATTTTTGGTACAGTCCAAAAAAATCAATTTTCGGATGAAAAACGATGACTCCGGACCTGTTGAACAATCCCAAAATGGTCAATATGGATGAAATTTTAACATTTAATCTTTTGACTCTAAATGACTGTTGGATGTGAATTATGACTTTGTCAACTAAAATAAGTGTGTTTAAAGTCATTTCTGTGCCTGAAACGGGTCAAAATTGCAGCTTTTGAGTAAGCAAAACTCTGTAAAAATGGCAATTTTGGTCACTGTGAGGGTTTAAAAAGTGGTTATTCAACATGAGGCACGATCCAATTGACATTTTGAATCATTTTTGGTACAGTCCAAAAAATCAATTTTCGGATGAAAAACGATGACTCCGGACCTGTCGAACTATCCCAAAATGGACAATATGGATGAAATTTTAACATATAAACTTTTGACTCTAAATGACTGTTGGATGTGAATTATGACTTTGTCAACTAAAATAAGTGTGTTTAAAGTCATTTCTGTGCCTGAAACGGGTCAAAATTGAAGCTTTTGAGTAAGCAAAACTCTGTAAAAATGGCAATTTTGGTCACTGTGAGGGTTTAAAAAGTGGTTATTCAACATGAGGCTCGATCCAATTGACATTTTGAATCATTTTTGGTACAGTCCAAAAAATCAATTTTCGGATGAAAAACGATGACTCCGGACCTGTCGAACGATCCCAAAATGGTTAATATGGATGAAATTTTAACATTTGATCTTTTGACTCTAAATGACTGTTGGATGTGAATTATGACTTTATCAACTAAAATACGTGTGTTTAAAGTCATTTCTGTGCCTGAAACGGGTCAAAATTGAAGCTTTTGAGTAAGCAAAACTCTGTAAAAATGGCAATTTTGGTCACTGTGAGGGCTTAAAAAGTGGTTATTCAACATGAGGCACGATCCAATTGACATTTTGAATCATTTTTGGGACAGTCCAAAAAATCAATTTTCGGATGAAAAACGATGACTCCGGACCTGTCGAACAATCCCAAAATGGTCAATATGGATGAAATTTTAACATTTAATCTTTTGACTCTAAATGACTGTTGGATGTGAATTATGACTTTGTCAACTAAAAAAAGTGTGTTTAAAGTCATTTCTGTGCCTGAAACGGGTCAAAATTAAAGCTTTTGAGTAAGCAAATCTCTGTAAAAATGGCAATTTTGGTCACTGTGAGGGTTTAAAAAGTGGTTATTCAACATGAGGCACGATCTAATTGACATTTTGAATCATTTTTGGTTCAGTCCAAAAAATCAATTTTCGGATGAAAAACGATGACTCCGGACCTGTCAAACGATCCCAAAATGGTCAATATGGATGAAATTTTAACATTTAATCTTTTGACTCTAAATGACTGTTGGATGTGAATTATGACTTTGTCAACTAAAATAAGTGTGTTTAAAGTCATTTCTGTGCCTGAAACGGGTCAAAATTGAAGCTTTTGAGTAAGCAAAACTCTGTCAAAATGGCAATTTTGTTCACTGTGAGGGTTTAAAAAGTGGTTATTCAACATGAGGCACGATCCAATTGACATTTTGAATCATTTTTGGTACAGTCCAAAAAAATCAATTTTCGGATGAAAAACGATGACTCCGGACCTGTTGAACAATCCCAAAATGGTCAATATGGATGAAATTTTAACATTTAATCTTTTGACTCTAAATGACTGTTGGATGTGAATTATGACTTTGTCAACTAAAATAAGTGTGTTTAAAGTCATTTCTGTGCCTGAAACGGGTCAAAATTGCAGCTTTTGAGTAAGCAAAACTCTGTAAAAATGGCAATTTTGGTCACTGTGAGGGTTTAAAAAGTGGTTATTCAACATGAGGCACGATCCAATTGACATTTTGAATCATTTTTGGTACAGTCCAAAAAATCAATTTTCGGATGAAAAACGATGACTCCGGACCTGTCGAACTATCCCAAAATGGACAATATGGATGAAATTTTAACATATAAACTTTTGACTCTAAATGACTGTTGGATGTGAATTATGACTTTGTCAACTAAAATAAGTGTGTTTAAAGTCATTTCTGTGCCTGAAACGGGTCAAAATTGAAGCTTTTGAGTAAGCAAAACTCTGTAAAAATGGCAATTTTGGTCACTGTGAGGGTTTAAAAAGTGGTTATTCAACATGAGGCTCGATCCAATTGACATTTTGAATCATTTTTGGTACAGTCCAAAAAATCAATTTTCGGATGAAAAACGATGACTCCGGACCTGTCGAACGATCCCAAAATGGTTAATATGGATGAAATTTTAACATTTGATCTTTTGACTCTAAATGACTGTTGGATGTGAATTATGACTTTATCAACTAAAATACGTGTGTTTAAAGTCATTTCTGTGCCTGAAACGGGTCAAAATTGAAGCTTTTGAGTAAGCAAAACTCTGTAAAAATGGCAATTTTGGTCACTGTGAGGGCTTAAAAAGTGGTTATTCAACATGAGGCACGATCCAATTGACATTTTGAATCATTTTTGGTACAGTCCAAAAAATCAATTTTTGGATGAAAAACGATGACTCCGGACCTGTCGAACAATCCCAAAATGGTCAATATGGATGAAATTTTAACATTTAATCTTTTGACTCTAAATGACTGTTGGATGTGAATTATGACTTTGTCAACTAAAATAAGTGTGTTTAAAGTCATTTCTGTGCCTGAAACGGGTCAAAATTGAAGCTTTTGAGTAAGCAAAACTCTGTAAAAATGGCAATTTTGGTCACTGTGAGGGTTTAAAAAGTGGTTATTCAACATGAGGCACGATCCAATTGACATTTTGAATCATTTTTGGTACAGTCCAAAAAATCAATTTTCGGATGAAAAACGATGACTCCGGACCTGTCGAACGATCCCAAAATGGTCAATATGGATGAAATTTTAACATTTAATCTTTTGACTCTAAATGACTGTTGGATGTGAATTATGACTTTGTCAACTAAAATAAGTGTGTTTAAAGTCATTTCTGTGCCTGAAACGGGTCAAAATTGAAGCTTTTGAGTAAGCAAAACTCTGTAAAAATGGCAATTTTGGTCACTGTGAGGGTTTAAAAAGTGGTTATTCAACATGAGGCACGATCCAATTGACATTTTGAATCATTTTTGGTACAGTCCAAAAAATCAATTTTCGGATGAAAAACGATGACTCCGGACCTGTTGAACAATCCCAAAATAGTCAATATGGATGAAATTTTAACATTTGATCTTTTGACTCTAAATGACTGTTGGATGTGAATTATGAATTTATCAACTAAAATAAGTGTGTTTAAAGTCATTTCTGTGCCTGAAACGGGTCAAAATTGAAGCTTTTGAGTAAGCAAAACTCTGTAAAAATGGCAATTTTGGTCACTGTGAGGGTTTATAAAGTGGTTATTCAACATGAGGCACGATCCAATTGACATTTTGAATCATTTTTGGTACAGTCCAAAAAATCTTTTTTCGGATGAAAAACGATGACTCCGGACCTGTCGAACAATCCCAAAATGGTCAATATGGATGAAATTTTAACATTTAATCTTTTGACTCTAAATGACTGTTGGATGTGAATTATGACTTTGTCAACTAAAATAAGTGTGTTTAAAGTCATTTCTGTGCCTGAAACGGGTCAAAATTGAAGCTTTTGAGTAAGCAAATCTCTGTAAAAATGACAATTTTGGTCACTGTGAGGGTTTAAAAAGTGGTTATTCAACATGAGGCACGATCCAATTGACATTTTGAATCATTTTTGGCACAGTCCAAAAAATCAATTTTCGGATGAAAAACGATGACTCCGGACCTGTCGAATGATCCCAAAATGGTCAATATGGATGAAATTTTAACATTTAATCTTTTGACTGTAAATGACTGTTGGATGTGAAATATGACTTTGTCAACTAAAGTAAGTGTGTTTAAAGTCATTTCTGTGCCTGAAACGGGTCAAAATTGAAGCTTTAGAGTAAGCAAAACTCTGTAAAAATGGCAATTTTGGTCACTGTGAGGGTTTAAAAAGTGGTTATTCAACATGAGGCACGATTCAATTGACATTTTGAATCATTTTTGGGACAGTCCAAAAAATCAATTTTCGGATGAAAAACGATGACTCCGGACCTGTCGAACAATCCCAAAATGGTCAATATGGATGAAATTTTAACATTTAATCTTTTGACTCAAAATGACTGTTGGATGTGAATTATGACTTTGTCAACTAAAAAAAGTGTGTTTAAAGTCATTTCTGTGCCTGAAACGGGTCAAAATTAAAGCTTTTGAGTAAGCAAATCTCTGTAAAAATGGCAATTTTGGTCACTGTGAGGGTTTAAAAAGTGGTTATTCAACATGAGGCTCGATCCAATTGACATTTTGAATCATTTTTGGTACAGTCCAAAAAATCAATTTTCGGATGAAAAACGATGACTCCGGACCTGTCGAACGATCCCAAAATGGTTAATATGGATGAAATTTTAACATTTGATCTTTTGACTCTAAATGACTGTTGGATGTGAATTATGACTTTATCAACTAAAATACGTGTGTTTAAAGTCATTTCTGTGCCTGAAACGGGTCAAAATTGAAGCTTTTGAGTAAGCAAAACTCTGTAAAAATGGCAATTTTGGTCACTGTGAGGGCTTAAAAAGTGGTTATTCAACATGAGGCACGATCCAATTGACATTTTGAATCATTTTTGGTACAGTCCAAAAAATCAATTTTTGGATGAAAAACGATGACTCCGGACCTGTCGAACAATCCCAAAATGGTCAATATGGATGAAATTTTAACATTTAATCTTTTGACTCTAAATGACTGTTGGATGTGAATTATGACTTTGTCAACTAAAATAAGTGTGTTTAAAGTCATTTCTGTGCCTGAAACGGGTCAAAATTGAAGCTTTTGAGTAAGCAAAACTCTGTAAAAATGGCAATTTTGGTCACTGTGAGGGTTTAAAAAGTGGTTATTCAACATGAGGCACGATCCAATTGACATTTTGAATCATTTTTGGTACAGTCCAAAAAATCAATTTTCGGATGAAAAACGATGACTCCGGACCTGTCGAACGATCCCAAAATGGTCAATATGGATGAAATTTTAACATTTAATCTTTTGACTCTAAATGACTGTTGGATGTGAATTATGACTTTGTCAACTAAAATAAGTGTGTTTAAAGTCATTTCTGTGCCTGAAACGGGTCAAAATTGAAGCTTTTGAGTAAGCAAAACTCTGTAAAAATGGCAATTTTGGTCACTGTGAGGGTTTAAAAAGTGGTTATTCAACATGAGGCACGATCCAATTGACATTTTGAATCATTTTTGGTACAGTCCAAAAAATCAATTTTCGGATGAAAAACGATGACTCCGGACCTGTCGAACGATCCCAAAATGGTTAATATGGATGAAATTTTAACATTTGATCTTTTGACTCTAAATGACTGTTGGATGTGAATTATGACTTTATCAACTAAAATAAGTGTGTTTAAAGTCATTTCTGTGCATGAAACGGGTCAAAATTGAAGCTTTTGAGTAAGCAAAACTCTGTAAAAATGGCAATTTTGGTCACTGTGAGGGTTTAAAAAGTGGTTATTCAACATGAGGCACGATCCAATTGACATTTTGAATCATTTTTGGTACAGTCCAAAAAATCAATTTTCGGATGAAAAACGATGACTCCGGACCTGTTGAACAATCCCAAAATAGTCAATATGGATGAAATTTTAACATTTGATCTTTTGACTCTAAATGACTGTTGGATGTGAATTATGAATTTATCAACTAAAATAAGTGTGTTTAAAGTCATTTCTGTGCCTGAAACGGGTCAAAATTGAAGCTTTTGAGTAAGCAAAACTCTGTAAAAATGGCAATTTTGGTCACTGTGAGGGTTTATAAAGTGGTTATTCAACATGAGGCACGATCCAATTGACATTTTGAATCATTTTTGGTACAGTCCAAAAAATCTTTTTTCGGATGAAAAACGATGACTCCGGACCTGTCGAACAATCCCAAAATGGTCAATATGGATGAAATTTTAACATTTAATCTTTTGACTCTAAATGACTGTTGGATGTGAATTATGACTTTGTCAACTAAAATAAGTGTGTTTAAAGTCATTTCTGTGCCTGAAACGGGTCAAAATTGAAGCTTTTGAGTAAGCAAATCTCTGTAAAAATGACAATTTTGGTCACTGTGAGGGTTTAAAAAGTGGTTATTCAACATGAGGCACGATCCAATTGACATTTTGAATCATTTTTGGCACAGTCCAAAAAATCAATTTTCGGATGAAAAACGATGACTCCGGACCTGTCGAATGATCCCAAAATGGTCAATATGGATGAAATTTTAACATTTAATCTTTTGACTGTAAATGACTGTTGGATGTGAAATATGACTTTGTCAACTAAAGTAAGTGTGTTTAAAGTCATTTCTGTGCCTGAAACGGGTCAAAATTGAAGCTTTAGAGTAAGCAAAACTCTGTAAAAATGGCAATTTTGGTCACTGTGAGGGTTTAAAAAGTGGTTATTCAACATGAGGCACGATTCAATTGACATTTTGAATCATTTTTGGTACAGTCCAAAAAATCAATTTTGGGATGAAAAACGATGACTCCGGACCTGTCGAACGATCCCAAAATGGTTAATATGAATGAAATTTTAACATTTGATCTTTTGACTCTAAATGACTGTTGGATGTGAATTATGACTTTGTCAACTAAAATAAGTGTGTTTAAAGTCATTTCTGTGCCTGAAACGGGTCAAAATTGAAGCTTTTGAGTAAGCAAAACTCTGTAAAAATGGCAATTTTGGTCACTGTGAGGGTTTAAAAAGTGGTTATTCAACATGAGGCACGATCCAATTGACATTTTGAATCATTTTTGGGACAGTCCAAAAAATCAATTTTCGGATGAAAAACGATGACTCCGGACCTGTCGAACAATCCCAAAATGGTCAATATGGATGAAATTTTAACATTTAATCTTTTGACTCAAAATGACTGTTGGATGTGAATTATGACTTTGTCAACTAAAAAAAGTGTGTTTAAAGTCATTTCTGTGCCTGAAACGGGTCAAAATTAAAGCTTTTGAGTAAGCAAATCTCTGTAAAAATGGCAATTTTGGTCACTGTGAGGGTTTAAAAAGTGGTTATTCAACATGAGGCACGATCTAATTGACATTTTGAATCATTTTTGCTTCAGTCCAAAAAATCAATTTTCGGATGAAAAACGATGACTCCGGACCTGTCAAACGATCCCAAAATGGTCAATATGGATGAAATTTTAACATTTAATCTTTTGACTCTAAATGACTGTTGGATGTGAATTATGACTTTGTCAACTAAAATAAGTGTGTTTAAAGTCATTTCTGTGCCTGAAACGGGTCAAAATTGAAGCTTTTGAGTAAGCAAAACTCTGTCAAAATGGCAATTTTGTTCACTGTGAGGGTTTAAAAAGTGGTTATTCAACATGAGGCACGATCCAATTGACATTTTGAATCATTTTTGGTACAGTCCAAAAAAATCAATTTTCGGATGAAAAACGATGACTCCGGACCTGTTGAACAATCCCAAAATGGTCAATATGGATGAAATTTTAACATTTAATCTTTTGACTCTAAATGACTGTTGGATGTGAATTATGACTTTGTCAACTAAAATAAGTGTGTTTAAAGTCATTTCTGTGCCTGAAATGGGTCAAAATTGCAGCTTTTGAGTAAGCAAAACTCTGTAAAAATGGCAATTTTGGTCACTGTGAGGGTTTAAAAAGTGGTTATTCAACATGAGGCACGATCCAATTGACATTTTGAATCATTTTTGGTACAGTCCAAAAAATCAATTTTCGGATGAAAAACGATGACTCCGGACCTGTCGAACTATCCCAAAATGGACAATATGGATGAAATTTTAACATATAAACTTTTGACTCTAAATGACTGTTGGATGTGAATTATGACTTTGTCAACTAAAATAAGTGTGTTTAAAGTCATTTCTGTGCCTGAAACGGGTCAAAATTGAAGCTTTTGAGTAAGCAAAACTCTGTAAAAATGGCAATTTTGGTCACTGTGAGGGTTTAAAAAGTGGTTATTCAACATGAGGCTCGATCCAATTGACATTTTGAATCATTTTTGGTACAGTCCAAAAAATCAATTTTCGGATGAAAAACGATGACTCCGGACCTGTCGAACGATCCCAAAATGGTTAATATGGATGAAATTTTAACATTTGATCTTTTGACTCTAAATGACTGTTGGATGTGAATTATGACTTTATCAACTAAAATACGTGTGTTTAAAGTCATTTCTGTGCCTGAAACGGGTCAAAATTGAAGCTTTTGAGTAAGCAAAACTCTGTAAAAATGGCAATTTTGGTCACTGTGAGGGCTTAAAAAGTGGTTATTCAACATGAGGCACGATCCAATTGACATTTTGAATCATTTTTGGGACAGTCCAAAAAATCAATTTTCGGATGAAAAACGATGACTCCGGACCTGTCGAACAATCCCAAAATGGTCAATATGGATGAAATTTTAACATTTAATCTTTTGACTCTAAATGACTGTTGGATGTGAATTATGACTTTGTCAACTAAAAAAAGTGTGTTTAAAGTCATTTCTGTGCCTGAAACGGGTCAAAATTAAAGCTTTTGAGTAAGCAAATCTCTGTAAAAATGGCAATTTTGGTCACTGTGAGGGTTTAAAAAGTGGTTATTCAACATGAGGCACGATCTAATTGACATTTTGAATCATTTTTGGTTCAGTCCAAAAAATCAATTTTCGGATGAAAAACGATGACTCCGGACCTGTCAAACGATCCCAAAATGGTCAATATGGATGAAATTTTAACATTTAATCTTTTGACTCTAAATGACTGTTGGATGTGAATTATGACTTTGTCAACTAAAATAAGTGTGTTTAAAGTCATTTCTGTGCCTGAAACGGGTCAAAATTGAAGCTTTTGAGTAAGCAAAACTCTGTCAAAATGGCAATTTTGTTCACTGTGAGGGTTTAAAAAGTGGTTATTCAACATGAGGCACGATCCAATTGACATTTTGAATCATTTTTGGTACAGTCCAAAAAAATCAATTTTCGGATGAAAAACGATGACTCCGGACCTGTTGAACAATCCCAAAATGGTCAATATGGATGAAATTTTAACATTTAATCTTTTGACTCTAAATGACTGTTGGATGTGAATTATGACTTTGTCAACTAAAATAAGTGTGTTTAAAGTCATTTCTGTGCCTGAAACGGGTCAAAATTGCAGCTTTTGAGTAAGCAAAACTCTGTAAAAATGGCAATTTTGGTCACTGTGAGGGTTTAAAAAGTGGTTATTCAACATGAGGCACGATCCAATTGACATTTTGAATCATTTTTGGTACAGTCCAAAAAATCAATTTTCGGATGAAAAACGATGACTCCGGACCTGTCGAACTATCCCAAAATGGACAATATGGATGAAATTTTAACATATAAACTTTTGACTCTAAATGACTGTTGGATGTGAATTATGACTTTGTCAACTAAAATAAGTGTGTTTAAAGTCATTTCTGTGCCTGAAACGGGTCAAAATTGAAGCTTTTGAGTAAGCAAAACTCTGTAAAAATGGCAATTTTGGTCACTGTGAGGGCTTAAAAAGTGGTTATTCAACATGAGGCACGATCCAATTGACATTTTGAATCATTTTTGGTACAGTCCAAAAAATCAATTTTTGGATGAAAAACGATGACTCCGGACCTGTCGAACAATCCCAAAATGGTCAATATGGATGAAATTTTAACATTTAATCTTTTGACTCTAAATGACTGTTGGATGTGAATTATGACTTTGTCAACTAAAATAAGTGTGTTTAAAGTCATTTCTGTGCCTGAAACGGGTCAAAATTGAAGCTTTTGAGTAAGCAAAACTCTGTAAAAATGGCAATTTTGGTCACTGTGAGGGTTTAAAAAGTGGTTATTCAACATGAGGCACGATCCAATTGACATTTTGAATCATTTTTGGTACAGTCCAAAAAATCAATTTTCGGATGAAAAACGATGACTCCGGACCTGTCGAACGATCCCAAAATGGTCAATATGGATGAAATTTTAACATTTAATCTTTTGACTCTAAATGACTGTTGGATGTGAATTATGACTTTGTCAACTAAAATAAGTGTGTTTAAAGTCATTTCTGTGCCTGAAACGGGTCAAAATTGAAGCTTTTGAGTAAGCAAAACTCTGTAAAAATGGCAATTTTGGTCACTGTGAGGGTTTAAAAAGTGGTTATTCAACATGAGGCACGATCCAATTGACATTTTGAATCATTTTTGGTACAGTCCAAAAAATCAATTTTCGGATGAAAAACGATGACTCCGGACCTGTCGAACGATCCCAAAATGGTTAATATGGATGAAATTTTAACATTTGATCTTTTGACTCTAAATGACTGTTGGATGTGAATTATGACTTTATCAACTAAAATAAGTGTGTTTAAAGTCATTTCTGTGCATGAAACGGGTCAAAATTGAAGCTTTTGAGTAAGCAAAACTCTGTAAAAATGGCAATTTTGGTCACTGTGAGGGTTTAAAAAGTGGTTATTCAACATGAGGCACGATCCAATTGACATTTTGAATCATTTTTGGTACAGTCCAAAAAATCAATTTTCGGATGAAAAACGATGACTCCGGACCTGTTGAACAATCCCAAAATAGTCAATATGGATGAAATTTTAACATTTGATCTTTTGACTCTAAATGACTGTTGGATGTGAATTATGAATTTATCAACTAAAATAAGTGTGTTTAAAGTCATTTCTGTGCCTGAAACGGGTCAAAATTGAAGCTTTTGAGTAAGCAAAACTCTGTAAAAATGGCAATTTTGGTCACTGTGAGGGTTTATAAAGTGGTTATTCAACATGAGGCACGATCCAATTGACATTTTGAATCATTTTTGGTACAGTCCAAAAAATCTTTTTTCGGATGAAAAACGATGACTCCGGACCTGTCGAACAATCCCAAAATGGTCAATATGGATGAAATTTTAACATTTAATCTTTTGACTCTAAATGACTGTTGGATGTGAATTATGACTTTGTCAACTAAAATAAGTGTGTTTAAAGTCATTTCTGTGCCTGAAACGGGTCAAAATTGAAGCTTTTGAGTAAGCAAAACTCTGTAAAAATGGCAATTTTGGTCACTGTGAGGGTTTAAAAAGTGGTTATTCAACATGAGGCACGATCCAATTGACATTTTGAATCATTTTTGGTACAGTCCAAAAAATCAATTTTCGGATGAAAAACGATGACTCCGGACCTGTCGAACGATCCCAAAATGGTTAATATGAATGAAATTTTAACATTTGATCTTTTGACTCTAAATGACTGTTGGATGTGAATTATGACTTTATCAACTAAAATAAGTGTGTTTAAAGTCATTTCTGTGCCTGAAACGGGTCAAAATTGAAGCTTTTGAGTAAGCAAAACTCTGTAAAAATGGCAATTTTGGTCACTGTGAGGGTTTAAAAAGTGGTTATTCAACATGAGGCATGATCCAATTGACATTTTGAATCATTTTTGGTACAGTCCAAAAAATCAATTTTCGGATGAAAAACGATGACTCCGGACCTGTCGAACAATCCCAAAATGGACAATATGGATGAAATTTTAACATATAATCTTTTGACTCTAAATGACTGTTGGATGTGAATTATGACTTTGTCAACTAAAATAAGTGTGTTTAAAGTCATTTCTGTGCCTGAAACGGGTCAAAATTGAAGCTTTTGAGTAAGCAAAACTCTGTAAAAATGGCAATTTTGGTCACTGTGAGGGTTTAAAAAGTGGTTATTCAACATGAGGCACGATCCAATTGACATTTTGAATCATTTTTGGTACAGTCCCAAAAATCAATTTTCGGATGAAAAACGATGACTCCGGACCTGTCGAACGATCCCAAAATGGTCAATATGGATGAAATTTCAACATTTAATCGTTTGACTCTAAATGACTGTTGGATGTGAATTATGACTTTGTCAACTAAAATAAGTGTGTTTAAAGTCATTTCTGTGCCTGAAACGGGTCAAAATTGAAGCTTTAGAGTAAGCAAAACTCTGTAAAAATGGCAATTTTGGTCACTGTGAGGGTTTAAAAAGTGGTTATTCAACATGAGGCTCGATCCAATTGACATTTTGAATCATTTTTGGTACAGTCCAAAAAATCAATTTTCGGATGAAAAACGATGACTCCGGACCTGTCGAACGATCCCAAAATGTTTAATATGGATGAAATTTTAACATTTGATCTTTTGACTCTAAATGACTGTTGGATGTGAATTATGACTTTATCAACTAAAATACGTGTGTTTAAAGTCATTTCTGTGCCTGAAACGGGTCAAAATTGAAGCTTTTGAGTAAGCAAAACTCTGTAAAAATGGCAATTTTGGTCACTGTGAGGGTTTAAAAAGTGGTTATTCAACATGAGGCACGATCCAATTGACATTTTGAATCATTTTTGGGACAGTCCAAAAAATCAATTTTTGGATGAAAAACGATGACTCCGGACCTGTCGAACAATCCCAAAATGGTCAATATGGATGAAATTTTAACATTTAATCTTTTGACTCTAAATGACTGTTGGATGTGAATTATGACTTTGTCAACTAAAATAAGTGTGTTTAAAGTCATTTCTGTGCCTGAAACGGGTCAAAATTGAAGCTTTTGAGTAAGCAAAACTGTAAAAATGGCAATTTTGGTCACTGTGAGGGTTTAAAAAGTGGTTATTGAACATGAGGCACGATCCAATTGACATTTTGAATCATTTTTGGTACAGTCCAAAAAATCAATTTTCGGATGAAAAACGATGACTCCGGACCTGTCGAACGATCCCAAAATGGTCAATATGGATGAAATTTTAACATTTAATCTTTTGACTCTAAATGACTGTTGGATGTGAATTATGACTTTGTCAACTAAAATAAGTGTGTTTAAAGTCATTTCTGTGCCTGAAACGGGTCAAAATTGAAGCTTTTGAGTAAGCAAAACTCTGTAAAAATGGCAATTTTGGTCACTGTGAGGGTTTAAAAAGTGGTTATTCAACATGAGGCACGATCCAATTGACATTTTGAATCATTTTTTGTACAGTCCAAAAAATCAATTTTCGGATGAAAAACGATGACTCCGGACCTGTCGAACGATCCCAAAATGGTCAATATGGATGAAATTTTAACATTTAATCTTTTGACTCTAAATGACTGTTGGATGTGAATTATGACTTTGTCAACTAAAATACGTGTGTTTAAAGTCATTTCTGTGCCTGAAACGGGTCAAAATTGAAGCTTTTGAGTAAGCAAAACTCTGTAAAAATGGCAATTTTGGTCACTGTGAGGGTTTAAAAAGTGGTTATTCAACATGAGGCACGATCCAATTGACATTTTGAATCATTTTTGGTACAGTCCAAAAAAATCAATTTTCGGATGAAAAACGATGACTCCGGACCTGTCGAACAATCCCAAAATGGTCAATATGGATGAAATTTTAACATTTAATCTTTTGACTCTAAATGACTGTTGGATGTGAATTATGACTTTATCAACTAAAATAAGTGTGTTTAAAGTCATTTCTGTGCATGAAACGGGTCAAAATTGAAGCTTTTGAGTAAGCAAAACTCTGTAAAAATGGCAATTTTGGTCACTGTGAGGGTTTAAAAAGTGGTTATTCAACATGAGGCACGATCCAATTGACATTTTGAATCATTTTTGGTACAGTCCAAAACATCAATTTTCGGATGAAAAACGATGACTCCGGACCTGTCGAACGATCCCAAAATGGTTAATATGAATGAAATTTTAACATTTGATCTTTTGACTCTAAATGACTGTTGGATGTGAATTATGACTTTATCAACTAAAATAAGTGTGTTTAAAGTCATTTCTGTGCCTGAAACGGGTCAAAATTGAAGCTTTTGAGTAAGCAAAACTCTGTAAAAATGGCAATTTTGGTCACTGTGAGGGTTTAAAAAGTGGTTATTCAACATGAGGCATGATCCAATTGACATTTTGAATCATTTTTGGTACAGTCCAAAAAATCAATTTTCGGATGAAAAACGATGACTCCGGACCTGTCGAACAATCCCAAAATGGACAATATGGATGAAATTTTAACATATAATCTTTTGACTCTAAATGACTGTTGGATGTGAATTATGACTTTATCAACTAAAATACGTGTGTTTAAAGTCATTTCTGTGCCTGAAACGGGTCAAAATTGAAGCTTTTGAGTAAGCAAAACTCTGTAAAAATGGCAATTTTGGTCACTGTGAGGGTTTAAAAAGTGGTTATTCAACATGAGGCACGATCCAATTGACATTTTGAATCATTTTTGGGACAGTCCAAAAAATCAATTTTTGGATGAAAAACGATGACTCCGGACCTGTCGAACAATCCCAAAATGGTCAATATGGATGAAATTGTAACCTTTATTCTTTTGACTCTAAATGACTGTTGGATGTGAATTATGACTTTGTCAACTAAAATAAGTGTGTTTAAAGTCATTTCTGTGCCTGAAACGGGTCAAAATTGAAGCTTTTGAGTAAGCAAAACTCTGTAAAAATGGCAATTTTGGTCACTGTGAGGGTTTAAAAAGTGGTTATTCAACATGAGGCACGATCCAATTGACATTTTGAATCATTTTTGGTACAGTCCAAAAAATCAATTTTCGGATGAAAAACGATGACTCCGGACCTGTCGAACGATCCCAAAATGGTCAATATGGATGAAATTTTAACATTTAATCTTTTGACTCTAAATGACTGTTGGATGTGAATTATGACTTTGTCAACTAAAATAAGTGTGTTTAAAGTCATTTCTGTGCCTGAAACGGGTCAAAATTGAAGCTTTTGAGTAAGCAAAACTCTGTAAAAATGGCAATTTTGGTCACTGTGAGGGTTTAAAAAGTGGTTATTCAACATGAGGCACGATCCAATTGACATTTTGAATCATTTTTGGTACAGTCCAAAAAATCAATTTTCGGATGAAAAACGATGACTCCGGACCTGTCGAACAATCCCAAAATGGTCAATATGGATGAAATTTTAACATTTAATCTTTTGACTCTAAATGACTGTTGGATGTGAATTATGACTTTATCAACTAAAATAAGTGTGTTTAAAGTCATTTCTGTGCATGAAACGGGTCAAAATTGAAGCTTTTGAGTAAGCAAAACTCTGTAAAAATGGCAATTTTGGTCATTGTGAGGGTTTAAAAAGTGGTTATTCAACATGAGGCACGATCCAATTGACATTTTGAATCATTTTTGGTACAGTCAAAAAAATCAATTTTCGAATGAAAAACGATGACTCCGGACCTGTCGAACAATCCCAAAATGGTCAATATGGATGAAATTTTAACATTTAATCTTTTGACTCTAAATGACTGTTGGATGTGAATTATGACTTTGTCAACTAAAATAAGTGTGTTTAAAGTCATTTCTGTGCCTGAAACGGGTCAAAATTGAAGCTTTTGAGTAAGCAAAACTCTGTAAAAATGGCAATTTTGGTCACTGTGAGGGTTTAAAAAGTGGTTATTCAACATGAGGCACGATCCAATTGACATTTTGAATCATTTTTGGGACAGTCCAAAAAATCAATTTTTGGATGAAAAACGATGACTCCGGACCTGTTGAACAATCCCAAAATAGTCAATATGGATGAAATTTTAACATTTGATCTTTTGACTCTAAATGACTGTTGGATGTGAATTATGAATTTATCAACTAAAATAAGTGTGTTTAAAGTCATTTCTGTGCCTGAAACGGGTCAAAATTGAAGCTTTTGAGTAAGCAAAACTCTGTAAAAATGGCAATTTTGGTCACTGTGAGGGTTTATAAAGTGGTTATTCAACATGAGGCACGATCCAATTGACATTTTGAATCATTTTTGGTACAGTCCAAAAAATCTTTTTTCGGATGAAAAACGATGACTCCGGACCTGTCGAACAATCCCAAAATGGTCAATATGGATGAAATTTTAACATTTAATCTTTTGACTCTAAATGACTGTTGGATGTGAATTATGACTTTGTCAACTAAAATAAGTGTGTTTAAAGTCATTTCTGTGCCTGAAACGGGTCAAAATTGAAGCTTTTGAGTAAGCAAAACTCTGTAAAAATGGCAATTTTGGTCACTGTGAGGGTTTAAAAAGTGGTTATTCAACATGAGGCACGATCCAATTGACATTTTGAATCATTTTTGGTACAGTCCAAAAAATCAATTTTCGGATGAAAAACGATGACTCCGGACCTGTCGAACGATCCCAAAATGGTTAATATGAATGAAATTTTAACATTTGATCTTTTGACTCTAAATGACTGTTGGATGTGAATTATGACTTTATCAACTAAAATAAGTGTGTTTAAAGTCATTTCTGTGCCTGAAACGGGTCAAAATTGAAGCTTTTGAGTAAGCAAAACTCTGTAAAAATGGCAATTTTGGTCACTGTGAGGGTTTAAAAAGTGGTTATTCAACATGAGGCATGATCCAATTGACATTTTGAATCATTTTTGGTACAGTCCAAAAAATCAATTTTCGGATGAAAAACGATGACTCCGGACCTGTCGAACAATCCCAAAATGGACAATATGGATGAAATTTTAACATATAATCTTTTGACTCTAAATGACTGTTGGATGTGAATTATGACTTTGTCAACTAAAATAAGTGTGTTTAAAGTCATTTCTGTGCCTGAAACGGGTCAAAATTGAAGCTTTTGAGTAAGCAAAACTCTGTAAAAATGGCAATTTTGGTCACTGTGAGGGTTTAAAAAGTGGTTATTCAACATGAGGCACGATCCAATTGACATTTTGAATCATTTTTGGTACAGTCCCAAAAATCAATTTTCGGATGAAAAACGATGACTCCGGACCTGTCGAACGATCCCAAAATGGTCAATATGGATGAAATTTCAACATTTAATCGTTTGACTCTAAATGACTGTTGGATGTGAATTATGACTTTGTCAACTAAAATAAGTGTGTTTAAAGTCATTTCTGTGCCTGAAACGGGTCAAAATTGAAGCTTTAGAGTAAGCAAAACTCTGTAAAAATGGCAATTTTGGTCACTGTGAGGGTTTAAAAAGTGGTTATTCAACATGAGGCTCGATCCAATTGACATTTTGAATCATTTTTGGTACAGTCCAAAAAATCAATTTTCGGATGAAAAACGATGACTCCGGACCTGTCGAACGATCCCAAAATGGTTAATATGGATGAAATTTTAACATTTGATCTTTTGACTCTAAATGACTGTTGGATGTGAATTATGACTTTATCAACTAAAATACGTGTGTTTAAAGTCATTTCTGTGCCTGAAACGGGTCAAAATTGAAGCTTTTGAGTAAGCAAAACTCTGTAAAAATGGCAATTTTGGTCACTGTGAGGGCTTAAAAAGTGGTTATTCAACATGAGGCACGATCCAATTGACATTTTGAATCATTTTTGGTACAGTCCAAAAAATCAATTTTTGGATGAAAAACGATGACTCCGGACCTGTCGAACAATCCCAAAATGGTCAATATGGATGAAATTTTAACATTTAATCTTTTGACTCTAAATGACTGTTGGATGTGAATTATGACTTTGTCAACTAAAATAAGTGTGTTTAAAGTCATTTCTGTGCCTGAAACGGGTCAAAATTGAAGCTTTTGAGTAAGCAAAACTCTGTAAAAATGGCAATTTTGGTCACTGTGAGGGTTTAAAAAGTGGTTATTCAACATGAGGCACGATCCAATTGACATTTTGAATCATTTTTGGTACAGTCCAAAAAATCAATTTTCGGATGAAAAACGATGACTCCGGACCTGTCGAACGATCCCAAAATGGTCAATATGGATGAAATTTTAACATTTAATCTTTTGACTCTAAATGACTGTTGGATGTGAATTATGACTTTGTCAACTAAAATAAGTGTGTTTAAAGTCATTTCTGTGCCTGAAACGGGTCAAAATTGAAGCTTTTGAGTAAGCAAAACTCTGTAAAAATGGCAATTTTGGTCACTGTGAGGGTTTAAAAAGTGGTTATTCAACATGAGGCACGATCCAATTGACATTTTGAATCATTTTTGGTACAGTCCAAAAAATCAATTTTCGGATGAAAAACGATGACTCCGGACCTGTTGAACAATCCCAAAATAGTCAATATGGATGAAATTTTAACATTTGATCTTTTGACTCTAAATGACTGTTGGATGTGAATTATGAATTTATCAACTAAAATAAGTGTGTTTAAAGTCATTTCTGTGCCTGAAACGGGTCAAAATTGAAGCTTTTGAGTAAGCAAAACTCTGTAAAAATGGCAATTTTGGTCACTGTGAGGGTTTATAAAGTGGTTATTCAACATGAGGCACGATCCAATTGACATTTTGAATCATTTTTGGTACAGTCCAAAAAATCTTTTTTCGGATGAAAAACGATGACTCCGGACCTGTCGAACAATCCCAAAATGGTCAATATGGATGAAATTTTAACATTTAATCTTTTGACTCTAAATGACTGTTGGATGTGAATTATGACTTTGTCAACTAAAATAAGTGTGTTTAAAGTCATTTCTGTGCCTGAAACGGGTCAAAATTGAAGCTTTTGAGTAAGCAAATCTCTGTAAAAATGACAATTTTGGTCACTGTGAGGGTTTAAAAAGTGGTTATTCAACATGAGGCACGATCCAATTGACATTTTGAATCATTTTTGGCACAGTCCAAAAAATCAATTTTCGGATGAAAAACGATGACTCCGGACCTGTCGAATGATCCCAAAATGGTCAATATGGATGAAATTTTAACATTTAATCTTTTGACTGTAAATGACTGTTGGATGTGAAATATGACTTTGTCAACTAAAGTAAGTGTGTTTAAAGTCATTTCTGTGCCTGAAACGGGTCAAAATTGAAGCTTTAGAGTAAGCAAAACTCTGTAAAAATGGCAATTTTGGTCACTGTGAGGGTTTAAAAAGTGGTTATTCAACATGAGGCACGATTCAATTGACATTTTGAATCATTTTTGGGACAGTCCAAAAAATCAATTTTCGGATGAAAAACGATGACTCCGGACCTGTCGAACAATCCCAAAATGGTCAATATGGATGAAATTTTAACATTTAATCTTTTGACTCAAAATGACTGTTGGATGTGAATTATGACTTTGTCAACTAAAAAAAGTGTGTTTAAAGTCATTTCTGTGCCTGAAACGGGTCAAAATTAAAGCTTTTGAGTAAGCAAATCTCTGTAAAAATGGCAATTTTGGTCACTGTGAGGGTTTAAAAAGTGGTTATTCAACATGAGGCTCGATCCAATTGACATTTTGAATCATTTTTGGTACAGTCCAAAAAATCAATTTTCGGATGAAAAACGATGACTCCGGACCTGTCGAACGATCCCAAAATGGTTAATATGGATGAAATTTTAACATTTGATCTTTTGACTCTAAATGACTGTTGGATGTGAATTATGACTTTATCAACTAAAATACGTGTGTTTAAAGTCATTTCTGTGCCTGAAACGGGTCAAAATTGAAGCTTTTGAGTAAGCAAAACTCTGTAAAAATGGCAATTTTGGTCACTGTGAGGGCTTAAAAAGTGGTTATTCAACATGAGGCACGATCCAATTGACATTTTGAATCATTTTTGGTACAGTCCAAAAAATCAATTTTTGGATGAAAAACGATGACTCCGGACCTGTCGAACAATCCCAAAATGGTCAATATGGATGAAATTTTAACATTTAATCTTTTGACTCTAAATGACTGTTGGATGTGAATTATGACTTTGTCAACTAAAATAAGTGTGTTTAAAGTCATTTCTGTGCCTGAAACGGGTCAAAATTGAAGCTTTTGAGTAAGCAAAACTCTGTAAAAATGGCAATTTTGGTCACTGTGAGGGTTTAAAAAGTGGTTATTCAACATGAGGCACGATCCAATTGACATTTTGAATCATTTTTGGTACAGTCCAAAAAATCAATTTTCGGATGAAAAACGATGACTCCGGACCTGTCGAACGATCCCAAAATGGTCAATATGGATGAAATTTTAACATTTAATCTTTTGACTCTAAATGACTGTTGGATGTGAATTATGACTTTGTCAACTAAAATAAGTGTGTTTAAAGTCATTTCTGTGCCTGAAACGGGTCAAAATTGAAGCTTTTGAGTAAGCAAAACTCTGTAAAAATGGCAATTTTGGTCACTGTGAGGGTTTAAAAAGTGGTTATTCAACATGAGGCACGATCCAATTGACATTTTGAATCATTTTTGGTACAGTCCAAAAAATCAATTTTCGGATGAAAAACGATGACTCCGGACCTGTCGAACGATCCCAAAATGGTTAATATGGATGAAATTTTAACATTTGATCTTTTGACTCTAAATGACTGTTGGATGTGAATTATGACTTTATCAACTAAAATAAGTGTGTTTAAAGTCATTTCTGTGCATGAAACGGGTCAAAATTGAAGCTTTTGAGTAAGCAAAACTCTGTAAAAATGGCAATTTTGGTCACTGTGAGGGTTTAAAAAGTGGTTATTCAACATGAGGCACGATCCAATTGACATTTTGAATCATTTTTGGTACAGTCCAAAAAATCAATTTTCGGATGAAAAACGATGACTCCGGACCTGTTGAACAATCCCAAAATAGTCAATATGGATGAAATTTTAACATTTGATCTTTTGACTCTAAATGACTGTTGGATGTGAATTATGAATTTATCAACTAAAATAAGTGTGTTTAAAGTCATTTCTGTGCCTGAAACGGGTCAAAATTGAAGCTTTTGAGTAAGCAAAACTCTGTAAAAATGGCAATTTTGGTCACTGTGAGGGTTTATAAAGTGGTTATTCAACATGAGGCACGATCCAATTGACATTTTGAATCATTTTTGGTACAGTCCAAAAAATCTTTTTTCGGATGAAAAACGATGACTCCGGACCTGTCGAACAATCCCAAAATGGTCAATATGGATGAAATTTTAACATTTAATCTTTTGACTCTAAATGACTGTTGGATGTGAATTATGACTTTGTCAACTAAAATAAGTGTGTTTAAAGTCATTTCTGTGCCTGAAACGGGTCAAAATTGAAGCTTTTGAGTAAGCAAATCTCTGTAAAAATGACAATTTTGGTCACTGTGAGGGTTTAAAAAGTGGTTATTCAACATGAGGCACGATCCAATTGACATTTTGAATCATTTTTGGCACAGTCCAAAAAATCAATTTTCGGATGAAAAACGATGACTCCGGACCTGTCGAATGATCCCAAAATGGTCAATATGGATGAAATTTTAACATTTAATCTTTTGACTGTAAATGACTGTTGGATGTGAAATATGACTTTGTCAACTAAAGTAAGTGTGTTTAAAGTCATTTCTGTGCCTGAAACGGGTCAAAATTGAAGCTTTAGAGTAAGCAAAACTCTGTAAAAATGGCAATTTTGGTCACTGTGAGGGTTTAAAAAGTGGTTATTCAACATGAGGCACGATTCAATTGACATTTTGAATCATTTTTGGTACAGTCCAAAAAATCAATTTTGGGATGAAAAACGATGACTCCGGACCTGTCGAACGATCCCAAAATGGTTAATATGAATGAAATTTTAACATTTGATCTTTTGACTCTAAATGACTGTTGGATGTGAATTATGACTTTGTCAACTAAAATAAGTGTGTTTAAAGTCATTTCTGTGCCTGAAACGGGTCAAAATTGAAGCTTTTGAGTAAGCAAAACTCTGTAAAAATGGCAATTTTGGTCACTGTGAGGGTTTAAAAAGTGGTTATTCAACATGAGGCACGATCCAATTGACATTTTGAATCATTTTTGGGACAGTCCAAAAAATCAATTTTCGGATGAAAAACGATGACTCCGGACCTGTCGAACAATCCCAAAATGGTCAATATGGATGAAATTTTAACATTTAATCTTTTGACTCAAAATGACTGTTGGATGTGAATTATGACTTTGTCAACTAAAAAAAGTGTGTTTAAAGTCATTTCTGTGCCTGAAACGGGTCAAAATTAAAGCTTTTGAGTAAGCAAATCTCTGTAAAAATGGCAATTTTGGTCACTGTGAGGGTTTAAAAAGTGGTTATTCAACATGAGGCACGATCTAATTGACATTTTGAATCATTTTTGCTTCAGTCCAAAAAATCAATTTTCGGATGAAAAACGATGACTCCGGACCTGTCAAACGATCCCAAAATGGTCAATATGGATGAAATTTTAACATTTAATCTTTTGACTCTAAATGACTGTTGGATGTGAATTATGACTTTGTCAACTAAAATAAGTGTGTTTAAAGTCATTTCTGTGCCTGAAACGGGTCAAAATTGAAGCTTTTGAGTAAGCAAAACTCTGTCAAAATGGCAATTTTGTTCACTGTGAGGGTTTAAAAAGTGGTTATTCAACATGAGGCACGATCCAATTGACATTTTGAATCATTTTTGGTACAGTCCAAAAAAATCAATTTTCGGATGAAAAACGATGACTCCGGACCTGTTGAACAATCCCAAAATGGTCAATATGGATGAAATTTTAACATTTAATCTTTTGACTCTAAATGACTGTTGGATGTGAATTATGACTTTGTCAACTAAAATAAGTGTGTTTAAAGTCATTTCTGTGCCTGAAATGGGTCAAAATTGCAGCTTTTGAGTAAGCAAAACTCTGTAAAAATGGCAATTTTGGTCACTGTGAGGGTTTAAAAAGTGGTTATTCAACATGAGGCACGATCCAATTGACATTTTGAATCATTTTTGGTACAGTCCAAAAAATCAATTTTCGGATGAAAAACGATGACTCCGGACCTGTCGAACTATCCCAAAATGGACAATATGGATGAAATTTTAACATATAAACTTTTGACTCTAAATGACTGTTGGATGTGAATTATGACTTTGTCAACTAAAATAAGTGTGTTTAAAGTCATTTCTGTGCCTGAAACGGGTCAAAATTGAAGCTTTTGAGTAAGCAAAACTCTGTAAAAATGGCAATTTTGGTCACTGTGAGGGTTTAAAAAGTGGTTATTCAACATGAGGCTCGATCCAATTGACATTTTGAATCATTTTTGGTACAGTCCAAAAAATCAATTTTCGGATGAAAAACGATGACTCCGGACCTGTCGAACGATCCCAAAATGGTTAATATGGATGAAATTTTAACATTTGATCTTTTGACTCTAAATGACTGTTGGATGTGAATTATGACTTTATCAACTAAAATACGTGTGTTTAAAGTCATTTCTGTGCCTGAAACGGGTCAAAATTGAAGCTTTTGAGTAAGCAAAACTCTGTAAAAATGGCAATTTTGGTCACTGTGAGGGCTTAAAAAGTGGTTATTCAACATGAGGCACGATCCAATTGACATTTTGAATCATTTTTGGGACAGTCCAAAAAATCAATTTTCGGATGAAAAACGATGACTCCGGACCTGTCGAACAATCCCAAAATGGTCAATATGGATGAAATTTTAACATTTAATCTTTTGACTCTAAATGACTGTTGGATGTGAATTATGACTTTGTCAACTAAAAAAAGTGTGTTTAAAGTCATTTCTGTGCCTGAAACGGGTCAAAATTAAAGCTTTTGAGTAAGCAAATCTCTGTAAAAATGGCAATTTTGGTCACTGTGAGGGTTTAAAAAGTGGTTATTCAACATGAGGCACGATCTAATTGACATTTTGAATCATTTTTGGTTCAGTCCAAAAAATCAATTTTCGGATGAAAAACGATGACTCCGGACCTGTCAAACGATCCCAAAATGGTCAATATGGATGAAATTTTAACATTTAATCTTTTGACTCTAAATGACTGTTGGATGTGAATTATGACTTTGTCAACTAAAATAAGTGTGTTTAAAGTCATTTCTGTGCCTGAAACGGGTCAAAATTGAAGCTTTTGAGTAAGCAAAACTCTGTCAAAATGGCAATTTTGTTCACTGTGAGGGTTTAAAAAGTGGTTATTCAACATGAGGCACGATCCAATTGACATTTTGAATCATTTTTGGTACAGTCCAAAAAAATCAATTTTCGGATGAAAAACGATGACTCCGGACCTGTTGAACAATCCCAAAATGGTCAATATGGATGAAATTTTAACATTTAATCTTTTGACTCTAAATGACTGTTGGATGTGAATTATGACTTTGTCAACTAAAATAAGTGTGTTTAAAGTCATTTCTGTGCCTGAAACGGGTCAAAATTGCAGCTTTTGAGTAAGCAAAACTCTGTAAAAATGGCAATTTTGGTCACTGTGAGGGTTTAAAAAGTGGTTATTCAACATGAGGCACGATCCAATTGACATTTTGAATCATTTTTGGTACAGTCCAAAAAATCAATTTTCGGATGAAAAACGATGACTCCGGACCTGTCGAACTATCCCAAAATGGACAATATGGATGAAATTTTAACATATAAACTTTTGACTCTAAATGACTGTTGGATGTGAATTATGACTTTGTCAACTAAAATAAGTGTGTTTAAAGTCATTTCTGTGCCTGAAACGGGTCAAAATTGAAGCTTTTGAGTAAGCAAAACTCTGTAAAAATGGCAATTTTGGTCACTGTGAGGGCTTAAAAAGTGGTTATTCAACATGAGGCACGATCCAATTGACATTTTGAATCATTTTTGGTACAGTCCAAAAAATCAATTTTTGGATGAAAAACGATGACTCCGGACCTGTCGAACAATCCCAAAATGGTCAATATGGATGAAATTTTAACATTTAATCTTTTGACTCTAAATGACTGTTGGATGTGAATTATGACTTTGTCAACTAAAATAAGTGTGTTTAAAGTCATTTCTGTGCCTGAAACGGGTCAAAATTGAAGCTTTTGAGTAAGCAAAACTCTGTAAAAATGGCAATTTTGGTCACTGTGAGGGTTTAAAAAGTGGTTATTCAACATGAGGCACGATCCAATTGACATTTTGAATCATTTTTGGTACAGTCCAAAAAATCAATTTTCGGATGAAAAACGATGACTCCGGACCTGTCGAACGATCCCAAAATGGTCAATATGGATGAAATTTTAACATTTAATCTTTTGACTCTAAATGACTGTTGGATGTGAATTATGACTTTGTCAACTAAAATAAGTGTGTTTAAAGTCATTTCTGTGCCTGAAACGGGTCAAAATTGAAGCTTTTGAGTAAGCAAAACTCTGTAAAAATGGCAATTTTGGTCACTGTGAGGGTTTAAAAAGTGGTTATTCAACATGAGGCACGATCCAATTGACATTTTGAATCATTTTTGGTACAGTCCAAAAAATCAATTTTCGGATGAAAAACGATGACTCCGGACCTGTCGAACGATCCCAAAATGGTTAATATGGATGAAATTTTAACATTTGATCTTTTGACTCTAAATGACTGTTGGATGTGAATTATGACTTTATCAACTAAAATAAGTGTGTTTAAAGTCATTTCTGTGCATGAAACGGGTCAAAATTGAAGCTTTTGAGTAAGCAAAACTCTGTAAAAATGGCAATTTTGGTCACTGTGAGGGTTTAAAAAGTGGTTATTCAACATGAGGCACGATCCAATTGACATTTTGAATCATTTTTGGTACAGTCCAAAAAATCAATTTTCGGATGAAAAACGATGACTCCGGACCTGTTGAACAATCCCAAAATAGTCAATATGGATGAAATTTTAACATTTGATCTTTTGACTCTAAATGACTGTTGGATGTGAATTATGAATTTATCAACTAAAATAAGTGTGTTTAAAGTCATTTCTGTGCCTGAAACGGGTCAAAATTGAAGCTTTTGAGTAAGCAAAACTCTGTAAAAATGGCAATTTTGGTCACTGTGAGGGTTTATAAAGTGGTTATTCAACATGAGGCACGATCCAATTGACATTTTGAATCATTTTTGGTACAGTCCAAAAAATCTTTTTTCGGATGAAAAACGATGACTCCGGACCTGTCGAACAATCCCAAAATGGTCAATATGGATGAAATTTTAACATTTAATCTTTTGACTCTAAATGACTGTTGGATGTGAATTATGACTTTGTCAACTAAAATAAGTGTGTTTAAAGTCATTTCTGTGCCTGAAACGGGTCAAAATTGAAGCTTTTGAGTAAGCAAAACTCTGTAAAAATGGCAATTTTGGTCACTGTGAGGGTTTAAAAAGTGGTTATTCAACATGAGGCACGATCCAATTGACATTTTGAATCATTTTTGGTACAGTCCAAAAAATCAATTTTCGGATGAAAAACGATGACTCCGGACCTGTCGAACGATCCCAAAATGGTTAATATGAATGAAATTTTAACATTTGATCTTTTGACTCTAAATGACTGTTGGATGTGAATTATGACTTTATCAACTAAAATAAGTGTGTTTAAAGTCATTTCTGTGCCTGAAACGGGTCAAAATTGAAGCTTTTGAGTAAGCAAAACTCTGTAAAAATGGCAATTTTGGTCACTGTGAGGGTTTAAAAAGTGGTTATTCAACATGAGGCATGATCCAATTGACATTTTGAATCATTTTTGGTACAGTCCAAAAAATCAATTTTCGGATGAAAAACGATGACTCCGGACCTGTCGAACAATCCCAAAATGGACAATATGGATGAAATTTTAACATATAATCTTTTGACTCTAAATGACTGTTGGATGTGAATTATGACTTTGTCAACTAAAATAAGTGTGTTTAAAGTCATTTCTGTGCCTGAAACGGGTCAAAATTGAAGCTTTTGAGTAAGCAAAACTCTGTAAAAATGGCAATTTTGGTCACTGTGAGGGTTTAAAAAGTGGTTATTCAACATGAGGCACGATCCAATTGACATTTTGAATCATTTTTGGTACAGTCCCAAAAATCAATTTTCGGATGAAAAACGATGACTCCGGACCTGTCGAACGATCCCAAAATGGTCAATATGGATGAAATTTCAACATTTAATCGTTTGACTCTAAATGACTGTTGGATGTGAATTATGACTTTGTCAACTAAAATAAGTGTGTTTAAAGTCATTTCTGTGCCTGAAACGGGTCAAAATTGAAGCTTTAGAGTAAGCAAAACTCTGTAAAAATGGCAATTTTGGTCACTGTGAGGGTTTAAAAAGTGGTTATTCAACATGAGGCTCGATCCAATTGACATTTTGAATCATTTTTGGTACAGTCCAAAAAATCAATTTTCGGATGAAAAACGATGACTCCGGACCTGTCGAACGATCCCAAAATGTTTAATATGGATGAAATTTTAACATTTGATCTTTTGACTCTAAATGACTGTTGGATGTGAATTATGACTTTATCAACTAAAATACGTGTGTTTAAAGTCATTTCTGTGCCTGAAACGGGTCAAAATTGAAGCTTTTGAGTAAGCAAAACTCTGTAAAAATGGCAATTTTGGTCACTGTGAGGGTTTAAAAAGTGGTTATTCAACATGAGGCACGATCCAATTGACATTTTGAATCATTTTTGGGACAGTCCAAAAAATCAATTTTTGGATGAAAAACGATGACTCCGGACCTGTCGAACAATCCCAAAATGGTCAATATGGATGAAATTTTAACATTTAATCTTTTGACTCTAAATGACTGTTGGATGTGAATTATGACTTTGTCAACTAAAATAAGTGTGTTTAAAGTCATTTCTGTGCCTGAAACGGGTCAAAATTGAAGCTTTTGAGTAAGCAAAACTGTAAAAATGGCAATTTTGGTCACTGTGAGGGTTTAAAAAGTGGTTATTGAACATGAGGCACGATCCAATTGACATTTTGAATCATTTTTGGTACAGTCCAAAAAATCAATTTTCGGATGAAAAACGATGACTCCGGACCTGTCGAACGATCCCAAAATGGTCAATATGGATGAAATTTTAACATTTAATCTTTTGACTCTAAATGACTGTTGGATGTGAATTATGACTTTGTCAACTAAAATAAGTGTGTTTAAAGTCATTTCTGTGCCTGAAACGGGTCAAAATTGAAGCTTTTGAGTAAGCAAAACTCTGTAAAAATGGCAATTTTGGTCACTGTGAGGGTTTAAAAAGTGGTTATTCAACATGAGGCACGATCCAATTGACATTTTGAATCATTTTTTGTACAGTCCAAAAAATCAATTTTCGGATGAAAAACGATGACTCCGGACCTGTCGAACGATCCCAAAATGGTCAATATGGATGAAATTTTAACATTTAATCTTTTGACTCTAAATGACTGTTGGATGTGAATTATGACTTTGTCAACTAAAATACGTGTGTTTAAAGTCATTTCTGTGCCTGAAACGGGTCAAAATTGAAGCTTTTGAGTAAGCAAAACTCTGTAAAAATGGCAATTTTGGTCACTGTGAGGGTTTAAAAAGTGGTTATTCAACATGAGGCACGATCCAATTGACATTTTGAATCATTTTTGGTACAGTCCAAAAAAATCAATTTTCGGATGAAAAACGATGACTCCGGACCTGTCGAACAATCCCAAAATGGTCAATATGGATGAAATTTTAACATTTAATCTTTTGACTCTAAATGACTGTTGGATGTGAATTATGACTTTATCAACTAAAATAAGTGTGTTTAAAGTCATTTCTGTGCATGAAACGGGTCAAAATTGAAGCTTTTGAGTAAGCAAAACTCTGTAAAAATGGCAATTTTGGTCACTGTGAGGGTTTAAAAAGTGGTTATTCAACATGAGGCACGATCCAATTGACATTTTGAATCATTTTTGGTACAGTCCAAAACATCAATTTTCGGATGAAAAACGATGACTCCGGACCTGTCGAACGATCCCAAAATGGTTAATATGAATGAAATTTTAACATTTGATCTTTTGACTCTAAATGACTGTTGGATGTGAATTATGACTTTATCAACTAAAATAAGTGTGTTTAAAGTCATTTCTGTGCCTGAAACGGGTCAAAATTGAAGCTTTTGAGTAAGCAAAACTCTGTAAAAATGGCAATTTTGGTCACTGTGAGGGTTTAAAAAGTGGTTATTCAACATGAGGCATGATCCAATTGACATTTTGAATCATTTTTGGTACAGTCCAAAAAATCAATTTTCGGATGAAAAACGATGACTCCGGACCTGTCGAACAATCCCAAAATGGACAATATGGATGAAATTTTAACATATAATCTTTTGACTCTAAATGACTGTTGGATGTGAATTATGACTTTATCAACTAAAATACGTGTGTTTAAAGTCATTTCTGTGCCTGAAACGGGTCAAAATTGAAGCTTTTGAGTAAGCAAAACTCTGTAAAAATGGCAATTTTGGTCACTGTGAGGGTTTAAAAAGTGGTTATTCAACATGAGGCACGATCCAATTGACATTTTGAATCATTTTTGGGACAGTCCAAAAAATCAATTTTTGGATGAAAAACGATGACTCCGGACCTGTCGAACAATCCCAAAATGGTCAATATGGATGAAATTGTAACCTTTATTCTTTTGACTCTAAATGACTGTTGGATGTGAATTATGACTTTGTCAACTAAAATAAGTGTGTTTAAAGTCATTTCTGTGCCTGAAACGGGTCAAAATTGAAGCTTTTGAGTAAGCAAAACTCTGTAAAAATGGCAATTTTGGTCACTGTGAGGGTTTAAAAAGTGGTTATTCAACATGAGGCACGATCCAATTGACATTTTGAATCATTTTTGGTACAGTCCAAAAAATCAATTTTCGGATGAAAAACGATGACTCCGGACCTGTCGAACGATCCCAAAATGGTCAATATGGATGAAATTTTAACATTTAATCTTTTGACTCTAAATGACTGTTGGATGTGAATTATGACTTTGTCAACTAAAATAAGTGTGTTTAAAGTCATTTCTGTGCCTGAAACGGGTCAAAATTGAAGCTTTTGAGTAAGCAAAACTCTGTAAAAATGGCAATTTTGGTCACTGTGAGGGTTTAAAAAGTGGTTATTCAACATGAGGCACGATCCAATTGACATTTTGAATCATTTTTGGTACAGTCCAAAAAATCAATTTTCGGATGAAAAACGATGACTCCGGACCTGTCGAACAATCCCAAAATGGTCAATATGGATGAAATTTTAACATTTAATCTTTTGACTCTAAATGACTGTTGGATGTGAATTATGACTTTATCAACTAAAATAAGTGTGTTTAAAGTCATTTCTGTGCATGAAACGGGTCAAAATTGAAGCTTTTGAGTAAGCAAAACTCTGTAAAAATGGCAATTTTGGTCATTGTGAGGGTTTAAAAAGTGGTTATTCAACATGAGGCACGATCCAATTGACATTTTGAATCATTTTTGGTACAGTCAAAAAAATCAATTTTCGAATGAAAAACGATGACTCCGGACCTGTCGAACAATCCCAAAATGGTCAATATGGATGAAATTTTAACATTTAATCTTTTGACTCTAAATGACTGTTGGATGTGAATTATGACTTTGTCAACTAAAATAAGTGTGTTTAAAGTCATTTCTGTGCCTGAAACGGGTCAAAATTGAAGCTTTTGAGTAAGCAAAACTCTGTAAAAATGGCAATTTTGGTCACTGTGAGGGTTTAAAAAGTGGTTATTCAACATGAGGCACGATCCAATTGACATTTTGAATCATTTTTGGGACAGTCCAAAAAATCAATTTTTGGATGAAAAACGATGACTCCGGACCTGTTGAACAATCCCAAAATAGTCAATATGGATGAAATTTTAACATTTGATCTTTTGACTCTAAATGACTGTTGGATGTGAATTATGAATTTATCAACTAAAATAAGTGTGTTTAAAGTCATTTCTGTGCCTGAAACGGGTCAAAATTGAAGCTTTTGAGTAAGCAAAACTCTGTAAAAATGGCAATTTTGGTCACTGTGAGGGTTTATAAAGTGGTTATTCAACATGAGGCACGATCCAATTGACATTTTGAATCATTTTTGGTACAGTCCAAAAAATCTTTTTTCGGATGAAAAACGATGACTCCGGACCTGTCGAACAATCCCAAAATGGTCAATATGGATGAAATTTTAACATTTAATCTTTTGACTCTAAATGACTGTTGGATGTGAATTATGACTTTGTCAACTAAAATAAGTGTGTTTAAAGTCATTTCTGTGCCTGAAACGGGTCAAAATTGAAGCTTTTGAGTAAGCAAAACTCTGTAAAAATGGCAATTTTGGTCACTGTGAGGGTTTAAAAAGTGGTTATTCAACATGAGGCACGATCCAATTGACATTTTGAATCATTTTTGGTACAGTCCAAAAAATCAATTTTCGGATGAAAAACGATGACTCCGGACCTGTCGAACGATCCCAAAATGGTTAATATGAATGAAATTTTAACATTTGATCTTTTGACTCTAAATGACTGTTGGATGTGAATTATGACTTTATCAACTAAAATAAGTGTGTTTAAAGTCATTTCTGTGCCTGAAACGGGTCAAAATTGAAGCTTTTGAGTAAGCAAAACTCTGTAAAAATGGCAATTTTGGTCACTGTGAGGGTTTAAAAAGTGGTTATTCAACATGAGGCATGATCCAATTGACATTTTGAATCATTTTTGGTACAGTCCAAAAAATCAATTTTCGGATGAAAAACGATGACTCCGGACCTGTCGAACAATCCCAAAATGGACAATATGGATGAAATTTTAACATATAATCTTTTGACTCTAAATGACTGTTGGATGTGAATTATGACTTTGTCAACTAAAATAAGTGTGTTTAAAGTCATTTCTGTGCCTGAAACGGGTCAAAATTGAAGCTTTTGAGTAAGCAAAACTCTGTAAAAATGGCAATTTTGGTCACTGTGAGGGTTTAAAAAGTGGTTATTCAACATGAGGCACGATCCAATTGACATTTTGAATCATTTTTGGTACAGTCCCAAAAATCAATTTTCGGATGAAAAACGATGACTCCGGACCTGTCGAACGATCCCAAAATGGTCAATATGGATGAAATTTCAACATTTAATCGTTTGACTCTAAATGACTGTTGGATGTGAATTATGACTTTGTCAACTAAAATAAGTGTGTTTAAAGTCATTTCTGTGCCTGAAACGGGTCAAAATTGAAGCTTTAGAGTAAGCAAAACTCTGTAAAAATGGCAATTTTGGTCACTGTGAGGGTTTAAAAAGTGGTTATTCAACATGAGGCTCGATCCAATTGACATTTTGAATCATTTTTGGTACAGTCCAAAAAATCAATTTTCGGATGAAAAACGATGACTCCGGACCTGTCGAACGATCCCAAAATGTTTAATATGGATGAAATTTTAACATTTGATCTTTTGACTCTAAATGACTGTTGGATGTGAATTATGACTTTATCAACTAAAATACGTGTGTTTAAAGTCATTTCTGTGCCTGAAACGGGTCAAAATTGAAGCTTTTGAGTAAGCAAAACTCTGTAAAAATGGCAATTTTGGTCACTGTGAGGGTTTAAAAAGTGGTTATTCAACATGAGGCACGATCCAATTGACATTTTGAATCATTTTTGGGACAGTCCAAAAAATCAATTTTTGGATGAAAAACGATGACTCCGGACCTGTCGAACAATCCCAAAATGGTCAATATGGATGAAATTTTAACATTTAATCTTTTGACTCTAAATGACTGTTGGATGTGAATTATGACTTTGTCAACTAAAATAAGTGTGTTTAAAGTCATTTCTGTGCCTGAAACGGGTCAAAATTGAAGCTTTTGAGTAAGCAAAACTGTAAAAATGGCAATTTTGGTCACTGTGAGGGTTTAAAAAGTGGTTATTGAACATGAGGCACGATCCAATTGACATTTTGAATCATTTTTGGTACAGTCCAAAAAATCAATTTTCGGATGAAAAACGATGACTCCGGACCTGTCGAACGATCCCAAAATGGTCAATATGGATGAAATTTTAACATTTAATCTTTTGACTCTAAATGACTGTTGGATGTGAATTATGACTTTGTCAACTAAAATAAGTGTGTTTAAAGTCATTTCTGTGCCTGAAACGGGTCAAAATTGAAGCTTTTGAGTAAGCAAAACTCTGTAAAAATGGCAATTTTGGTCACTGTGAGGGTTTAAAAAGTGGTTATTCAACATGAGGCACGATCCAATTGACATTTTGAATCATTTTTTGTACAGTCCAAAAAATCAATTTTCGGATGAAAAACGATGACTCCGGACCTGTCGAACGATCCCAAAATGGTCAATATGGATGAAATTTTAACATTTAATCTTTTGACTCTAAATGACTGTTGGATGTGAATTATGACTTTGTCAACTAAAATACGTGTGTTTAAAGTCATTTCTGTGCCTGAAACGGGTCAAAATTGAAGCTTTTGAGTAAGCAAAACTCTGTAAAAATGGCAATTTTGGTCACTGTGAGGGTTTAAAAAGTGGTTATTCAACATGAGGCACGATCCAATTGACATTTTGAATCATTTTTGGTACAGTCCAAAAAAATCAATTTTCGGATGAAAAACGATGACTCCGGACCTGTCGAACAATCCCAAAATGGTCAATATGGATGAAATTTTAACATTTAATCTTTTGACTCTAAATGACTGTTGGATGTGAATTATGACTTTATCAACTAAAATAAGTGTGTTTAAAGTCATTTCTGTGCATGAAACGGGTCAAAATTGAAGCTTTTGAGTAAGCAAAACTCTGTAAAAATGGCAATTTTGGTCACTGTGAGGGTTTAAAAAGTGGTTATTCAACATGAGGCACGATCCAATTGACATTTTGAATCATTTTTGGTACAGTCCAAAAAATCAATTTTCGGATGAAAAACGATGACTCCGGACCTGTCGAACGATCCCAAAATGGTTAATATGAATGAAATTTTAACATTTGATCTTTTGACTCTAAATGACTGTTGGATGTGAATTATGACTTTATCAACTAAAATAAGTGTGTTTAAAGTCATTTCTGTGCCTGAAACGGGTCAAAATTGAAGCTTTTGAGTAAGCAAAACTCTGTAAAAATGGCAATTTTGGTCACTGTGAGGGTTTAAAAAGTGGTTATTCAACATGAGGCATGATCCAATTGACATTTTGAATCATTTTTGGTACAGTCCAAAAAATCAATTTTCGGATGAAAAACGATGACTCCGGACCTGTCGAACAATCCCAAAATTGACAATATGGATGAAATTTTAACATATAATCTTTTGACTCTAAATGACTGTTGGATGTGAATTATGACTTTATCAACTAAAATACGTGTGTTTAAAGTCATTTCTGTGCCTGAAACGGGTCAAAATTGAAGCTTTTGAGTAAGCAAAACTCTGTAAAAATGGCAATTTTGGTCACTGTGAGGGTTTAAAAAGTGGTTATTCAACATGAGGCACGATCCAATTGACATTTTGAATCATTTTTGGGACAGTCCAAAAAATCAATTTTTGGATGAAAAACGATGACTCCGGACCTGTCGAACAATCCCAAAATGGTCAATATGGATGAAATTGTAACCTTTATTCTTTTGACTCTAAATGACTGTTGGATGTGAATTATGACTTTGTCAACTAAAATAAGTGTGTTTAAAGTCATTTCTGTGCCTGAAACGGGTCAAAATTGAAGCTTTTGAGTAAGCAAAACTCTGTAAAAATGGCAATTTTGGTCACTGTGAGGGTTTAAAAAGTGGTTATTCAACATGAGGCACGATCCAATTGACATTTTGAATCATTTTTGGTACAGTCCAAAAAATCAATTTTCGGATGAAAAACGATGACTCCGGACCTGTCGAACGATCCCAAAATGGTCAATATGGATGAAATTTTAACATTTAATCTTTTGACTCTAAATGACTGTTGGATGTGAATTATGACTTTGTCAACTAAAATAAGTGTGTTTAAAGTCATTTCTGTGCCTGAAACGGGTCAAAATTGAAGCTTTTGAGTAAGCAAAACTCTGTAAAAATGGCAATTTTGGTCACTGTGAGGGTTTAAAAAGTGGTTATTCAACATGAGGCACGATCCAATTGACATTTTGAATCATTTTTGGTACAGTCCAAAAAATCAATTTTCGGATGAAAAACGATGACTCCGGACCTGTCGAACAATCCCAAAATGGTCAATATGGATGAAATTTTAACATTTAATCTTTTGACTCTAAATGACTGTTGGATGTGAATTATGACTTTATCAACTAAAATAAGTGTGTTTAAAGTCATTTCTGTGCATGAAACGGGTCAAAATTGAAGCTTTTGAGTAAGCAAAACTCTGTAAAAATGGCAATTTTGGTCATTGTGAGGGTTTAAAAAGTGGTTATTCAACATGAGGCACGATCCAATTGACATTTTGAATCATTTTTGGTACAGTCAAAAAAATCAATTTTCGAATGAAAAACGATGACTCCGGACCTGTCGAACAATCCCAAAATGGTCAATATGGATGAAATTTTAACATTTAATCTTTTGACTCTAAATGACTGTTGGATGTGAATTATGACTTTGTCAACTAAAATAAGTGTGTTTAAAGTCATTTCTGTGCCTGAAACGGGTCAAAATTGAAGCTTTTGAGTAAGCAAAACTCTGTAAAAATGGCAATTTTGGTCACTGTGAGGGTTTAAAAAGTGGTTATTCAACATGAGGCACGATCCAATTGACATTTTGAATCATTTTTGGGACAGTCCAAAAAATCAATTTTTGGATGAAAAACGATGACTCCGGACCTGTCGAACAATCCCAAAATGGTCAATATGGATGAAATTTTAACCTTTATTCTTTTGACTCTAAATGACTGTTGGATGTGAATTATGACTTTGTCAACTAAAATAAGTGTGTTTAAAGTCATTTCTGTGCCTGAAACGGGTCAAAATTGAAGCTTTTGAGTAAGCAAAACTCTGTAAAAATGGCAATTTTGGTCACTGTGAGGGTTTAAAAAGTGGTTATTCAACAAGAGGCACGATCCAATTGACATTTTGAATCATTTTTGGTACAGTCCAAAAAATCAATTTTCGGATGAAAAACGATGACTCCGGACCTGTCGAACGATCCCAAAATGGTCAATATGGATGAAATTTTAACATTTAATCTTTTGACTCTAAATGACTGTTGGATGTGAATTATGACTTTGTCAACTAAAATAAGTGTGTTTAAAGTCATTTCTGTGCCTGAAACGGGTCAAAATTGAAGCTTTTGAGTAAGCAAAACTCTGTAAAAATGGCAATTTTGGTCACTGTGAGGGTTTAAAAAGTGGTTATTCAACATGAGGCACGATCCAATTGACATTTTGAATCATTTTTGGTACAGTCCAAAAAATCAATTTTCGGATGAAAAACGATGACTCCGGACCTGTCGAACAATCCCAAAATGGTCAATATGGATGAAATTTTAACATTTAATCTTTTGACTCTAAATGACTGTTGGATGTGAATTATGACTTTATCAACTAAAATAAGTGTGTTTAAAGTCATTTCTGTGCATGAAACGGGTCAAAATTGAAGCTTTTGAGTAAGCAAAACTCTGTAAAAATGGCAATTTTGGTCATTGTGAGGGTTTAAAAAGTGGTTATTCAACATGAGGCACGATCCAATTGACATTTTGAATCATTTTTGGTACAGTCAAAAAAATCAATTTTCGAATGAAAAACGATGACTCCGGACCTGTCGAACAATCCCAAAATGGTCAATATGGATGAAATTTTAACATTTAATCTTTTGACTCTAAATGACTGTTGGATGTGAATTATGACTTTGTCAACTAAAATAAGTGTGTTTAAAGTCATTTCTGTGCCTGAAACGGGTCAAAATTGAAGCTTTTGAGTAAGCAAAACTCTGTAAAAATGGCAATTTTGGTCACTGTGAGGGTTTAAAAAGTGGTTATTCAACATGAGGCACGATCCAATTGACATTTTGAATCATTTTTGGTACAGTCCAAAAAATCAATTTTCGGATGAAAAACGATGACTCCGGACCTGTCGAACGATCCCAAAATGGTCAATATGGATGAAATTTTACCATTTAATCTTTTGACTCTAAATGACTGTTGGATGTGAATTATGACTTTGTCAACTAAAATAAGTGTGTTTAAAGTCATTTCTGTGCCTGAAACGGGTCAAAATTGAAGCTTTTGAGTAAGCAAAACTCTGTAAAAATGGCAATTTTGGTCACTGTGAGGGTTTAAAAAGTGGTTATTCAACATGAGGCAGGATCCAATTGACATTTTGAATCATTTTTGGTACAGTCCAAAAAATCAATTTTCGGATGAAAAACGATGACTCCGGACCTGTCGAACGATCCCAAAATGGTCAATATGGATGAAATTTTAACATTTAATCTTTTGACTCTAAATGACTGTTGGATGTGAATTATGACTTTGTCAACTAAAATAAGTGTGTTTAAAGTCATTTCTGTGCCTGAAACGGGTCAAAATTGAAGCTTTTGAGTAAGCAAAACTCTGTAAAAATGGCAATTTTGGTCACTGTGAGGGTTTAAAAAGTGGTTATTCAACATGAGGCACGATCCAATTGACATTTTGAATCATTTTTGGTACAGTCCAAAAAATCAATTTTCGGATGAAAAACGATGACTCTGGACCTGTCGAACGATCCGAAAATGGTCAATATGGATGAAATTTTAACATTTAATCTTTTGACTCTAAATGACTGTTGGATGTGAATTATGACTTTGTCAACTAAAATAAGTGTGTTTAAAGTCATTTCTGTGCCTGAAACGGGTCAAAATTGAAGCTTTTGAGTAAGCAAAACTCTGTAAAAATGGCAATTTTGGTCAGTGTGAGGGTTTAAAAAGTGGTTATTCAACATGAGGCACGATCCAATTGACATTTTGAATTATTTTTGGTACAGTCCAAAAAATCAATTTTCGGATAAAAAACGATGACTCCGGACCTGTCGAACAATCCCAAAATGGTCAATATGGATGAAATTTTAACATTTAATCTTTTGACTCTAAATGACTGTTGGATGTGAATTATGACTTTGTCAACTAAAATAAGTGTGTTTAAAGTCATTTCTGTGCCTGAAACGGGTCAAAATTGAAGCTTTTGAGTAAGCAAAACTCTGTAAAAATGGCAATTTTGGTCACTGTGAGGGTTTAAAAAGTGGTTATTCAACATGAGGCACGATCCGAATGACATTTTGAATCATTTTTGGTACAGTCCAAAAAAATCAATTTTCGGATGAAAAACGATGACTCCGGACCTGTCGAACGATCCCAAAATAGTTAATATGGATGAAATTTTAACATTTGATCTTTTGACTCTAAATGACTGTTGGATGTGAATTATGACTTTATCAACTAAAATAAGTGTGTTTAAAGTCATTTCTGTGCCTGCAACGGGTCAAAATTGAAGCTTTTGAGTAAGCAAAACTCTGTAAAAATGGCAATTTTGGTCACTGTGAGGGTTTAAAAAGTGGTTATTCAACATGAGGCATGATCCAATTGACATTTTGAATCATTTTTGGTACAGTCCAAAAAATCAATTTTCGGATGAAAAACGATGACTCCGGACCTGTCGAACAATCCCAAACAATATGGATGAAATTTTAACATATAATCTTTTGACTCTAAATGACTGTTGGATGTGAATTATGACTTTGTCAACTAAAATAAGTGTGTTTAAAGTCATTTCTGTGCCTGAAACGGGTCAAAATTGAAGCTTTTGAGTAAGCAAAACTCTGTAAAAATGGCAATTTTGGTCACTGTGAGGGTTTAAAAAGTGGTTATTCAACATGAGGCACGATCCAATTGACATTTTGAATCATTTTTGGTACAGTCCAAAAAATCAATTTTCGGATGAAAAACGATGACTCCGGACCTGTCGAACGATCCGAAAATGGTCAATATGGATGAAATTTTAACATTTAATCTTTTGACTCTAAATGACTGTTGGATGTGAATTATGACTTTGTCAACTAAAATAAGTGTGTTTAAAGTCATTTCTGTGCCTGAAACGGGTCAAAATTGAAGCTTTTGAGTAAGCAAAACTCTGTAAAAATGGCAATTTTGGTCACTGTGAGGGTTTAAAAAGTGGTTATTCAACATGAGGCACGATCCAATTGACATTTTGAATCATTTTTGGTACAGTCCAAAAAATCAATTTTCGGATGAAAAACGATGACTCCGGACCTGTCGAACGATCCCAAAATGGTCAATATGGATGAAATTTTAACATTTAATCGCTTGACTCTAAATGACTGTTGGATGTGAATTATGACTTTGTCAACTAAAATAAGTGTGTTTAAAGTCATTTCTGTGCCTGAAACGGGTCAAAATTGAAGCTTTTGAGTAAGCAAAACTCTGTAAAAATGGCAATTTTGGTCACTGTGAGGGTTTAAAAAGTGGTTATTCAACATGAGGCACGATCCAATTGACATTTTGAATCATTTTTGGTACAGTCCAAAAAATCAATTTTCGGATGAAAAACGATGACTCCGGACCTGTCGAACAATCCCAAAATGGTCAATATGGATGAAATTTTAACATTTAATCTTTTGACTCTAAATGACTGTTGGATGTGAATTATGACTTTGTCAACTAAAATAAGTGTGTTTAAAGTCATTTCTGTGCCTGAAACGGGTCAAAATTGAAGCTTTTGAGTAAGCAAAACTCTGTCAAAATGGCAATTTTGGTCACTGTGAGGGTTTAAAAAGTGGTTATTCAACATGAGGCACGATCCAATTGACATTTTGAATCATTTTTGGTACAGTCTAAAAAATCATTTTTCGGATGAAAAACGATGACTCCGGACCTGTCGAACGATCCCAAAATGGTTAATATGGATGAAATTTTAACATTTGATCTTTTGACTCTAAATGACTGTTGGATGTGAATTATGACTTTATCAACTAAAATACGTGCGTTTAAAGTCATTTCTGTGCCTGAAACGGGTCAAAATTGAAGCTTTTGAGTAAGCAAAACTCTGTAAAAATGGCAATTTTGGTCACTGTGAGGGTTTAAAAAGTGGTTATTCAACATGAGGCACGATCCAATTGACATTTTGAATCATTTTTGGGACAGTCCAAAAAATCAATTTTTGGATGAAAAACGATGACTCCGGACCTGTCGAACAATCCCAAAATGGTCAATATGGATGAAATTTTAACATTTAATCTTTTGACTCTAAATGACTGTTGGATGTGAATTATGACTTTGTCAACTAAAATAAGTGTGTTTAAAGTCATTTCTGTGCCTGAAACGGGTTAAAAATTGAAGCTTTTGAGTAAGCAAAACTCTGTAAAAATGGCAATTTTGGTCACTGTGAGGGTTTAAAAAGTGGTTATTCAACATGAGGCACGATCCAATTGACATTTTGAATCATTTTTGGTACAGTCCAAAAAATCAATTTTCGGATGAAAAACGATGACTCCGGACCTGTCGAACGATCCCAAAATGGTCAATATGGATGAAATTTTAACATTTAATCTTTTGACTCTAAATGACTGTTGGATGTGAATTATGACTTTGTCAACTAAAATAAGTGTGTTTAAAGTCATTTCTGTGCCTGAAACGGGTCAAAATTGAAGCTTTTGAGTAAGCAAAACTCTGTAAAAATGGCAATTTTGGTCACTGTGAGGGTTTAAAAAGTGGTTATTCAACATGAGGCACGATCCAATTGACATTTTGAATCATTTTTGGTACAGTCCAAAAAATCAATTTTCGGATGAAAAACGATGACTCCGGACCTGTCGAACGATCCGAAAATTGTCAATATGGATGAAATTTTAACATTTAATCTTTTGACTCTAAATGACTGTTGGATGTGAATTATGACTTTGTCAACTAAAATAAGTGTGTTTAAAGTCATTTCTGTGCCTGAAACGGGTCAAAATTGAAGCTTTTGAGTAAGCAAAACTCTGTAAAAATGGCAATTTTGGTCACTGTGAGGGTTTAAAAAGTGGTTATTCAACATGAGGCACGATCCAATTGACATTTTGAATCATTTTTGGTACAGTCCAAAAAATCAATTTTCGGATGAAAAACGATGACTCTGGACCTGTCGAACGATCCGAAAATGGTCAATATGGATGAAATTTTAACATTTAATCTTTTGACTCTAAATGACTGTTGGATGTGAATTATGACTTTGTCAACTGAAATAAGTGTGTTTAAAGTCATTTCTGTGCCTGAAACGGGTCAAAATTGAAGCTTTTGAGTAAGCAAAACTCTGTAAAAATGGCAATTTTGGTCACTGTGAGGGTTTAAAAAGTGGTTATTCAACATGAGGCACGATCCGAATTACATTTTGAATCATTTTTGGTACAGTCCAAAAAAATCAATTTTCGGATGAAAAACGATGACTCCGGACCTGTCGAACGATCCCAAAATGGTTAATATGGATGAAATTTTAACATTTGATCTTTTGACTCTAAATGACTGTTGGATGTGAATTATGACTTTATCAACTAAAATAAGTGTGTTTAAAGTCATTTCTGTGCCTGAAACGGGTCAAAATTGAAGCTTTTGAGTAAGCAAAACTCTGTAAAAATGGCAATTTTGGTCACTGTGAGGGTTTAAAAAGTGGTTATTCAACATGAGGCATGATCCAATTGACATTTTGAATCATTTTTGGTACAGTCCAAAAAATCAATTTTCGGATGAAAAACGATGACTCCGGACCTGTCGAACAATCCCAAACAATATGGATGAAATTTTAACATATAATCTTTTGACTCTAAATGACTGTTGGATGTGAATTATGACTTTGTCAACTAAAATAAGTGTGTTTAAAGTCATTTCTGTGCCTGAAACGGGTCAAAATTGAAGCTTTTGAGTAAGCAAAACTCTGTAAAAATGGCAATTTTGGTCACTGTGAGGGTTTAAAAAGTGGTTATTCAACATGAGGCACGATCCAATTGACATTTTGAATCATTTTTGGTACAGTCCAAAAAATCAATTTTCGGATGAAAAACGATGACTCCGGACCTGTCGAACGATCCGAAAATGGTCAATATGGATGAAATTTTAACATTTAATCTTTTGACTCTAAATGACTGTTGGATGTGAATTATGACTTTGTCAACTAAAATAAGTGTGTTTAAAGTCATTTCTGTGCCTGAAACGGGTCAAAATTGAAGCTTTTGAGTAAGCAAAACTCTGTAAAAATGGCAATTTTGGTCACTGTGAGGGTTTAAAAAGTGGTTATTCAACATGAGGCACGATCCAATTGACATTTTGAATCATTTTTGGTACAGTCTAAAAAATCAATTTTCGGATGAAAAACGATGACTCCGGACCTGTCGAACGATCCCAAAATGGTCAATATGGATGAAATTTTAACATTTAATCGTTTGACTCTAAATGACTGTTGGATGTGAATTATGACTTTGTCAACTAAAATAAGTGTGTTTAAAGTCATTTCTGTGCCTGAAACGGGTCAAAATTGAAGCTTTTGAGTAAGCAAAACTCTGTAAAAATGGCAATTTTGGTCACTGTGAGGGTTTAAAAAGTGGTTATTCAACATGAGGCACGATCCAATTGACATTTTGAATCATTTTTGGTACAGTCCAAAAAATCAATTTTCGGATGAAAAACGATGACTCCGGACCTGTCGAACAATCCCAAAATGGTCAATATGGATGAAATTTTAACATTTAATCTTTTGACTCTAAATGACTGTTGGATGTGAATTATGACTTTGTCAACTAAAATAAGTGTGTTTAAAGTCATTTCTGTGCCTGAAACGGGTCAAAATTGAAGCTTTTGAGTAAGCAAAACTCTGTAAAAATGGCAATTTTGGTCACTGTGAGGGTTTAAAAAGTGGTTATTCAACATGAGGCACGATCCAATTGACATTTTGAATCATTTTTGGTACAGTCCAAAAAATCAATTTTCGGATGAAAAACGATGACTCTGGACCTGTCGAACGATCCGAAAATGGTCAATATGGATGAAATTTTAACATTTAATCTTTTGACTCTAAATGACTGTTGGATGTGAATTATGACTTTGTCAACTAAAATAAGTGTGTTTAAAGTCATTTCTGTGCCTGAAACGGGTCAAAATTGAAGCTTTTGAGTAAGCAAAACTCTGTAAAAATGGCAATTTTGGTCACTGTGAGGGTTTAAAAAGTGGTTATTCAACATGAGGCACGATCCGAATGACATTTTGAATCATTTTTGGTACAGTCCAAAAAAATCAATTTTCGGATGAAAAACGATGACTCCGGACCTGTCGAACGATCCCAAAATGGTTAATATGGATGAAATTTTAACATTTGATCTTTTGACTCTAAATGACTGTTGGATGTGAATTATGACTTTATCAACTAAAATAAGTGTGTTTAAAGTCATTTCTGTGCCTGAAACGGGTCAAAATTGAAGCTTTTGAGTAAGCAAAACTCTGTAAAAATGGCAATTTTGGTCACTGTGAGGGTTTAAAAAGTGGTTATTCAACATGAGGCATGATCCAATTGACATTTTGAATCATTTTTGGTACAGTCCAAAAAATCAATTTTCGGATGAAAAACGATGACTCCGGACCTGTCGAACAATCCCAAACAATATGGATGAAATTTTAACATATAATCTTTTGACTCTAAATGACTGTTGGATGTGAATTATGACTTTGTCAACTAAAATAAGTGTGTTTAAAGTCATTTCTGTGCCTGAAACGGGTCAAAATTGAAGCTTTTGAGTAAGCAAAACTCTGTAAAAATGGCAATTTTGGTCACTGTGAGGGTTTAAAAAGTGGTTATTCAACATGAGGCACGATCCAATTGACATTTTGAATCATTTTTGGTACAGTCCAAAAAATCAATTTTCGGATGAAAAACGATGACTCCGGACCTGTCGAACGATCCGAAAATGGTCAATATGGATGAAATTTTAACATTTAATCTTTTGACTCTAAATGACTGTTGGATGTGAATTATGACTTTGTCAACTAAAATAAGTGTGTTTAAAGTCATTTCTGTGCCTGAAACGGGTCAAAATTGAAGCTTTTGAGTAAGCAAAACTCTGTAAAAATGGCAATGTTGGTCACTGTGAGGGTTTAAAAAGTGGTTATTCAACATGAGGCACGATCCAATTGACATTTTGAATCATTTTTGGTACAGTCCAAAAAATCAATTTTCGGATGAAAAACGATGACTCCGGACCTGTCGAACGATCCCAAAATGGTCAATATGGATGAAATTTTAACATTTAATCGTTTGACTCTAAATGACTGTTGGATGTGAATTATGACTTTGTCAACTAAAATAAGTGTGTTTAAAGTCATTTCTGTGCCTGAAACGGGTCAAAATTGAAGCTTTTGAGTAAGCAAAACTCTGTAAAAATGGCAATTTTGGTCACTGTGAGGGTTTAAAAAGTGGTTATTCAACATGAGGCACGATCCAATTGACATTTTGAATCATTTTTGGTACAGTCCAAAAAATCAATTTTCGGATGAAAAACGATGACTCAGGACCTGTCGAACAATCCCAAAATGGTCAATATGGATGAAATTTTAACATTTAATCTTTTGACTCTAAATGACTGTTGGATGTGAATTATGACTTTGTCAACTAAAATAAGTGTGTTTAAAGTCATTTCTGTGCCTGAAACGGGTCAAAATTGAAGCTTTTGAGTAAGCAAAACTCTGTCAAAATGGCAATTTTGGTCACTGTGAGGGTTTAAAAAGTGGTTATTCAACATGAGGCACGATCCAATTGACATTTTGAATCATTTTTGGTACAGTCTAAAAAATCATTTTTCGGATGAAAAACGATGACTCCGGACCTGTCGAACGATCCCAAAATGGTTAATATGGATGAAATTTTAACATTTGATCTTTTGACTCTAAATGACTGTTGGATGTGAATTATGACTTTATCAACTAAAATACGTGCGTTTAAAGTCATTTCTGTGCCTGAAACGGGTCAAAATTGAAGCTTTCGAGTAAGCAAAACTCTGTAAAAATGGCAATTTTGGTCACTGTGAGGGTTTAAAAAGTGGTTATTCAACATGAGGCACGATCCAATTGACATTTTGAATCATTTTTGGGACAGTCCAAAAAATCAATTTTTGGATGAAAAACGATGACTCCGGACCTGTCGAACAATCCCAAAATGGTCAATATGGATGAAATTTTAACATTTAATCTTTTGACTCTAAATGACTGTTGGATGTGAATTATGACTTTGTCAACTAAAATAAGTGTGTTTAAAGTCATTTCTGTGCCTGAAACGGGTCAAAATTGAAGCTTTTGAGTAAGCAAAACTCTGTAAAAATGGCAATTTTGGTCACTGTGAGGGTTTAAAAAGTGGTTATTCAACATGAGGCACGATCCAATTGACATTTTGAATCATTTTTGGTACAGTCCAAAAAATCAATTTTCGGATGAAAAACGATGACTCCGGACCTGTCGAACGATCCCAAAATGGTCAATATGGATGAAATTTTAACATTTAATCTTTTGACTCTAAATGACTGTTGGATGTGAATTATGACTTTGTCAACTAAAATAAGTGTGTTTAAAGTCATTTCTGTGCCTGAAACGGGTCAAAATTGAAGCTTTTGAGTAAGCAAAACTCTGTAAAAATGGCAATTTTGGTCACTGTGAGGGTTTAAAAAGTGGTTATTCAACATGAGGCACGATCCAATTGACATTTTGAATCATTTTTGGTACAGTCCAAAAAATCAATTTTCGGATGAAAAACGATGACTCCGGACCTGTCGAACGATCCGAAAATTGTCAATATGGATGAAATTTTAACATTTAATCTTTTGACTCTAAATGACTGTTGGATGTGAATTATGACTTTGTCAACTAAAATAAGTGTGTTTAAAGTCATTTCTGTGCCTGAAACGGGTCAAAATTGAAGCTTTTGAGTAAGCAAAACTCTGTAAAAATGGCAATTTTGGTCACTGTGAGGGTTTAAAAAGTGGTTATTCAACATGAGGCACGATCCAATTGACATTTTGAATCATTTTTGGTACAGTCCAAAAAATCAATTTTCGGATGAAAAACGATGACTCCGGACCTGTCGAACGATCCCAAAATGGTCAATATGGATGAAATTTTAACATTTAATCGTTTGACTCTAAATGACTGTTGGATGTGAATTATGACTTTGTCAACTAAAATAAGTGTGTTTAAAGTCATTTCTGTGCCTGAAACGGGTCAAAATTGAAGCTTTTGAGTAAGCAAAACTCTGTAAAAATGGCAATTTTGGTCACTGTGAGGGTTTAAAAAGTGGTTATTCAACATGAGGCACGATCCAATTGACATTTTGAATCATTTTTGGTACAGTCCAAAAAATCAATTTTCGGATGAAAAACGATGACTCCGGACCTGTCGAACAATCCCAAAATGGTCAATATGGATGAAATTTTAACATTTAATCTTTTGACTCTAAATGACTGTTGGATGTGAATTATGACTTTGTCAACTAAAATAAGTGTGTTTAAAGTCATTTCTGTGCCTGAAACGGGTCAAAATTGAAGCTTTTGAGTAAGCAAAACTCTGTCAAAATGGCAATTTTGGTCACTGTGAGGGTTTAAAAAGTGGTTATTCAACATGAGGCACGATCCAATTGACATTTTGAATCATTTTTGGTACAGTCTAAAAAATCATTTTTCGGATGAAAAACGATGACTCCGGACCTGTCGAACGATCCCAAAATGGTTAATATGGATGAAATTTTAACATTTGATCTTTTGACTCTAAATGACTGTTGGATGTGAATTATGACTTTATCAACTAAAATACGTGCGTTTAAAGTCATTTCTGTGCCTGAAACGGGTCAAAATTGAAGCTTTTGAGTAAGCAAAACTCTGTAAAAATGGCAATTTTGGTCACTGTGAGGGTTTAAAAAGTGGTTATTCAACATGAGGCACGATCCAATTGACATTTTGAATCATTTTTGGGACAGTCCAAAAAATCAATTTTTAGATGAAAAACGATGACTCCGGACCTGTCGAACAATCCCAAAATGGTCAATATGGATGAAATTTTAACATTTAATCTTTTGACTCTAAATGACTGTTGGATGTGAATTATGACTTTGTCAACTAAAATAAGTGTGTTTAAAGTCATTTCTGTGCCTGAAACGGGTCAAAATTGAAGCTTTTGAGTAAGCAAAACTCTGTAAAAATGGCAATTTTGGTCACTGTGAGGGTTTAAAAAGTGGTTATTCAACATGAGGCACGATCCAATTGACATTTTGAATCATTTTTGGTACAGTCCAAAAAATGAATTTTCGGATGAAAAACGATGACTCCGGACCTGTCGAACGATCCCAAAATGGTCAATATGGATGAAATTTTAACATTTAATCTTTTGACTCTAAATGACTGTTGGATGTGAATTATGACTTTGTCAACTAAAATAAGTGTGTTTAAAGTCATTTCTGTGCCTGAAACGGGTCAAAATTGAAGCTTTTGAGTAAGCAAAACTCTGTAAAAATGGCAATTTTGGTCACTGTGAGGGTTTAAAAAGTGGTTATTCAACATGAGGCACGATCCAATTGACATTTTGAATCATTTTTGGTACAGTCCAAAAAATCAATTTTCGGATGAAAAACGATGACTCCGGACCTGTCGAACAATCCCAAAATGGTCAATATGGATGAAATTTTAACATTTAATCTTTTGACTCTAAATGACTGTTGGATGTGAATTATGACTTTGTCAACTAAAATAAGTGTGTTTAAAGTCATTTCTGTGCCTGAAACGGGTCAAAATTGAAGCTTTTGAGTAAGCAAAACTCTGTAAAAATGGCAATTTTGGTCACTGTGAGGGTTTAAAAAGTGGTTATTCAACATGAGGCACGATCCAATTGACATTTTGAATCATTTTTGGTACAGTCCAAAAAATCAATTTTCGGATGAAAAACGATGACTCTGGACCTGTCGAACGATCCGAAAATGGTCAATATGGATGAAATTTTAACATTTAATCTTTTGACTCTAAATGACTGTTGGATGTGAATTATGACTTTGTCAACTAAAATAAGTGTGTTTAAAGTCATTTCTGTGCCTGAAACGGGTCAAAATTGAAGCTTTTGAGTAAGCAAAACTCTGTAAAAATGGCAATTTTGGTCACTGTGAGGGTTTAAAAAGTGGTTATTCAACATGAGGCACGATCCGAATGACATTTTGAATCATTTTTGGTACAGTCCAAAAAAATCAATTTTCGGATGAAAAACGATGACTCCGGACCTGTCGAACGATCCCAAAATGGTTAATATGGATGAAATTTTAACATTTGATCTTTTGACTCTAAATGACTGTTGGATGTGAATTATGACTTTATCAACTAAAATAAGTGTGTTTAAAGTCATTTCTGTGCCTGAAACGGGTCAAAATTGAAGCTTTTGAGTAAGCAAAACTCTGTAAAAATGGCAATTTTGGTCACTGTGAGGGTTTAAAAAGTGGTTATTCAACATGAGGCATGATCCAATTGACATTTTGAATCATTTTTGGTACAGTCCAAAAAATCAATTTTCGGATGAAAAACGATGACTCCGGACCTGTCGAACAATCCCAAACAATATGGATGAAATTTTAACATATAATCTTTTGACTCTAAATGACTGTTGGATGTGAATTATGACTTTGTCAACTAAAATAAGTGTGTTTAAAGTCATTTCTGTGCCTGAAACGGGTCAAAATTGAAGCTTTTGAGTAAGCAAAACTCTGTAAAAATGGCAATTTTGGTCACTGTGAGGGTTTAAAAAGTGGTTATTCAACATGAGGCACGATCCAATTGACATTTTGAATCATTTTTGGTACAGTCCAAAAAATCAATTTTCGGATGAAAAACGATGACTCCGGACCTGTCGAACGATCCGAAAATGGTCAATATGGATGAAATTTTAACATTTAATCTTTTGACTCTAAATGACTGTTGGATGTGAATTATGACTTTGTCAACTAAAATAAGTGTGTTTAAAGTCATTTCTGTGCCTGAAACGGGTCAAAATTGAAGCTTTTGAGTAAGCAAAACTCTGTAAAAATGGCAATTTTGGTCACTGTGAGGGTTTAAAAAGTGGTTATTCAACATGAGGCACGATCCAATTGACATTTTGAATCATTTTTGGTACAGTCCAAAAAATCAATTTTCGGATGAAAAACGATGACTCCGGACCTGTCGAACGATCCCAAAATGGTCAATATGGATGAAATTTTAACATTTAATCGTTTGACTCTAAATGACTGTTGGATGTGAATTATGACTTTGTCAACTAAAATAAGTGTGTTTAAAGTCATTTCTGTGCCTGAAACGGGTCAAAATTGAAGCTTTTGAGTAAGCAAAACTCTGTAAAAATGGCAATTTTGGTCACTGTGAGGGTTTAAAAAGTGGTTATTCAACATGAGGCACGATCCAATTGACATTTTGAATCATTTTTGGTACAGTCCAAAAAATCAATTTTCGGATGAAAAACGATGACTCAGGACCTGTCGAACAATCCCAAAATGGTCAATATGGATGAAATTTTAACATTTAATCTTTTGACTCTAAATGACTGTTGGATGTGAATTATGACTTTGTCAACTAAAATAAGTGTGTTTAAAGTCATTTCTGTGCCTGAAACGGGTCAAAATTGAAGCTTTTGAGTAAGCAAAACTCTGTCAAAATGGCAATTTTGGTCACTGTGAGGGTTTAAAAAGTGGTTATTCAACATGAGGCACGATCCAATTGACATTTTGAATCATTTTTGGTACAGTCTAAAAAATCATTTTTCGGATGAAAAACGATGACTCCGGACCTGTCGAACGATCCCAAAATGGTTAATATGGATGAAATTTTAACATTTGATCTTTTGACTCTAAATGACTGTTGGATGTGAATTATGACTTTATCAACTAAAATACGTGCGTTTAAAGTCATTTCTGTGCCTGAAACGGGTCAAAATTGAAGCTTTTGAGTAAGCAAAACTCTGTAAAAATGGCAATTTTGGTCACTGTGAGGGTTTAAAAAGTGGTTATTCAACATGAGGCACGATCCAATTGACATTTTGAATCATTTTTGGGACAGTCCAAAAAATCAATTTTTGGATGAAAAACGATGACTCCGGACCTGTCGAACAATCCCAAAATGGTCAATATGGATGAAATTTTAACATTTAATCTTTTGACTCTAAATGACTGTTGGATGTGAATTATGACTTTGTCAACTAAAATAAGTGTGTTTAAAGTCATTTCTGTGCCTGAAACGGGTCAAAATTGAAGCTTTTGAGTAAGCAAAACTCTGTAAAAATGGCAATTTTGGTCACTGTGAGGGTTTAAAAAGTGGTTATTCAACATGAGGCACGATCCAATTGACATTTTGAATCATTTTTGGTACAGTCCAAAAAATCAATTTTCGGATGAAAAACGATGACTCCGGACCTGTCGAACGATCCCAAAATGGTCAATATGGATGAAATTTTAACATTTAATCTTTTGACTCTAAATGACTGTTGGATGTGAATTATGACTTTGTCAACTAAAATAAGTGTGTTTAAAGTCATTTCTGTGCCTGAAACGGGTCAAAATTGAAGCTTTTGAGTAAGCAAAACTCTGTAAAAATGGCAATTTTGGTCACTGTGAGGGTTTAAAAAGTGGTTATTCAACATGAGGCACGATCCAATTGACATTTTGAATCATTTTTGGTACAGTCCAAAAAATCAATTTTCGGATGAAAAACGATGACTCCGGACCTGTCGAACGATCCGAAAATTGTCAATATGGATGAAATTTTAACATTTAATCTTTTGACTCTAAATGACTGTTGGATGTGAATTATGACTTTGTCAACTAAAATAAGTGTGTTTAAAGTCATTTCTGTGCCTGAAACGGGTCAAAATTGAAGCTTTTGAGTAAGCAAAACTCTGTAAAAATGGCAATTTTGGTCACTGTGAGGGTTTAAAAAGTGGTTATTCAACATGAGGCACGATCCAATTGACATTTTGAATCATTTTTGGTACAGTCCAAAAAATCAATTTTCGGATGAAAAACGATGACTCCGGACTTGTCGAACGATCCCAAAATGGTCAATATGGATGAAATTTTAACATTTAATCGTTTGACTCTAAATGACTGTTGGATGTGAATTATGACTTTGTCAACTAAAATAAGTGTGTTTAAAGTCATTTCTGTGCCTGAAACGGGTCAAAATTGAAGCTTTTGAGTAAGCAAAACTCTGTAAAAATGGCAATTTTGGTCACTGTGAGGGTTTAAAAAGTGGTTATTCAACATGAGGCACGATCCAATTGACATTTTGAATCATTTTTGGTACAGTCCAAAAAATCAATTTTCGGATGAAAAACGATGACTCCGGACCTGTCGAACAATCCCAAAATGGTCAATATGGATGAAATTTTAACATTTAATCTTTTGACTCTAAATGACTGTTGGATGTGAATTATGACTTTGTCAACTAAAATAAGTGTGTTTAAAGTCATTTCTGTGCCTGAAACGGGTCAAAATTGAAGCTTTTGAGTAAGCAAAACTCTGTCAAAATGGCAATTTTGGTCACTGTGAGGGTTTAAAAAGTGGTTATTCAACATGAGGCACGATCCAATTGACATTTTGAATCATTTTTGGTACAGTCTAAAAAATCATTTTTCGGATGAAAAACGATGACTCCGGACCTGTCGAACGATCCCAAAATGGTTAATATGGATGAAATTTTAACATTTGATCTTTTGACTCTAAATGACTGTTGGATGTGAATTATGACTTTATCAACTAAAATACGTGCGTTTAAAGTCATTTCTGTGCCTGAAACGGGTCAAAATTGAAGCTTTTGAGTAAGCAAAACTCTGTAAAAATGGCAATTTTGGTCACTGTGAGGGTTTAAAAAGTGGTTATTCAACATGAGGCACGATCCAATTGACATTTTGAATCATTTTTGGGACAGTCCAAAAAATCAATTTTTGGATGAAAAACGATGACTCCGGACCTGTCGAACAATCCCAAAATGGTCAATATGGATGAAATTTTAACATTTAATCTTTTGACTCTAAATGACTGTTGGATGTGAACTATGACTTTGTCAACTAAAATAAGTGTGTTTAAAGTCATTTCTGTGCCTGAAACGGGTCAAAATTGAAGCTTTTGAGTAAGCAAAACTCTGTAAAAATGGCAATTTTGGTCACTGTGAGGGTTTAAAAAGTGGTTATTCAACATGAGGCACGATCCAATTGACATTTTGAATCATTTTTGGTACAGTCCAAAAAATGAATTTTCGGATGAAAAACGATGACTCCGGACCTGTCGAACGATCCCAAAATGGTCAATATGGATGAAATTTTAACATTTAATCTTTTGACTCTAAATGACTGTTGGATGTGAATTATGACTTTGTCAACTAAAATAAGTGTGTTTAAAGTCATTTCTGTGCCTGAAACGGGTCAAAATTGAAGCTTTTGAGTAAGCAAAACTCTGTAAAAATGGCAATTTTGGTCACTGTGAGGGTTTAAAAAGTGGTTATTCAACATGAGGCACGATCCAATTGACATTTTGAATCATTTTTGGTACAGTCCAAAAAATCAATTTTCGGATGAAAAACGATGACTCCGGACCTGTCGAACAATCCCAAAATGGTCAATATGGATGAAATTTTAACATTTAATCTTTTGACTCTAAATGACTGTTGGATGTGAATTATGACTTTGTCAACTAAAATAAGTGTGTTTAAAGTCATTTCTGTGCCTGAAACGGGTCAAAATTGAAGCTTTTGAGTAAGCAAAACTCTGTAAAAATGGCAATTTTGGTCACTGTGAGGGTTTAAAAAGTGGTTATTCAACATGAGGCACGATCCAATTGACATTTTGAATCATTTTTGGTACAGTCCAAAAAATCAATTTTCGGATGAAAAACGATGACTCTGGACCTGTCGAACGATCCGAAAATGGTCAATATGGATGAAATTTTAACATTTAATCTTTTGACTCTAAATGACTGTTGGATGTGAATTATGACTTTGTCAACTAAAATAAGTGTGTTTAAAGTCATTTCTGTGCCTGAAACGGGTCAAAATTGAAGCTTTTGAGTAAGCAAAACTCTGTAAAAATGGCAATTTTGGTCACTGTGAGGGTTTAAAAAGTGGTTATTCAACATGAGGCACGATCCGAATGACATTTTGAATCATTTTTGGTACAGTCCAAAAAAATCAATTTTCGGATGAAAAACGATGACTCCGGACCTGTCGAACGATCCCAAAATGGTTAATATGGATGAAATTTTAACATTTGATCTTTTGACTCTAAATGACTGTTGGATGTGAATTATGACTTTATCAACTAAAATAAGTGTGTTTAAAGTCATTTCTGTGCCTGAAACGGGTCAAAATTGAAGCTTTTGAGTAAGCAAAACTCTGTAAAAATGGCAATTTTGGTCACTGTGAGGGTTTAAAAAGTGGTTATTCAACATGAGGCATGATCCAATTGACATTTTGAATCATTTTTGGTACAGTCCAAAAAATCAATTTTCGGATGAAAAACGATGACTCCGGACCTGTCGAACAATCCCAAACAATATGGATGAAATTTTAACATATAATCTTTTGACTCTAAATGACTGTTGGATGTGAATTATGACTTTGTCAACTAAAATAAGTGTGTTTAAAGTCATTTCTGTGCCTGAAACGGGTCAAAATTGAAGCTTTTGAGTAAGCAAAACTCTGTAAAAATGGCAATTTTGGTCACTGTGAGGGTTTAAAAAGTGGTTATTCAACATGAGGCACGATCCAATTGACATTTTGAATCATTTTTGGTACAGTCCAAAAAATCAATTTTCGGATGAAAAACGATGACTCCGGACCTGTCGAACGATCCGAAAATGGTCAATATGGATGAAATTTTAACATTTAATCTTTTGACTCTAAATGACTGTTGGATGTGAATTATGACTTTGTCAACTAAAATAAGTGTGTTTAAAGTCATTTCTGTGCCTGAAACGGGTCAAAATTGAAGCTTTTGAGTAAGCAAAACTCTGTAAAAATGGCAATTTTGGTCACTGTGAGGGTTTAAAAAGTGGTTATTCAACATGAGGCACGATCCAATTGACATTTTGAATCATTTTTGGTACAGTCCAAAAAATCAATTTTCGGATGAAAAACGATGACTCCGGACCTGTCGAACGATCCCAAAATGGTCAATATGGATGAAATTTTAACATTTAATCGTTTGACTCTAAATGACTGTTGGATGTGAATTATGACTTTGTCAACTAAAATAAGTGTGTTTAAAGTCATTTCTGTGCCTGAAACGGGTCAAAATTGAAGCTTTTGAGTAAGCAAAACTCTGTAAAAATGGCAATTTTGGTCACTGTGAGGGTTTAAAAAGTGGTTATTCAACATGAGGCACGATCCAATTGACATTTTGAATCATTTTTGGTACAGTCCAAAAAATCAATTTTCGGATGAAAAACGATGACTCAGGACCTGTCGAACAATCCCAAAATGGTCAATATGGATGAAATTTTAACATTTAATCTTTTGACTCTAAATGACTGTTGGATGTGAATTATGACTTTGTCAACTAAAATAAGTGTGTTTAAAGTCATTTCTGTGCCTGAAACGGGTCAAAATTGAAGCTTTTGAGTAAGCAAAACTCTGTCAAAATGGCAATTTTTGGTCACTGTGAGGGTTTAAAAAGTGGTTATTCAACATGAGGCACGATCCAATTGACATTTTGAATCATTTTTGGTACAGTCTAAAAAATCATTTTTCGGATGAAAAACGATGACTCCGGACCTGTCGAACGATCCCAAAATGGTTAATATGGATGAAATTTTAACATTTGATCTTTTGACTCTAAATGACTGTTGGATGTGAATTATGACTTTATCAACTAAAATACGTGCGTTTAAAGTCATTTCTGTGCCTGAAACGGGTCAAAATTGAAGCTTTTGAGTAAGCAAAACTCTGTAAAAATGGCAATTTTGGTCACTGTGAGGGTTTAAAAAGTGGTTATTCAACATGAGGCACGATCCAATTGACATTTTGAATCATTTTTGGGACAGTCCAAAAAATCAATTTTTGGATGAAAAACGATGACTCCGGACCTGTCGAACAATCCCAAAATGGTCAATATGGATGAAATTTTAACATTTAATCTTTTGACTCTAAATGACTGTTGGATGTGAATTATGACTTTGTCAACTAAAATAAGTGTTTTAAAGTCATTTCTGTGCCTGAAACGGGTCAAAATTGAAGCTTTTGAGTAAGCAAAACTCTGTAAAAATGGCAATTTTGGTCACTGTGAGGGTTTAAAAAGTGGTTATTCAACATGAGGCACGATCCAATTGACATTTTGAATCATTTTTGGTACAGTCCAAAAAATCAATTTTCGGATGAAAAACGATGACTCCGGACCTGTCGAACGATCCCAAAATGGTCAATATGGATGAAATTTTAACATTTAATCTTTTGACTCTAAATGACTGTTGGATGTGAATTATGACTTTGTCAACTAAAATAAGTGTGTTTAAAGTCATTTCTGTGCCTGAAACGGGTCAAAATTGAAGCTTTTGAGTAAGCAAAACTCTGTAAAAATGGCAATTTTGGTCACTGTGAGGGTTTAAAAAGTGGTTATTCAACATGAGGCACGATCCAATTGACAT